>NC_034438.1:32301340-32609696 GCF_002078875.1 Numida meleagris
TTCTCCAGCTATTGTTACCTTTTAAAAACATTCTTTAAAGCTATAGCATGGGGGCTAAGGAGATCTATTCACAACTCTGATTACTCTGAGGAACCGAGCTTGGTTCACAAAAACTCCTCAAGGAAAGCCATTAGAACAGTACAGGAAACAACAGCTTTGCATTTACTGGAATTTATCGCTTCAGATGGGTATCAAGTAATACGTCAAAAGTATCTATTTAAAAATCTTTTCAAAACAAGTGAGATGTATTTCGCATCAAACAAATACTGGGAAGCAAATGCATCAACATATGCATCACACAAACACTAGGAAAGAGCTGCACATTATTACCTGAAACACTGGAGGAAACCAGGGGCTGTGATCAGAGAAGACAAACCAGACAATAATAAAGGTTTTTATTAATATGTGCAAGTAATAATTGTTTGCTCAACCAGAAAAAGAAGTAAAAATAACAGTTCTGGCTCAGTGAAGCATGTGCAATAAATACTATTCACAAGAAGTATCCATGAAGAAAACAGAAATTGTATTATTAGTACCTACCACTCTGACATTGACTTCCAAGCCAGCAATGGCTAATTGTATAGGTTTTCTTCCTGAACAACTGATTCCACTGCATCTTCTCAGTACTTTCACTGGCTCACCATCAAATTATTGCTTGTTCCTAAAACACCCAGATGAACGCAGCACACCACTGCCTACCTAACTGATCCACAGTGCAACCACATGCACGCTGAACTGTGACTCAGCAGCTGTGTCCCCAACCAAATACAATTCTGTTGCCAGTCCAATTTCACATCTCTGCTTTTCTAGAAACTTTGCAATACTATTTCTCTGTTCTGGACAGGTATATGATGCAACAGCAGAGGAAATGTGGCATGTTTCATTCCTGATGTAAGTACAAATTAAATAAGAACAATTTTATTAGGTATAGAAAATTAAGCACTTTGACCCCTAAAACTTCCAGGTAAACCAGCTTTCTTAAAATGGGTTTAATTTCCCAGAGTTTGAAGTAAAAACATTTAGAGCTTGAAGACCATTTCCCTGCACAACAACATGATGTCTTCAAGCGTACATTGGGCTGTACCAGGACAGCTGTCTTGACTAATACAAGTTACTGAAAACAGCAGACTTATAAGAATGTTTCCACCTTTTTGCTAAAATTCTTCCTTATGTCATTATAAAAAGAATTTTAGAGATATCGGAGCTCTCCACCACATGATTTGCAAGTAGTTTTTAGGTGTATTGTCACTTATTCCATTAACATGATTTGAGTAAGGGAGAGCAGAAATGCCAGGAATTTTCCTGCCGTGATTGCATATGAAAGATAAGACCATTCTGAATTCATGCCAAGCAGCTACAAAAACATTCTCAGTTTACACAGAATACAAACCATACCCTATACTTAATAACTTAAGTTACAGACAGGTCATGCTTGAGACTTGGTAAATATCTGCTAGTAACAGCTGAAAAAGAGTCAGGAGACAGTTTTCCACCAAATGCAACTTGTATTAATTGATGAAACCAAACTTTCTACAGGCAGCTACCCACACATGTAGACTCAGTGAAGACAAGCTTCTTTCGGCCAAGCTGGGTCATAAAAAATAGGCTGTGCTATCTTTCTGCATGAGTCTTTTAGTGAAGGCTTGCAGACAGCAGCATGGTGTAGAACAGATGCAGAGGTTTGCACAGTTCTGTGCAGAATACCCCAGAGTGCACCAGGATCATTCCCTCCCCTTCAAGCTATGACAATTGAGATTTGTAGGGCTAGGCTTTGCAATTTTTTCATTTGTTTGCCGCTGCTGCCTTTATTTTTCTCCTTTTTAAGAAGATAACGACATGCAGAATTGCACATTTCAAAGTCATCAGAAAATATCAACGTTTGGACTGAAGACATCTACTCCAACACAAATGTTACACCAGAGGCAAAAAGGTGTAGCTGCAGCATATACGGAATAATTAGCAATAATGCAATTATTGCCCACTCAGAACTCCTCAAGCTTAAGCAAGTTACATTAGGCTTCTGTCTTGATTACTGCTGTTGCAAATCTTTAGACTGACAATATAAAACAGCTAGTGCATCATATTTACGTAGCTCTGAAATTGTTATTTACTATGAAAATGTTATTAAACACACACAAAAAAATCACCTTTACATCATTACTTCTTTCTCTGTTCTTGAGGACCAAATATAAGAACATAAAACATCAATCACAAACAGTTACAGCTATTTCTCACTGCTTTACAACAATGTGGAAATAAACATTGTTCTTATACATTCTTAGCTCCCTAAATTCAAATTTGAATTTAGAGCCATTTTCTCAGCTCTTCAGTCTCCTTAAATGACAAAGCACACACACATGTGCAGGTATAACCGAAATCTTAACTACACTTCTGAGATTACAAGGATAACCTGCTCTAACTTCCTTAAACACTTCTGGCCCTTAATCTATCACCCTAGTAATACCACACAGAGCTGCTTTGGTAGGATCAAGGATTAACAGAATCCAGCTTTGGGTAGGAAAAGGAAATGCAAAAGGAGTGATAATACAACAGTAAAATGTGGGCACTTTCGCTGGAATCAACAACGATAGAAAACTCTAAGAAATCCATTCTTCATCAAAACTCACTGGTCTGTTTTTCTACGGAATTCTAGCTTCCATATTTCCTCTATTTCATTGTTCAATTATATTTACAGGAGATCACACTATTTTTTCAGTTCTCCTATCAATGGTCCAACACATGATCTAGTGTCAGAATTTTCTACACAAAGAGCAACATGAAGGCTGCCTCTGTAAAGGAACTGATTACAGCACTCAGGCAGACTACTACTTTTCTTCCCAAAGACAACTACAGCGCATCCTCTACAAAATAAATCCAGGTAGTTACCATAGTATTGTTAATCTGAATGTTGTAATTCATTTAAATAAGCCTCTGATAAATGGGTGGTAACTGAATATGTTTTCTTGCCATTACCTTAGAGAAAAATGTTGCACACCCACCAGACAATTGGAAAGTACAATAATTTGACGGTAACTTATTCTTGTCACATACAGATGACATTTTAAGGAACAATTAAATGAAATGAGAGAATAATCAAATTAATTAACATTTCATAGAAGTTTCCATCAGGTGGAGAACTTCAGAGGAGAAAATACCTACCAAAAATAACAATGACAAAGGTCAGTACATTACTAGGCATAATATGACAAAGAACTGGAAAGAGCTCATGCCTTTTAATGATCTTATTGTAAAGAAACAAATTCCATATTCTCACAACAGAAAACATGGATTTCTGTATTTCATCCAAAGAATTTATGAATAACCTGGGGGCAAATTTAAACAGCAGAAACAAGGTTAGAATTCTATTTGATATCTTTTGCACTGCAAAATTCAGATACTGGTGAACTATTTTAGCAAGAATTAATGGAAAAAAAATACAAATCTGTTGCATTCATACATGTTTTTGTAACTATAGAGCCTTTGCGCTAATAACACTAAGTCACCCTATAAAACAGACTTGCACAACACTTGAAGTATGCAGACACTCAAATGGAAGCACAGCAAAATATTTGGTAAGCAGCAGCTTACCACCACAAAACTTAATTACTGGCAGCGGTTTGAAATTTAAAAACAGAAAGATCCATTTGTCTCGAGTTACTCGGTTATTTTGCAAAAGGAGATGCCAGTACAAAAAACAGCCCTGAATTAACACAACCACATAATGGCAGATTTAGTTTCATGTTTATCCCACCTATCCTCCTTGTGAGGTTGAACATGTTATATCAAAAATTCTAACCAAGATGTAGAAAACTCTGTAGCTAAATTCAGCAGAGAAGATGCTATGTTATATGCCACTGTTCCTTTTAAGCAAAATGGCAAAATGACCGTTAGTAGAAATCCATTTACACTTTGTGATCCATTCAAATTTACGTAAACCAAGGACACTAGCAGAGTTGCTGAGTATACCTACAGTAGCTAACACAAGTAAAAGATCACAAAAGAGTCCAGATAAAGAATCTAATCCATTTAGACAATCAGACCAAAGACTGATTTCCTCCTGGACTCGTCCACAGATACCACAGCCAGCACTAGAGATTTAGGGAAGGATTTTACCCTCTTAAGATAACTCATTGTCCTTTTAGCATTTAACTTTATACAACCTATCCATAGTTAAGTAATAATAGTAATAAAAAAGTGAATAAAGATAGTTAAAGAGAAGATAATTTAACAAGATTATTTGCTAGTGCTTACTGAAGCAATATACAGAGCAACGCTACTTTATAGATATTTTTTTAGAATTACAGACAGCAAGATGAAATACCATGATGACTTGGGTCCCACTCATTCTTTTAGAATTCTCTAAAATAACAAGTTGGTCCAATATAATTTGAATAAACTCTTTCCTTATAAGTAAGCATAAAAGATTTTATATATAAATTATTATATATTAAAAATATTTTAGTTAAATTTTAATAAAAATCACTTGGGTATAATCATACTGCAGTAAGCCACTCAAACAAATGCCAGATACATTGTCACACAGCTGTAACAATTTAACTTTCTTATCTGATTAGAAGAGATCCAAACATTGATACATTGGAAAATTCTAAGAGGAACTTTATCAAAAGCAAAATCCAAAACAAGATACAGCTCAACCAAAAGGTTGAGCCTCTAGTAATTCATTGTTTCAATGCAGTAATGTTTTCAAGTTTCTATAACTGTTTTAGTAACAGAAAGAATTACCATTAATTCTAGACAGATTAAGGTGAAGTATAACCAGTGTAGCATAAGATTTGGGAAAGGCCTCCCTTGGGTAGTTTATCAGTGTAATCTGAAAACTAAAACCAAGGAACGTCAAGGAAAACACGATCAAAGAGCTCCACAAAAAGTCCCAGAACAGAAAAGCCCCAACGCTTTTTGAAACTCTTTAGAGACTGTATAACATCTGTACATTTTGAGGAATTTGAGAAAAGAGAAAGTCTAATTAATCGATAAATCCTGGATAGATACAGAAGAATACACATATTTCTACATGATGCCCACAACTGAAAAGTAGCTAATTATCTAAACACAGAGAAAGTCAGCAGCAAGTACTCCAAGAATATCCTGTTCTTATTGTTCAAATCCTCACAAGTCCCCTCTACAAGCCTTACTTTCCAAGCAAATAATGTACACAATTATGCTGACTGTCTGATCACACTCTTAATATCTTAACCTACTGACCAGTGTCAATCAAGTAAATTTTACAAACGAGTATCAGATCTAAGAGATAATTTAAGCCAACATCTAGGTAGTGCAGAAATACATGAAACAGGTACCTACTGGGGGAAAAGTTACAGCATAATACTTGCATTGACCTGCTGAAAAATGAAACTGCACATTGACCATTCAGGAGCCAGGAAGATGCATCTGGGGGAAGGAAAGGTAAGTAGGTCACGAGGACGTGTGCAGGGAAAGCTTGAGTCATCTGGTGGGGGAAGGTGGAAGTTTGTAAGACAGTAATCACTACGACATGAGGCTCAGTTCACTCCCCACGGCCCATTCCTCTGTCACCTACAGTAAACACATGTGAAACAGAAGAAATTGCTAACAGAAATACTTGAAGCTTACTGTGGCTTCAACAGAAAGTTTAACTCTAAATAGAAGTTGACATTGTGGATCACCACTGATTTTCAGAATCCTGCACAAGTTAAATGAGTAGGCAGTTTCCTTTTCCTTTCTTTCATCAAGGATAGTTAAGAACTTAAAGGCCTTTAAAACTGTTTATTAACCAAAAGCCTTCAACAACCTACTCACTACCTGCAAATATCTAACAAAAACTACTCAAAGCCAGTAGTAATGTGTAAAATTAACAAAGGTCCTTCCATACTATAGATTTCTACAGACCTATTATACACTCCAAATCCTGTTTTGCATTAATATTACAGTTGAATCCAAATTTCTAAGTTAGACTAAAAAAAACTTAATAATTCAGGTGGAACAAAAGGTAGTTCAAAACAACTAAAATGGAGCTTCAAGTAATTCTTCCTCTTTGGAAGAAAAACGTTTAAAAAACCAACACGATTTCATAGTAATTTTAAAACCCATATACTGTATAAGTTGGAATAACGGCAGAGATTTTAGAAGTATGCACAGAAAACCATAAACACTTTCTCTTGAATATTATTAGATCCTTCACTCATACTTCAGTCTAAAAAAAACACTCAAAAAATAAGGACATTCAGAGCCTAATGATGGAAAACCTCAATATACTTGCTTGTTAATCTATACATCCTGTTGGATTAGAGAAGCCCACTACTTCCTTCATTTCAGTGAACTAATAGGGAAGCACATCTCTCTTTTGCAATAAGCATTATTTAAACAGCTGTCTGTTTAGGAGAGGTACTGCCAAGTACACCTGAGCAGCATTTATGCATCTGAATACAGTACATTTTATTAGGCATCTTCCTGACAGCTTCAAAAAGAATAAGCTTTTCCCCCAGCAAAAGAAATCGAGCAGAGGAGGCGGGCGACTGACATGGCTGAGCAAGGACCTGCAGCTTAAACTGAGGGAAAAGAGAGAAACATACGCGAAGTGGAAGCAGGGTTGTGTAGCCTGGGACAAATATAGGGCTGCTGTCTGTATGCGTAGAGATAGGATCAGGAAAGCGAAGGCATAGATGGAGCTGAACTTGGCTAGGGATGTAAAAAATAACAAGAAGTGGTTCTACAGGTACATAAGCAGGAGGAGATAAATGAGGATGGAGAAGTGGCTTCCGCAGACATGGAAAAAGCTGAAGTGCTCAGTAAGTGCTTTGCCTAGGTCTTCACTGGTGGTCAGACTCCCCATGTCTGCCAGGACCCTGAACCTCGAAGCGTGGGTAAGAGGAGTGGATTCTGTCCCACTGTAACAGTGGAACAAGTCTGAGACCTCCTCATGAAACGGAATGTATGGAAGTCTGTGGGGCCAGACTATATCCATCCCAGGGTTCTGAGAGAGATGGCTAATGTGGTTGCATCATGTTTGTGACTTTTTGTTGTTGGTATTCCACATCATAACATCATGTAAAGCACTGGCAGTTAAAGAGTTAATGTCCTGGTTTCTGCGGACTGCGTCTTTGGGTGTTTAGTTCTCAAAGGGGGAGGGGAGGAGCTGCACTCCCCCGGGGTCTTTGCACCTGGAGGGGGCTGGTGAAGCTGCCTGGCAGACTGGGAGTTCTCTCTTCCTATGCAGCAGAGAAGCACACGGTCCCCCTGCAGCTTACAGGGTAAGAATCTTGCTTTGAACTCTCTCTGTTTTGATTTACTGGCCTCAGTTTCGATATCATATTTAGTAAATTAATGTTCCTCCTCAGATTGTTGCCACTGTTTTATTTTAGACCCGTCTACAGTTTTCCTACCCTTCCCCTTTTCCCTTTGTTTTCCCCAGGGCATGGGTCCGCGGGTACCCTGCCGCATTAGCCAAAACCGGCGACACTTTTTTTTTCTCCTTTCTCCCTTTTCCGGGCCTGTGGGCCTGCTGTCCCCATGTCATGGGCACAGATTCATAGATAACACCATGACAGGTTGCCAAGCTGCTCTCCATCATATTTGAAAAATCATGGCTGTCCAGTGAAGTCCCTGGTGACTGGAAAACGGGAAACAATACTCACATTTTTAAGAAAGGGAGTAAAGATGACCCAGGGAACTACAGGCCAGTGAGCCTCACCTCTGTGCCTGGAAAGATCATGGAGCAGATCCTCCTAGAACCTATGTTAAAGGTATATACGAGACAAACAGGTGATCCAAGACAGCCAGCATGATTTCACTAAGGGCAGATCTTGCCTGACCAATCTGGTGGCCTTCTATGATGGAGTGACAGAATTGGTGGATGGGAGAATGGCAACGGATGTCATCTACCTGGACTTCTCCAAAGCCTTTGACAGGGTCCCTCACCACATCCTTTTCTTTAAGTTGCAGAGGTATGGATTTGAAGGACAGACTGATCAGTGGATTAAGAACTGGTTGGCTGGTCGTAGCCAAAGGGTTGTGATCAATGGTTCTATGTCAGGGTGGAGGCCGGTCATGAGTGGTGTCCCCCAAGGCTCAGTCCTGGGACCGGTGCTCTTCAATGTCTTTATCAATGACATAGACGATGGAATCGAGTGTACCCTCAGCAAGTTTGCAGATGATGCCAAGCTGAGCGGTGCAGTCGATACATTGGAAGGAAGGGAAGCCATCCAGAGAGACCTGGACAGGCTGGACAAGTGGGCCCACGAGAACCTAAGGAGGTTCAACAAGGCCAAGTGCAGCACCCTGCACTTGGCCAGGGCAATCCCAGGTATTTATACAAACTGGGGAGACAACCCCTTGAGAGCAGCCCTGCTGAGAAGGACTTTGGGGTCTTGGTGGACGAGGAGCTGGACATGAGCCAGCAGTGTGCGCTGGCAGCCCGGAAGGCCAACAGTGTTCTGGGCTGCATTAAAAGAGGAGTGGTCAGCAGGGAGAGGGAGGTGATTTTCCCCCTCTACTCAGCTCCTGGGAGGCCCCATCTGGAGTACTGCGTCCAGGCCTGGGGCACTCAGTACAAGAAAGACACCCAGCTCTTGGAACGGTTCCAGAGGAAGGCCACCAAGATGATCAAGGGGCTAGTGCACCTCTCCTATGAAGAAAGGTTGAGGGAACTGGACTTGTTTAGCTTGGAGAAGAGAAGGCTCCAGGGAGACCTCATTGTGGCCTTCCAATACTTGAAGGGAGCGTATAAACAGGAGGGGGGAACAATTGTTCACGAGGGTGGACAGCGATATAACAAGGGAGAATGGTTTTAAACTGAGACAGGGGAGATGTAGGTTAGATATAAGGAGGAAGTTTTTCACACAGAAGGTGGTGGCGCACTGGAACAGGTTGCCCAAAGAGGTCAACCGATGCCTCATCCCTGGAGGCATTCAAGGCCACGCTGGACGTGGCTCTGGGCAGTCTCGTCTAGTGGCTGGCAACCCTGCACACAGCAGGGGTGCTGAGACTAGGTGATCTTTGAGGTTCTGTTCAACCCAGGCCACTCCATGATTCTGTGATGATTCTACATTCTATGAAAAAGTGAGGTCTTTACTGGTTCAGTAACCTGGCAATGAATAAGACAAATGTTAATCCCTAAATTATGTCAAGGCTAAAGCTGCTATCTCATATTTGCCCTACTCAACCAACCAAAGAAACAGAAGATACACTCCATGTAGAATGTTCAGCACACAACGTATATCTCATGACAAGTCAGCATGCTAGGCTTCCAGAAGGATGACATACACTGCCCCTTCCATCTATGAAGTTTTTTTAGTTCAGTCTATTTTATGCTTGATGGTTGCTTACGCTGTTAATTTCAGAGTCTGTTTAAATGGCATTCTTGTCCATACTATGTAACTGAAGTTTTTTTGATGTAGCTGTTCCATAAACTAAAATGGTTCTTGAGACATGAGGATGAGTTTATGCATTATTTTCTACATGAAATACTGAAATAGTCGGAAGAATAATTAAAATGAGAAAGAGCTCAGTGAATGCAGTTTGTCACACTGTGCATTCTCCTAGTCCTGAAAAACAGGATCTGTTGCACAGCTGCCCAGCTCTCTTTTCCTTTTCTAACAACCATAAAGATAGGTTATAAAGTTCACTTTGTAATCTCTCAAACACTACTCCATAAGAACTGCAGGTGGTCCTATGTTGCTGAAACAGGCTGAACTAGAATCTGTGAAGTCTAAACAAATGGGAAATCAGTTTTACAATACCTATATATAACTTATATACATATTATATTTATATATACATATATATTGTAGACAAAATGAATAGAGAGAAATACGTAAGTGAATACATATGTACCTAACTACATTAGCAAAAAAATATCTGTGCAACAGTTGGTGTAGCAGTTTCCATTCACAAGTCTTGCTTTGGTGGTCATGTATAACGTGTCATCCAAATTTTTCCAATTTATGTAAGCTGTCTTTTCACCATGCAGAAATTTATCTGTAGCTGTCAGCACGCAACAAAGTTACTATTATTATGTTTATTCTTTACAACTTTCTCATTTGCTGACAAGCACTTCATCATATACATCAACCTAATTACACTTCCATTTCCCAGCTCTTGAGACCTTGTAACTGCTCTAGAGATTATTAAGTTGGTGCACATAAAACGATTTTTCCACTGAGAACATGTGCATACAGTATTTAATTATTGCATACAGTTTAAAAAACAAACCCACCGTTTTTAAAATGTTACTTACACTGGGATGTTTTCAAAAGCATCCTCAAAATTTTCCTGGAAAAGAAAAAAAGTGCTTCAATTAGCAGTCTATATATGCTTGGGGTCTCTTTACGTAACATAGCAGAAATTTACATTCACCAGGCAGCATTTATTCTGCAATACAGAGTAATTACTAGATTATTCAGTCATGCTTTCAGTGCAAATCATCACCCAAACAAACACATTTTCTATAGGTTCACTACACTAGAGTGCACTTTAATGGTAAGTTAAACCACAGATTTTCTCTTCTTCAGACTCTTAAACTTCCACTGTTCAAATTACTGAGAGAAATATAGGCTTATACCTCATGAATTTGTGCAGCACATATAGTACACTCAGGATGTACTAGCTTAACAGTATGCCCACACACAAGAAAACAGTGTATGAATTGTTATACATGTATAGCTGATATACAGGTTGACTAGAATATGTATGTCAAGTGCAAGATGCATCAAAGATAGCATGCATAGGCTGCTCACTCAAGCATTACTAACACTTATGTGAACAGCTTGGTGCAGACATCAAGGTGCCTCTTCCTGCAGAGAATCCCTTCCTCAAATCTCCTTTCACCTAGGCTCAAACTGAAATAGAGGAAAAATGTTCATACTGACAAAAAAATGGTCAGAATGATTCAGACTGAATGCCATCTATTTCTAAATGCAATTCCCAAATTGTTCTCTACAGTTGTGTAGCAAACAAAGAGCAGAATGAACACCTACACCTTTCCCTTCAACGCACATTCTCTAGCCATTAGCAACTCAGATAATTTCAGACTGGGTTGTGCTTTGTCCACCTGGTTATTTTTCAGAAGATCTGTTTCAAGCACCAATCCAGTCTCCCTTTGTTCCACATAGACTTTATTTTAAATTATTACGTTATAACCTTAAGGAATTGCACACATCTGCCACCCACTTTGGCAGGAGTAATTGTCTCCCTTTCAATCTGGTTCCTACTATTGTTAACAGTCCCTACCTTTTGAAATGAAAGAGATAGCAAAGAAGAATCACTTTTTAACACTAAATTTAAAAGACCTGTTATATTATCCAAATCATTTCTTTTTCAAGCCTAAAGAGGGCCACCTTACTCAGCCACTCCTTGTACAGAAACTATTTTGTACTTATGAACATTGTTTCTGCTTTTTCCATCAAAAAACTGGAAGCACAGTGGAACGAATCATTCTAATTTTTAACATATCCCAGAATTAACTCTTCCTTGGTATGCAAAGGAATAAAACGATACAAAACTTATACAGCATTCTTAGTGTATTACCACAAATAATACAAGGACCATAACGTCTGCAAAAAAATTCAAAAAAAAGGAAAAAAAGCAAAATATAAATAACACTGAAAGAAAACAACTAAAGTTCCTTAAATACGATCCTTGTGTAAGTAGCTGAATTTCCACCTATTACAGCTTACTTTAAGGTTATCCACTCACTTAAGACGATGCATATACTTGGAATATTATTAAGAGTTAACTGCCGATGAGATGAAAGATAAAGAGTTTATGTGGTATTTACCTTAAGCATGACAATGTGAGATTTAAGCTAACATTCAGCAGTACTTCAGAAGACAAAGCTAGGCTTCATGAATTTTACATTTCTCCACAAACTTATCAGAATAATCAAATGCTAATGATGTATTAGATACTGTTTCTCCTCTACAAGGGAAATTCAGAAACATAATATGTGACAGTGATCCACCTTCTGAAAAAACATTACTTTACTTGTATTTTTAACTAAGGGAAAATACCCATTCAGAGTAACTGTTGAACAGTTTAACGTGCTACTACATCAAGTTTCAAACTACTGCAATTGCGCGTTATTACTGCCTCTTGCTACCACTGCCAAGGAGTACCACAAACTTATTTAAAGAAACGTCACTAACACATGGCCCAAATGCTCTCTTTCAATCTTGGTTTACTGTCGATAGTATGGTAGACAGGGATAAGGACTATTCTGAAGAGTACAGAAGCAAATAAAATGACACCTGATCTGAGAAGAGTGGAACCAAGTTTCCAAAAGCTGTATAGACGCCAACAGGAACAAATATCCTAAATAAAAGCCCTGTTATCCATGTCTCACTCCAGATCGTGGTAAAAGCTGTTCTTCTAATGAAGTGCTTCTCTGAAGACTCCACTTCCCTCCTTGATCCATTTCCAGAGACAGGAGGAGAAATCCAGCAGAACAGATAAAACACGCTGGCAGCTTTTTTAGTTTCCCATTTCTTATATGGGAAGAAACTGTTTTGTTTTTTTTTTTTTTTTACATGATATTTCAACTGTCAGATATTTGCAGGGAACAGCGGTAATCAGAAGTTAGTACCAATGTGGAAAAACAACACTAATATAGATCTCTTGCCTTCTCCTATCAAGTAAAGCTCTTTCAAACCTGAGTGCAGAAAACATGTACAAGCAGAGAGAGAATATCACACACTATAATCTAGGCAAGGACCATATCTGTACATCTCCAGATGAATTCTGTTCCTTGCTATTCATACTCATCAAATGAACATCTAAGTTTTTAGTAGATGAAGAACAACAGTGACATTTTTCCACAGTTACGACCTCTCAAAATTCCTCATATGGGGGTTAAAAACATTCCTGAAGGTGACTTTGACACTTAAAGGAGAAGAAAAAAACAGTTTTCTTCCTTAAGTTCTCTGGCCCTCTCAATCCCGCAATGTATTAAAAGGCATTGAATATGTCGTCTTGTTCTGTCTCATACAAGTTTGTAGTGAATTTCATGTACTGAAAAAAGTTGAAGTCATTAGGTGTGAAACATGGCCATTTGCTACTCCGTTCCACGCCTACTACAGAAAAAAAGCATCCTAAAGTATCAGTATCTAAAGGGGTATAAGAAAAAAGGGGACAGACTCTTCAGCAGGGTCTGTGGTGATTAGACAAGGGGAAACAGTTCAAACTAAAGGAGGAGATTTAGACTGGATCTAGGGAAGAAGTTTTTTATGATAAAGGTGGTGAGGCACTGGAACCGGTTGCTCAGAGATGCAGTGGATACCCCGTCCCTGCAGACATTCAAGGTCAGGTTGAGACAGGGCTCTGATCTAGCAGTAAGTGTCCTTGTTCACTACAGTGGGGTTGGGCTAGACGGCCTTTAAGAGTCCCTTCCAACTCAAATGATTCCGTGATTCTCAAGTGTAGCTGAAAATACTGCAAGTGAAGTGCCCGGAATAGCTTCTCCCAGATCAAGTTCTGAGATTTGTCATGTTTCCACCAAAATATAGAAGGTTTCAAAAGCACTAGTAAACATTCACTTTCCCCCAAGTAGCCTGTTGCAAATTTACTTGTGAATTAAGCCTGCTCAGCAACAGAAAATGTAGTGTGAAGAGTTACATAAAACACATTTTTAACATGTAAAGTCATAAATGTGTGCATATATTTTATACATACCTCCATGTATTTAAAAAACAAAAAATCAAGTGTTTTGTAATGTTTATCAAACTCCTGGAGCACAGAAGCAGCTCAAAGACAGGGACAGACATTCTTGCACATTTGGTTAAAGCCTAGTAAAGACTGCATTTTCAATTCCTCATTACAACATTGCTATTTCCAGAAGATATATTTCTAATACCATAACCAGCTTCCAAAGATGATTGTTTATGTCAGTTTACTGTAAAGAACATTATTTAATTCAATGTAAATGGTTTTACCTAGCACAAATGAGACTGAATACAGCTTCCTTCAAATCTAATGCTGTGTGCAACAAAGTCAGCCATATTTGTGACCTACATAACTCAAAAATCTCTCATGGATTAATAGAATTTCCTCTATTTACATAGCTAGAGAGAAGTGTCAGAGACCTAACGTAGTCCCTTGTCCATTTCCTTCTACTGATTTGAGTGCATCCTCAAGAGTATATCCCTGTCATAATAGCTACAGATGTTCAACACAGATCTTCAGGAGCCACAGCCTGCAGTGGGGTCAAAAAAAAAAAAAGCGAGAGAGAGAGAGAGAACGAGCGAGAGGGAGAAAAAAATCTTAAGATTTTTATCTTTTCCAGGCCAATATGAGTATTTAACACAAGAATGAAAACAAACCTGTCACTAGATGGCATGACAAGAACTGACTTTCCTGAAAATCTGGGGAAAAAAATTGGCAGAATACTTGATAAAATAAAGCTGCCTCAGAAAGACTTTTCTTGAATCATATTGTCATTTTATCTTGGATTACTGTTCTATTTAACAACTTTTTGATGTATCTTTTTTAAGATGTAAACTCTGAAAAGCTTACATAACTTAGAGATACTCACATTTTCCAAATCCAAGAAAGTCCAAGTCAGACAAACATAAACAGATAGTGTATTAACGGAAAAAAAACCCTGTTTTAGCATTCTTTAGCAATGACAGCACAAACCATTCACAGCAGACCACCATTTACAGATAAAGCCTCATGAAAACTAAAATGCAAGTCATTTAAAGTTACTATAGGAGATCTATCAGTTACTGTATTTCTAATACACTGGTAGAAAGTGGAAACAATTGCTTGCCCTGCTAATAACAGAAATCCTAGTGTCAAAAATACATTCATTCTCCTTTCTTCCACATTAATAGTGCCATCTACTCTTAAGCAGCTTTGGACTGCAACTTCGTAAAGAGAAGAGAATAGAGGACCTATAAGGAGAAGAAGCTGATCTGCAATCCGTATTTTGGAATAGGACTACAAATAAGAGGCTTTCTACATGGTCTTCATTTGGATATCACCACTAGTTTCTAGACGGTTTCTAGAAGCCAGCAGTCACCACACAGATTTATTTGCAAATGGAATTGAGTATTATTAAAAATATTATTTGAACAGAATCTAAGTATTCTTTTCTATTATGCTACTCTGCATATGTTCATTTCCCCTTAGCCTAGCCAGCGCTACATTAACAATTTCAAAGAAACTAGTGGCTATACACTTTAAACTCTAGGCCTTCAGTGGCAGCAGCTTAATGCAAGCCAACAGCTACAAATCAGCAATATGCTACCATTATAGCAAGACGCAAGCTCCTGATCACATTACTCAATGATACAAAAGGACAACATACTTCCTTTCAGCTGACTTGACAAAGCTGAGAACCAACAAAAACATCAGTGAAACGGGAAATATTCTGAGATGTGCACCACAGGAACGTAACTGACTCCACAGCAACAAAATGATAGCACAATCCCACTTTGGTGGGATCACACTCATAATTTCAGTAAGGTTCTGTTTCTCATTTTAGGTTTTTGTCTGCTTGTTTCATCTATTTAGTGCTGAAGTCAAGACTTTTCAGATACACCTTTTCTATCATTTCTTTTTCTTTCCATTTATAATGCTCTTTTGGAGCTCTCCTTGAGAACAACAGTTTCCTCAGTATTTAATGAAATACAAATACTACACAATCCACTGTCACTCCTCTACTCACTGGTTCTGTATTTGTATTATAAAAATATTGAGAGTTTTCAAGTCTCAGATTTTTTTTTAGCTTTCTTTCAAGTAGGCTGACATAATTTCAGGCGCTACCCCAGGGCTACTATAAAAGCACATTACAGGAAAGATCTAGATCACTATAAACTACTTAACATGAAACCTATCTCTGTTTTATATATATATATGTGCTGTATATGTTTCTCATATACATATATATGCGCATGGTTTTTGCTATTTTTAAAAAGTATTAATAAAAATTAGAGCACAGTTTTGAAAGTTAGTTCACATGCTACACATTTTAGTTTTTAAGAGGTAACCCATAAAACATTTTTTATATTAAGAATTTGGCAACTAAACATAATGAAAAACACTCGTCATCAAAAGACCATTGTTAAATTGCTTCTAATTGAATTTCTCATAATGTTCCTTTTTGCTCAACACAATTTCTAATCAATATGCCAGAAATGAACATATATATTCATGGCTGAAGATTTCATTAGAACTAGTGGGCGGCAAAACAGAAAAACAAGAAAACATTGCCTTTAACTGACTGGGATCAAGGAGTAAGTCAGTGAAGAACGAGCTGCACATGAAAACAGGCTGAGGCTGTATTATGGAAAGTAACAATGCTGAAGAAGGCTCAGAATCAATTCTGACAAGCAATTCAATATGAATTCCTGTTGTTACTGTGATCCATAAGTGAATCTGCAAACAGTAGAAAAAAATAATTCAGCATGCAACACAGAGCATGAAAACAGTAAAGCTTTGCTTCCTTAGAGTTCAGCCTTCCTGAAGGTTGATAAATATGTAAGAATACAATAGAGATTCCCCCCAGAATAGTTCAGGAACTACAACACACAGCTTATTGTAAGAGATTTTTGAGAAGTTCAATCAATTTGATTTTCCAAGCAGAAATACTTACCATCATTGGCTGATATATTAAACCAGTATAAAGCAAAACCTCTTTGATTTCTTGTAAACATCAGTTTTCATAATGTCTTTTTTGCAGAGTCAAATTCATGTTTCTCTCAAGCAGAGTGTTAACTCTTGGAACATACCAATTGGACTCTGACTCTCAGTGCTCCAGATTAAGATTCTGAGAAGCACACATTATGGTGCAGCTAAGCACAAATTGCTAGGCTCGACACCAGCCAAGTTTCATGAAAACTGATGGCTTCTGTCACGCAAGGAGCAACTGTCTTTAGTTCTAACATTACTTCATGGAGAATTCGCTCAAATTAACACAAACCCTGTAATTTGAGCTACAGACAGTATTCCACCATAGAATTTACTGTCAGAATTCCATTTCGCAGTATCAAAAAGATAACATGTTTAGATTTCTTTTTTAGCTTGTCAACACCGCTGTTTCCCAGCAGAAGTGCAGTCATTCTCCCCATATAATAAAATACCTTCATAACAGATTATATGGATTTCACCTTGCTACTTTTCATAACAACGCCCCCCCACCTCAAAACCACCCCTGAAGCATCAAAATGACAACTTCATAAAAAAAGAAGGATGGAGACAACAGTGCAAGCTTACTGATTTAAAGTTGTAAACGTTCAGCTGATAATACAGCTCAGCTAGAAGTAAGTTCAACTTTGTAAACTCATTTTGTTCATCTAGAGTAAGGGAAGTGTGTAGCGATAAGCAGGACTAACGCAATGGAAACAGCGTTACAAAAGGTGGAAGGAAAATACAGCGCTCACCCGGATCGGAAGGTTTGGGGCTCGCAGGAAAAGGCTCCCACCAAGGAGGGATCTCCAGGCAGAGATCCTTCCTCAGGGGCAGTCAGCCCTTAAATGAGGCCTAAGAGGGGTGGAGCCAGGCTTCACCCCTTCTGGTTGCACAGGTGAATTGCCTTCACCTGTGCTCCCAGGGCTGACTGGGTCTTTCCTCCAGGTGCTCAATCAGAGGTTCAGGCCATGACTCAGCAGTTCCCATACAGAAGTGTAACATGCCCACACATGCCTCAAAACTTCAGACAGAAGCTGTATGAACAAAACAAAAAATAAAAAGAAAAGTGACTCTGAAAATTGGTCCAACAGTTTGTTGCACAGGACACCTTTCCTGCAAACTATTAGATGATGGTCATGAAGAGCAGAATTCAACAATTCTGTTTTGCTGTTTATATATATGTATATAAATTATATATATATATATATATAATAGAATTTGTGTATTTCAGATCAGTTTTTGCTTTTTCATGCCAGTGCTCACATAAGTAGCAGCTGACTTTTTCGTGCTTACACGTTATTTCAAAACGTACTGACTTGAGCTTAAAATATGATCTGGTTCTTAAAAATTACTCTCAAGAACACTTTCCATAAAATGCCAGTGTTTTTCCAGAGAGTGAGATTATTGAGGAGTTGTGTTTTCCTGAAAGTTTTCCACAGCAGATGAAGAACTTCAGCTGCTAGACGCCACAGATGTAGCTCAGTAGTTCAGACTCATTTATTAAATCTCAAGAACACAGAAAAGCACATCATGTTCAAGATCTTTACTAAGATGAGTAACTTGGTCAGGAGTCATGCTTTAGCCAAGCAACCAACCAACAAAAAGAGAACAAAAAACAACAGCAACAACTCCACATCCAAAAAGAAAACAGGAATCAAGAAGACAGAACCCAGCCTTAATTTGGCTAAAAAAACTGAAGCTGAGCACTTCAGCAATACAAACTTCAGTGTGATTTAGTTGAAACATTAGATGTCAGCATCCACAAGAACAAAGATATTTCCATTGCAGCCTGGAAAGCTGTGACCTCTCCACATAGCTGCTTACCTCAAAACTACCAAAGACACAGGAAAGTTAAGGCTTGGAAGTTTCACCCTCAATTTTAAAAGTTTTTAATGAAAGTACCTGCTGTAGATAGATGTTAATTAAGCAGCATGTTCTAAAAAAAACAGGCAATTCCTGATTTGCATTTAGGTGTGTATAAGCTGGACGATTCTAAAGCATCATACCAGTCACTTTGTACAAATGAGACCGGGGTGGGAATGATTATATTCAGTGATGCCAGCCTTTGCGGGTCAGACAAGCTACATACAAGTGCATGGGTCTCCAACCTTTTGGTTTCCCTGGGGAGCACTGAGTGATGACAAACTGTCTCAGGCTGAATATATGTTAGCTGTCCCAAAAGTAATGCTTCCCATTTATTCTCATGGAGACTACAACAAATACCATAAGCATACTAACACTGTTTGATAGAGCAAATTCTCAGCTACAAAACACTATTTTTCAGCATAGTCACTGTGATTGGCTATGCATTTTCACCAGCAATGAACAAGAGCTGGCGCATCATGCTCGTCAAAACCTACATTAGTAAAGGTGACACTCTGTCACTGTTGCCACTACTGAAATGCGCAAGCCATTGCCTCACTCTGCTCACATCCACTGCTTGATGTCCATACACGTTCAGCAAGAGTCAGTGAATGCCAATGGGTGTATTTTTTTCTGCATAGAGGAATTTAATTCCACATATTTGCTTCATACGCACTTCATGTCAGATGCCATTTTGTCAAACAGTCCCTCTGCTGCCATCTGTCACATGACAACAGCATGTAACAGAATACTGTTGGGAAGGTTCAGTCTCTACTGCCATACCACCACCATCAGTCCCTGATGTCACGGGCCAACATAATAAAATAGAGGAATTGCTTTTGGAGCAGCCCTCATAAAAAATATAAAACAAATGTAAAGAAGTAACAAATCTTACTTTAACTGTTTGTATTTTTATTAAAACTTTTTTTTAAAAAAAAAGAACAATAAAACCATAAAACCACTGGGATATGTGGTCCTGTTTTTGTGAAACTAACGTATCAGGTTTGATGGCAGTGGCTGCCATGCTTAGTGAGTTCTCAAGATGTTTGTCAGAGATTTTTGATGGAATTTTACTCTTTCTGTACTTCATCCTTGAAAACAATTTTTCACAGCTGTACATACTGTCAAAAAATGATCACACGAGTTAAAACACGATTGTGAAGTGAGGGGTATTTCTCAATGGTAAGATGGAGCTTACAGAATTCTGATAAAGAGACATTAACAGATTTTTCTTTGAGTTGAATAGCTGATTGCAAGTCAATACACTCCATTTGAAAATTCACATGTAATTTATCTACGTTGACTGAAAATGGTAGCACAAATATACAAAAAAAAATGATGACTTCTCAGCAGTCTCAAAATCTATTCTCAAATTCCTTTATCAAAATGGAAAGCACAGTTACGTGGTTTTTTTTTTAATTTATTTTTGCTATTCACAGGACTGTGCTTAGCCAATGTATCAAAATGCATAAACTTATTTCCCATAACTTGAGTTAGCACCACACCATTCCCTCCCCGTGTCCTACTTTCAACCCCATAGGGTTAATAGTGCACTGGCGGTTTGGTTCAGGGGGTAGAGTCACTGCCTTTATAGCCTGGGGTAGGCAGCAGCCACAGGGTGGGCTGTACCAGCGGCAGGTTGGACTTCATTAACACAAGAAACAAGATGAAGCCTTTCCTGAATCTACTTCTGAACAGGATGCCTAATGTAGCCAAACTTCAGTACACTGACATCAGTCTTAATTGTTCTTAATGCAGCTGGCTGAGCTTGCGCTGTTTTAAACAACACCTCTCCCTTATGGCTGAGATGCGGAAATAAGCAGATTCAGTCACGCATTCAGCAAGAAACTCATAAAATTTCATTTTAATTGACATGCAAATGGCTCCTGTTAACAGTTACTCATGTTCATATTCACATCTGACTTTTTGCACATAAAAGTGAAAGTATAATTACAGTTAACACTGGCTGAACACGAATCCAGATATATATAGTCGTAACTATTACCCTCTTCCTTTTCTCTTAGTATACAGTTTTATCTCAACCCATGAGTTCTACTTTTTCTTCCCTGATTCTCTCCCTAATTCAGCTGAGAAGGGAAAGGAATGAGCAAATGTCTGTGCAGTGCTTAGCTACCTGCTGGGTTAAACCACAGCAGGACTACACAAAACCATTCTCCTCAAAGCGGACACTCCAGAAGATACCACAAGAAAGATCAATCAATTAGCATAATTACTCTTTAACCAGACATGCTCTTCTGAGTCCCATAAAACTTTGTGCTAAGCTTGAAAAGGCTTTTACAAACTTCAATGCAAACCTCATTCAATCATAGAATTATCACAAAAATGATCACCAAATCATTTGAGTTGGAAGGAATCTTTAAAAGTAATCTAGCCCAACTCCCCTACAACAAACAGGGACATACAGCTAGATCAGGTTTCTTGGAGCCTGGTTCAGCCTGACCTTGAATGTCTCCAGGGACAGGGCATCCACAACGTCAGACAGGACTTCTCCTAGGTGAAGCCATGTTGGTTGTGCCGTACCACCTCCCTGTCTCCCCTAGCTATGCTAATGCATATCTTTTCCATGGTTTTCCCTAGCACAGAGATGAGACTGACGGGCCAGTAGTTCCTGGGGTCATCCTGTCCAGACTTCTTAAAAAATGGGTGCAACACTGCCTTTTTTCCAGTCACCAGGGACTTCACCTAATTGGTATGACTTTTCAAACATCATTGAAAATGGCTCAGTGACTACATCAACTAATTCCCTCGGGTTTCTGGAATGCTTCTGGACAGGACCTGCAGACTTACGGACATTCAGGTTCTTCAGGTGGTTGTGAACTTCATCTTTGCTTACAGTGGGAGGAATATTTAATAATTTCATAGAAATTACATTCAGCCCTATTAAAATCAAAATGAACTATTTACAATGTCTGGAAGCTGGTAAGGTATCTTTCTAGACCTAATTCTTCAGAAGCATAGCCATATACAGTAATTATTATGTATATCTACATTTTCCACAACAAAGCTGGCGAAGACATTTCTACTTCCAGCCATCTAGATTAGCAGCCTTCCCCGGTTTCCAAATAGTCTACAGAGGCCATTTTTGTATTCATTAGATGATGTAAAAACACAGTGAAGTTTCACAGAGAGAGAAGCATAGGGGAAAACACATAAGGAAAAGAAAGTTAACAGCTAGACCTTCTGTTTTAGATAGCAAAAGCATTATCTTGATTTGCTTGTATGCAGCCAAAATATCAACAATCAAACTCACAGGTCTGTGATGCAAATTAAGATGCTTGGTCTTAATAAGTCTGATGAAGTCAAAATTTCACAGCTAGGGAAATACACCCATTATAGCTCAGAAATGGCTATCCCTCACGAAGCTTACCTTTCCATAACTGGCAAAATGTTACAGAAACTTCAGCTCAGTCAAGTCAAAGGGTAATTAGACAATTTGATGCTAACACAATGGCATAACTTCAAAAGATACAGTCCTAGTACATAAGAAGATAAGATGTTCACTTGGGTTCATGTGACTCCACAAAATGTACTAAGATAAAAGCTACTATGAAAAGGGAATTTGGAAGATCCACTTGACATACACCAGACTATGAGATCTGTTTTATGTTTACAGTTCCAACAGAATCTTCAGTTTTTTTCTCATAAGGGTAGATCTGCCCAGGTGCCTCACAGAGCATTCCCACATCTATTTCCTTATTTCAGTGCTCTTAATGCAGGTGGGGAAACAAAACCTGACAGCTTTCATCTAGGCTGCCCTGGACACCACGTTACCATGGGATGCTCAAAATAAATCGAAAAAAAAAACCACAGTAAAACTGGAAGCAGTGACAGCCCGTGTAGAAAGACTTTTACTTCCACTCATGAAAGATTTTCAGTTTGCCGACTGAAAAGGACTCCTCATCAGCTGAAAAAGCAGAGAGAGCTGAATGGTAAAGGAAAATCTCTTAAGTCATTTGTTTCATACAAACTGACTTGATGAAAAAGTAAGGTGATAGTTCTTCCTATTTCTTCCCATTTCTGCATGAGATTATTTCCAGCATGATCTTCGACCAAACGGTTTGACAAAGGTATCTATTTTATGATGATTAAAAATATCTTTTATTACTGCTTCATAAATTTGAATTTATTTTTGCCTTGCTAACTTCTTCATTAGGAAGTTTACATATTTGCTAGTAAACCAATTTTTCAAAAATATGAAATTCATAGTTGTCAAGAACAGATTTCTTCAGACCAGAGAAGAAAGAAAATGTCTCACCTCCCTCAGATTACATTCATTTTGATAGGAGTGCCATTAGCTGCATCTGAACTCAGCTGCTGACTCTGCCGATCAACTCCAAAGAGAGCAAAAAACAAAGCAGCTTGTTAATACTCAAGAACAGGGACTAAAGAAAATGGAAGTAAACCAAGAAGCATTGATATTGTAGTAAACACATTTCTAATGCTGAACTGTCTTAAAATCAAGACAATTTCAAAGATAAGCTACCAGCCAAAAATGTGTGGTAGGAAAGAATAGCTTCACCTTTCAAGCAAAGTGGAAACACGCATGCCTACTGACAAACAGGACTTAATCCTGCACTAAACAGCATGGGAAAACAGAAGGACTAAAAAAAGAGGGGTTTTTGGATGCAGCTCCTCTTGCTTTGTCAAAGTCACAGAACAGCTGGTGAATTAATGTGAACTAAAAAGCTACTTTCCAAAACATCTGCTCATCATAAGTAATTAATCATGCATTTTCTTCCAATACCACTACTCAGAAGCTGAAACAAACGCCACCGCATTCACTTAATGAAACAGCAGGGACTATACTATCACAGAGTAAAGCAGGCATTTCCAAGCCATGGCTCACAGGCTACATGCAGCCCAGCCCAGCCCACCCTGCACCAACCTCTGCCCTGTGCCATCACACCGTCAGCTCTGCCTGGCCAAGCAGCACAGCCCAGCTCTGGGCACACACCCATCACTTGCAACAACCAAACACTGGTGTGCGATGGGCACTATCTGGGCTGAAACCATGATACAGGAAGGACACAGTGCAGTGCTAACTCAAGTGATGGGAAATAAGTTTATAAATTTTGATACTTTGGCCATATACAATCCCATGAACAGCAAAAAAAGAAAAACAATGCAGCTGTGCTTTCCATTTTGATAAAGGAACTTTGGAACAGGTTTCAAGACTGCTGAAAAAATAATTTTTGGTATATTCGTGCTTCTATTTTCAGTCAATGTAAATACACTAAAAATTTTCAAACTGAATGTTCTGAGTTTGAAATCAGATATTCAACTCAAAGAAAAATTTTATTACGTCTCTTTACTAGATTTCTATAAGATTTATCTTCCCAGAGAAAAATATCCCTCACTTGACAACCACCTATTATCCACACCATTGCAGTATGTATATTTGTGAGAAATTTTTTTCAAGGATAAAGTAGAGAAAGAGTAAAATTCCATCAAAAATCTCTGACAAACATCTGGAGAGCTCACTAAGAATTGCTGCCACCGCCATCAAGACAGACTGATGCAATGATTTCACAAAAACAGAGTCACATATCCCAATAGTTTTATGGCTTTGTTGCTCTTTTTTTTTTTCAATTAAAAATATTAAAGATTAAAATAAGATTTGTTACTTGTAGAATATATTATGTAGTTAGTGTATACAAGTACTGCTCTGAAAATAATGCCTCCTATTTTATTATGTTGGCCCACAACATCAGAGGTGGATGTCAGTGGTATGGCAGTAGAGGTTGAACCTTCCCACCAAAATTCCATTACATGCTGTTGCCATGTGACAGATGGCAGCAGAGGGGCAGCCTGACAAAATAGCATCTGATATAAAGTGCATACAAAGCAAATATGTAGAAGAGAATTCCTCCATGCAGAAAATGTTGCACCTATTGACATTAATTGACTCTTGCTGAATATTTATGGAGATCAAACAGCTGATGTGAGCAGAGTGAGGCAATGCCTAGCACATTTAAGCAGTGGTGACAGCAGCTCATTTCTGCTGATGCAGATTTGTGTTACTGCAGCAAGAACGTTCATCAGTGGTGAAAAATGTATAGCTAATGGTGGTGACTACGCTGAAAAGTAGTGTTTTGTAGTTGAGAGTTTCCTCTATTAAACAGTCTTATTCTGCTCTTTGCATCTGCTGTAGTTTCCACGAGAATAAATGGGAGGCATTACTTTTGGGTTGGCCGACATATCCAACCCAAGACAATTCATCTTCACTCAGTGCAGCCCAGGGAAGCCAAAAGGTTGGACGCTCATGGTATAATGCTTGATGACAATGGCTATAAGCTTGGAAACTCTTCCAGTATTGCTTTTCCCAAGATAACCTGTGTTTCGTCTACCACAAAGAATTACATAGCCTATAAAAGGAGGCTTTCTAAAAACCTCATTTAAATGCATCCTCAGTTGTCATCATTCTACAGATTTCCCCACCTCCTTCACATAGCAATTTATTTTATGGCTTAAACAAACACACACAGATAAGAATAGCTCAAGTCATAGCTATATTACAAGCGATTGTTTAAAAAAAAAAAAGACTACTTGATATGTGTAAGGGAGTGCTGTTGCTGGGAACTCACATGCTTCAGAGACAGGATCTATTATTGTTGGTTGGTATTTGGTATCAGCGGAAGCAGTTAAAGAATAGCACTCTAATTTTTTAAATAATAATAATGAACCTTCACTTTTATCTTAGTAATGTGACACACCAATAGCATGGCTAAATACAGTGCAAGGTATCTGAAGTATAACACTGACTTACACTTGTTCTTGTATCATAAAAAGAAATAACGATCTCCGAAAGTTCAAGCAAGAAGAGTATCAGTGCTTCTCAGCAGTCTGTCACTAAGTTAAACTTGAAAACCGAAGTTACTAAAGTTAGCATACGTTTTCATCATGACAAGAGTTAACTTCTAGTTCTGTCAGCCAGGATCCAAACAGAGCATCCAAAGCCCACTACACTCCAACTAAAAAAGAGATTTGGCACCATATGAAGGGTTTTGAGCTGCTTCAGAAGTGGTGGGTACTGAAGCATAGCTCCTCTTAGCACCTCAACTGCCTATGCTGGGCTGGTTTTTCAAATGGAAGGTCCTCTCTACACACCATGCAACTGATGCTACATGGACTAGGCAGGATGCACTGATCACACAGAGGGCTCAAATAGGAAACCTCAGTCATCCAAGAATCTTGGAAGTGATCGTGGACTGGTCCAGAGGCAAAGACTTCAAATTTTGCGAGAGGAGGAGATGACGTGCGTTAAAGAGGCCCCACTGCACAGTCAATCATCAGAAAATGAGAAGCAATACGTCTTGTTCTCTGATGGGTCCTGCCATTCTGGGAGAAAGCATCAGAGATGGAAGGCTGTTGTACAGAGTCCTACATGACAACTTGCACACATTGCTGAAGGAGAAGGTAAATCCAGCAGATGTGCAGGACTGAAGGCAATCCAGCTGGCTTCAGATATTGCTGAATGAGAGTAGTGGCCAGTGATCTCTCTCTGTACAGCCTCAAAAATGGTGACAAATGCCCTGTGGGGGGGTTACAGCAACGGAAGCAGAACAACTGGCAGCAAAGACAAAACACTGTGAGAAGCTCCACTGTGGAAAGATATCGATGTCTGGGTAGAGAACATGGCTACAAAAGTACACTACGTAGATGCCCTCACACCAAAGAGCTGTGCCACTGAAGAACACTAAAATAACCATGTCATGGTTTTATGATTTTTGTTATCGGTTTTCCACATCACAACTTAATGTAGTGCACTGGGAGTTAAGAAGTTAATGCTGCAGTTCCATGGATTATTGTACCTGCTCTCAGAAGAGAAAGAACGAACTACAGCTCCCAGAAGACTTCATTATTCCGTTTCCCATTCAGGGGGAAAGAAAAAACTGACTGGGAGTCACAAGACTGTCATCCCTTCTCTTTCTGCTCATCTTGCAGTGTGTGCTCCCCAACCATCTCACCTTCAGCGTTAGAGTAAGGCCTTCGGTTTTTGGACACTCATTTTTTTATTAGC
This sequence comes from Numida meleagris, assembly GCF_002078875.1. NCBI lineage: Eukaryota > Metazoa > Chordata > Aves > Galliformes > Numididae > Numida > Numida meleagris. The sequence goes on from NC_034438.1 coordinate 32,327,862, forward strand.
TACAATTCCAATTATACTGTATTATATTCTATTATCTCACATTCTATTACCATATTTAGTACATAAGTTTTCTCCCTTAGCTCACTGCCACTGTTTTGTTCCCAGGCCCATCTCCCTGCCTTTTCCCTCTCCCCTTTTCCCTTTCCCAGGGTATGAGTACCCCACCCCCGTTAGTCACAGAACCAGGCCAAGACCTGGCCAGAACAGTGACAAACCAGCAGGTGGATCAGGCTGCTACGATTGGAGGGGCTCTGGTAGATCTGGACTGGCAACACAAGGGTGAATTATTTCCAGCTCAGTAGGCCCGTGACATCTCAGGCTATCAAGGAAGAAATGCAACTTATAGATGGGCTCAGGATCAAGGGCTGGACTTGACCATGGATGCTGTTGCACAGATTATCCATGAATGTGGCACATGCACTGCAATTAAGCAAGCCAAGTAGATAAAGCCTCTCTGGCATGGAAAATGACAGCTGAAATAAACATGAGGCCCAGCAGACTGATTATATCACCCTCCCACAAACCCAATACAGCAAGAGCTACATGCATACAGTAGTGGAAGCAACTATTGGATGGCTGGAAACACATTTCATACTACACACCACTGCCTGAAATACTATCCTCTGCCTCAAGAAGCAAGTCTTGGCAAACAGAGGCTTGCTGATGTTTGTGGGGTTTTTTTTGTTTGTTTTTAATCTATGTTAAATAAGTGTTCATGGTTGAGATTTAGATGTTCTTACTGAATTCCCAAGCCTTTCTCCAGTGAAGATCATGTTATCAAGTAATAGTTACCAAGCTTTGACGAGGTTTCTACTTGCATAATCAAGTTCATGCTAAGCATGAGTGACTCAGAGTGGGAAGTTGCAAAACTTCAACTCCAGTCTCTCTCCTCTTACCTCACAACATAAGTGGCTATTCATCATTGTTGAAGACAAAAAACAACAAAACACAAGTAAATTATTTAAAAAAAAAACTCGAAAGTCTCATGCATTTCAGAATGTATAAAACAGAAAGGCACAGTGTTATGTCAAGCTGCAATTACATACTGAAAATTAACTTTGACTTGGGACACAAAAGTAGTAGACAGTGAAGACTACATACCAGTAAAGAAAAAGAAGAAAAACATAAATAGCAAAAAAGAGTACACTGTGTTGTCCTGAACTTCACAAGTCTATTTAAAAAAAATGCTTACTGATTATACAGATTTGTAAAGCTTCAAAGAAAAATCCTATTTACTTAACAGGGTCACTGTATACCTATTACAGATACCTTAAACAAAAGCATCACTTCTTACCAATTACATTTCCCCTGGAAGAATAATTTGATAGCATTCAAGAATGCTTATCAGTTACAATGCAATCAATAATTCTAAATAAGTCTCATTATAGAGACACCACTTTGGAACTGCTAACACTTTTTAGAGACGAATCCAAGCTGAAGAACAATCTGTTCATTTTGTATTAAAAATGACTCAGTGTCAGCTTTCTCTGCCTTTCTTTATTTCATCAGCTGTACGAAACAGAAATTAGTACGAGCATCTAGGGTATTAACCTCCCCACCCTCCCTCGGTTAAGTATTCTCTGGACTACATGGCTGATCAATTATTTGTATAGAATGTAACAGCAGCTGCACACATAGCTCCAAAGAGTTCTGTTTTATAGTGAAAATCTACTGAACCGATTATCCTTAAGTGGATCATTTCCTTCAAAAGAAGCCCTTGCTGCAATAACAGTAATAGCAACAAGGTTATTTGTGATAATGTTTTTCTCATTATAGAACAGGCAAGTCTCTGTGGATATCTTCTAATCTACCAGTAGCACAAAGTGCAGAAACAAAGCAGCAGAGCTTTAGAAACTAACATTATCTAGAATTGAAGACATCTGTACAGGATTAAAGCAATGACTTTTGTCCAAAGCACAGCCTGTTCCCGTGATGCAAGAAAGTGAGAGAGACTATCTTCCATCTCTCCTAGAAACAATTAGATTTTTTTCATTAGAGCAAAAAAAAGCATCCTCTTAAAGAGAAGATTTAACTTCCTTACTAGTAAAAAAAATTAACAAATTATTAGCTGTTTTATACATGTGTTCTGAAAAGTCCATTCTGTTTCTACCAGAATCAGAGCAAGACGAACAAAAGCCTGATATGAAAATATCATGTCACAACCAGAACATGTATCACATTAAGTTATGCTGAGAAGAATCAGATCTTGACTCAACTGGACAGTAAACTGAAGGCTTTCCAGGCCACCTAAAGCCAAGTACAAACAAAGTTTGTACCTGAGTGTACCAGTTCACCTGAATTTATGAGGATAACTCTTTATCAACAAATATCATAAGTAAAATCTGTTTTCAGATTTCACTAACATAAAGTAAGAGCTAACTTACTAAGATCCCCCTTAAGTTTGCTGTGTGTCACATGGCTATGACTTTGTTTCTTAAGTCAAAATTCCCTCTATTTTAACTCTTCATCCAGTATGATCCCCAGGCAGAGCTTGCTTATTTCCTCAAGCATTAAAGGAAAGCTACAGCATCCAGAAAAAATACACTGATGCACTGAATTCAGCATGCATTTTCCTACAGAGAAGTCACACCACCTATTTGTGTATTTAGGTTTGTTGAAGACACAGAGATGGACGGTTTCCTCCGTCACACACAGATATGATACAGCTTATTGATGTCATGAGCAATTTAAAGTCTTTGGAAGTTTTACAAAGAATGTAATAACAACAGAAAGAATATACAGTTGTTGCTGGATTCGATCGTTCTGCCCAAGGGATCGTTAACACATCACCATAAGTATAAGGTTACACTTATAGTATGCCAGTGTGTTTAGGACACTGTTCACATGCACTTTCCCTCCTTCAGTGTTGTTACTTTGCATTTCTCTGTAATATTAAGCATTTACTCACGGGAAGTCAAAGAATTGGCTCCTTCACAAGTTCACACTGCAGTAAATGCCTGGTGAACTGGACTGTGATGACTCATGCAATGGAAAAGGAAACCCCACATGACTGCACTGTCCAATCTAAAACACTGAACCTCCACAAGCCACTTCCTCCAGCACTCAGGCACATAACACAGAAAAGCCAGACCCATTATGCAAGGTGTAGGGTGCTTCTTTTAACTATGGAAGGTGCAGACAGACTACTAGCTATGCCAGCCTGACAGTGAACTATTCACATCACATCTGATCTCCGCCCACTGCTGATATCCATATTCATTTTCACTTTAGCCTGTAGTCATTATATAAATGAAACCTTTTTTTTATTAGTTTGTGGATACTGCTATAAATGTTTTTCAAATCTCACATGACTTAACTCATTTGCATGATCTAAAGCAACCAAATTATACCATGATTTATAATCTAAACAGATATAAGTCACAAAACACAACTTAAGTTTTACCTTCCTAGGTAGCATAACATTATGTGCTTTATTGCCTCTACAGCACCAGCCAATGCTAAATATAATTTTGTGTGTGATCACTGATGACTGGGCAGTGAGCAGATTCAGAGCAGCCTTGGGGAGAATGACTTGGAGATAGTGGTGGACAGAAAACTGAACATGAACTGACAATGTGCATTTGCAGCTCAGAAAACCAGCCATATCCAGGGCTGCATCAAAAGAAGAGTAGCAAGCAGGTCAGAGGAGGCAGTTCTCCCCCTTTACTCTGTCTCGTGAGACCCTACCTGCAGTACTGCCTTCACTTCTGCGGCTCCCAACAAAAGGAAGATGCAGACCTTTTTGTGCATTTCTAGAGGAGGCCATGGGGATGACCAGAGGGCTAGAGCAGCTCTCCTACGACAACAGGCTGAGATCTGAGCTTGTTTGCTCAGGTGAAGAGCAAGTCTTGGGGAGACCTCACTGCAGCCCTCTTGCACCTAAAGGAGGCCTACGGGAAGGACAGGGAGGGACTCTTCATCGGGGAGTGTTGTGATACAACAAGGGTAATGGTTTTAAGCTAGAAGAGGGTAGATTCAGATTACAACCAGGTCTAGTGGGAGGTGTCCCTGCCTGCAGCAGATGATGCTTAAGATCTCTTTCAACCCAAATCATTTATGATTATAGCCAAGAGCAGGAGAAACATGCCTCACAGACAACTAAGAATATAGGTTCTATATCCTGCCTTGCTATCAAAAGTAGTTTAGCTTCTCCTTTTTACACTCCACCTCTCCTTGTAACAGCAGAGTACTTTCACAGACACAAAACAATTCACAATAGTAAAGTGATCTAGGCTTAAAAAAATATGCAAGCACATTAACAACACTAGCTCTTCCAGGAAACTGAGGAGTCTCTTCTGTATTCTACTAGCAGGACAAACATACACACTGACAGGAATTTGAAGTAATTGCCTGTTGGCCAAGGGGGCTGGTTTCAGCTGGGCTTCTTTAAATTTGTTTTGGGGTTGTTTGTTGTGTGCGTGTGCGCGTGTTGAGACTAGCTAAAACTGATCACAATCCACATGCCATGCTTGCAACTCTTCAGCTATTCAGAGGAAAAATATAAGCCCCTTCCCACTTCTCAACCTTGAATCGTTGTCTCCGTACCTTTTTCTGTTTATAATAAGTCCTTTAGTTGTGTCACTGCAGTCACCTTTGATGAAACACTTGCAAGCTAAACAATTGATTCTGAGGCACCACTGAGGTATATACAGAGTTCTAGAGTCTGAGTAACTACTTGTGTACTTTCCCATATTACTGAATGAACTCAAGAGGAAGACAAAAATTCCACCAAAGCAGTGAGATGGACTTCAAGACAGCCTACCATAATCGGTTTTTTTTTATTTGGACTTTAACATTCATTTGGTGCTGACTCACTGAGAAGTATGTTTACTCTGAAATTTAGATACCCAACTCATACTTTCTGATTTTCTCAGCATGACTCAGTCTACCATAAAAATAGTTCAGTTTGGAATCACAAAATACCCTGTGTTGGAAGAAACCTGTGAGGGTCATTAAGCCTAATTCCTGACTCCCAAGGGGTAACCTAAGAGTTAAAACGTATACCTAGTAACATTATCCAAATGCTTCTTTAACACAAACATGCTGGGGGCTGTGGTCACTTCCCCACGAGCTTGTTTCACTGCTTGACCACCTTCTAATGAAGAACTTCTTCTTAACAACCAATCTGAACTTCCAAATGCAACACTATGACATTACCCCACATCTTATCACCTATCACCAGAGAGAAAAGGTCAGCACATCCCTCTCCACCCCCCACCACAATAAAGCTGTAGAGAGCAGTGAAGTCATCACATGATCTTCTCCAAGCTGGGGAAAAAAAAAAAAAAAAAAAAAAAAACAAGAATCCTCAGTTACTCCTCACAAGTCATGCTCTTTCACCATTTATTACTGCCCTCCTTTGGACTCACTCTAATATTTTTTGGGTTCCTCACTATAAGGAAGATACAAAAGCGCACACACTACTTGAAGGGAAGCTGCACTAGTGCCAAGCACAGTGGGACAGTTACTTCTTTCAACCAGTTAGCTATAGTGCATTTAATACACTTCAGAATAAGGATGGTCTTTTTGGTTACCAGTGCATGTTGTTGAATCGTACTGACCTTACTATTTACCAAAACCCCCTAGATCCCTCTGTGCAAAGCTGCACTGCAGCCACTTTTACCCTAACCTGCAAGTGCATCCACGATTGCACTGTCCCAGGAACAAAATCGAGCATTTGTTTTTGTTCAATTTCATGCACTCCAATCTGATCATCTCTCTCTGTAAGGCCTCTCTATCCCTGAAAGTATCAATGGCTCCTCCTACGTTAGTATTATCTGCAAGCCTCATTCATGTGCATTGAACTCTTGTGTCCAGTTCACAAATTAAAAAAAAAAAAAAAGAAGAGAGAAATGCACTAAAATTGAGCTTTGGTGAACGCTGCTAGTGACTGGTGGAGCCTAACATCACCCCATTTACCACAACCTTTTGAACGTGACCCTCTGGCTAAATGCATTGTGCACTTGTCCAGCTTTATGCTGGGCATTTTGTTCTGAGAAGTACCACAACAGGTACTGCAACAGACACTAATAAAAACTTTGGTACAATACAAAATCCCTACATTCACTGCCTTCTCTTTGTCCACAAGCTAGGTAACCTTGTCAAAAAAAAAAGATACCAAGTTAGTAATGCATGATCTCCCCTTTATGAACCCACGATGGTACTGACCAATGACTGCATAGTCTTTCTAGCTCTTTTCAGTAACTCCCAAAACAATCTGTTCCATAACTTTACAAGGCAATGAAGAGAGTCTGACAGGCTATCAAGTCTTCCTTCTTGCCTTTCTTGAAAACTGGAAGAACATTAGCTATCTTCCAAATGACTGGGTCATCTTTAGACTCTAGAGACTGCTGATAAGTAAGAGAGATATCTCAACAGAGGGAGCTATAGCCATATACAGCTATTTAATACAAATTACATTAAAAGACAGGCACTAAGCTACTACCAAATCTCTCTTTCCTAAGACTTTAAAGAAACTTTGCTTAAGCTCAGCAGACTGCAACTTAGTACAGTCAGCTACTTCAGTGGTGTCAGGCAACAGTATGTTAGCAGATACATTTAAATGGATTTTCCAGAGTTGTACAGATGGAGAATCTTGGTATGAAAAGTATTTACCAGGCATAGATTGACATATTCGTTAATTCTAAATTTACACCAATGGATCTTGTCTTGAGGTTTCTATTCTTTTCTAAATTTACACACTTAAATTTAGCTGAAAGCTTTGGCTCCAATGTTTACTTCCTAAGACCTTCAGGCTTGCCCTGACAAAAAAAAAACAAAAAACAAGAAGATAAATAATTCATTATAAAGATATAATAATTGGATACAAATGGCTCAGAAAAAAAATTATTCTTCCTCATGGTAGTTAAAAAGATTACTTTTCAAAATACTTTGCTTGCAGGGAAGGCCCTAATAATCTACTTTTATTACAGTTCTCATGCTTTTTTAGTATTTATTTTGTAGTTTATAAAAAAAAAAAATCAAGAAGCTCTTAAACTTCCCATCATACACTATTTCTCCCTTCAAAGTCATTATTTGCAACAGTTTTCATCATACAGTGTTGTCTCCCTGAATTAAAATGGGAGAAAACTTCTGTAGAGAACACGCAGTACTTAAGATTTATGGCATATTTCTTCAGCACTTTCTAGCCAGGTGAACTTCAAGAACTCAAAAACCCTTCCAAGTTTGCCTCATCTAAAAGGCTTCCTTTCCAAAGCCACAAATGGTAATTCTATATCTCTAGGGAATATTTAGCAGCAAACTCAGCTTTTGCCACACAACCATACAATAGCCATTTAACAATGAATTAGCATTCACATTTATTTAAAAACAAAAAAACATTAAATGAAAGCTGGAAGCTTAAAAACTTCGCAGAACAGGATACAAAAAAAAAAAACACACACAAAAAAAACATACTTCATTTAGCTTGCTATCCCACTGGACTGGTAAACAACTGCCACAAGGTAGACAATCTAAATAAAACAGTTTCTTTCTAGTCTATCAGTTCTTGGTGAAAATAAAAGCCAGTAGGACATTACCTTTATAACCAAAAATTCCCTCAGCTTAAAGCTAGTAGGAGTATTTCTTTCTACTGGCAACCTGTTACCAGTTATAGCCAGGTGTTATTCCTCACCTCCTAAACATTACACTTCTTAGAACCTACAGTACTGTCAATAGGTGCCAAAGACAAAAACAACCACCCTCAGAATTATGTTTCTACAAAACATTCTCTCTCTTTTCTTGAACATCCTCAAGAAGAGATTTCTTGAAAGCAAGAATGTGCATGATTCTAGATCCTGGGAAGAAACCAAAGCACTGCTACACACTCAAACACTACTTCATAAAGTTTTATTTACTACTCTATTGAACAGTGAATAAGTAAGAGAAGTGGAATAAAAACATGATACACTCACCACATCATGACAAAAGATCACTGCAACTAAGGTCGGAGGTATGAGATTATCTTGCCTTGCTGTGTGGTAATTATCTCACTTCCCCGACTTCAAAGAAGACGGCAGGTAAGTCTTTTCTTGCTTGGTAAAAAAAAAAATCTTGCTTTTAGTACTCGGTACTTGGGAATACATCCACAGTTCGTGACATTTACTTATTACTAACTTAGCTGAAGTGTTCTTGACCCCGAAAGGGCTTAAAAAAGCAGGAAAAATCTCTAACACTTAACACAAACTTCTCACCTGTTTCAGACAGGTCTGTCCAAGCAGGCACCTCACCACCTATGGCACAAGAATCTTGGACAGATCCAGTCTATCATCTAAACACACATCAACAGCAGCATAGACTCACCTCTAAAAATAAATTCTCAAGTCTTGTCTGATATCATTCTCTTTTCAAAAAGAGATTAGAGCCTCACTATTTCTTCTCCCTTAAGTATAATACTCTTCCTATTAATCCAGAAGTAGCAGTGAGTGTGAATATCATTGCACACCAAATGGTTGTGGTCTGCCAGGCTGTGTTCCTGATGCCAGCCTGACGTCCTCATGCCACAAAAGAAATGAAAGCAGCATTATTTATTTGAAGCTTTCCTTGCTTTTGCAAGTGTATATTTGCAGAAACAGATGTGCTTCCACAAAATCACAATTCTCACACAGATTTACTCAACAAGAAGCAGCAATCTATCCCTTTCTAAGTTTCTGTATAAAGTAGAACCATCTAATACAATGGATGGAGAACTCGTAGCTACAGTTACGAAAACAGCCATACCTGCAAGGTCAGTAACTTCCATTGCTCAAAGTAAAGTAAATGCTTCATTAAAAAAATCTTAGATGCTGCTTTCCACAACAGTACAGCCACAGTTCAATGTGCAAAAAAACAAAACCTTCAGAAATAACTGACTATTCCTTTTTGTTCAGCTTTTTTTTTTTTTTATCTCTATAGATACAGCAAATATTTCCCTATTTAAAAAAAAGTCAGAGAGAAGTAAAGGCAAATTGTAAGAGATTGAAACAGTCTCACTTCACAGGTACTTAGCTTTCCCAAAAGTTTAGCTTTGCCTCTATAAGAGGCATCCTGAGCTTCCCATATCATGGCAGCCTGTAATATTTTCCTTCGTGTTTTCACTGAAGAAATCTTCAGCGTACTGAATAACGTAGTTATTTTGAAACCCCACATTCTGCCATGTCTGCTTCCTCAGTGGACCTTACTACCACTAGAAGCTGTGTGTACACACGCAGTGAGCCATAAACCAGGCTTTACTGATGTTTGCACTGACTTGCAAACCATTAACCACTATAACCCCACTTTTTCTCACATACCTCTCTCTGAGAACCAACCAAAGTGAACATTAAATAAGAAAATTTAATTGGAACATGTTACATATGCTTCCTCTACCTCTCCAGGAAACTAACAAAGACTTAAGTCACACTACTTCAAGTTCATTCACAGTTAAACAAGGGGCTCAAACAGATGAACAAAACAAGCTTCAGGATGCCAACTAGAACATGGAAAAATATAAACAAAAATAGTTTGCCATATCTGAACAGTACCAGTAGGTAATAGAAAAATTGAAGAACACATCTTGAGGTCACAAGAAAAAAATCATGTCTTTCAATAAGTACATCTATGGGTAAAATGGATGTAAAATGACATTCTGTCAAGGTCATGGCATATTTTACTTAAAATAAAGAACCTTTGAACTTCAGAAATGGAAAGAGCAGCCTAATTTTATTCATTAAGGAAGAAACTGTTACTCTTACTTAGTTTTCCCTTGGTCCTTTTCTTATCTGTGCTGCTGGGAAAGCTTTCCCCTCAGCTCAGACAGTGATGTGCTCCGGTAGTAGGAAAGGCCAAAACAGGAACAGGAGAAACAGCTGAGCAAATCCCAAAACACAAGCCTTTAGAATAAGTTGAAAAAAGGAAGTTCAAATTGCGAGTCCTTCAACTCAGCAAGATCTACTTCTTAAGCAGTCCTTACCTGATTTGTATGGTTTGTCTCTTTGACAGTAACCATGCTTCAGGAGAGGAAGTGCCCTCACTACTCCTTCTTAGCTCCAACTCACAAAACTTCTCACTTTAAGGAAAAAAAAAAAAAAAGGTGCCATATCAGCTTGCTTGAGCTTCCTAAAGTTCCCAGGAGGAAGAGGAGGGCAGCTACAATCATTTCTCCCTATTGGCATTCTTTTTCCAGGCTAGAATTATCAGCCAAAGCAGCAAAAAGTTATCAGAGTAAACATTTGCAAGAGAATGGACAGCACAGCAGGCTTCTTTAATACGAAGTACATTACTATATTAGGTTACTGGTGAAAACAAGAACTCTATAGTATAGTTTGATTACAAGTGCAGTAGCTGCAGCAACTGTGAATAAAAAGCTTTGAGTACTTAAATAGAGAACTAAGGAATACAAATTTTCCTTAACAAGTTAGGCTAGTGCTGAGGCACATATTAGCTGAATTGATCAACTTGTCCTTAATACAGGCCTTAGAGTTAACCAAAGCAAGGGCACAAAATCACTTTCAGATCCCTACATAATCCTTAGCCTAGCTGGCTGTGGCCAAACAAGACTTGCCTGTAGCACCCAGATACTTCTTGAGCATGATCCTTTTTTTCTGGGCACAACCCTCACAGGCACAAAGACCAAGGATGGGTTTGTTTGTTTGTTTTTTCTTAATGGATAGGGAATCCCCAAGTAACCAATTAAGCTGGCTTTAAGACTTTGAAAAACCAGGGCAGCACAGAGTGAACCTAATGGGAAGCAGATCTGGCCCACTATTTTAAGTAATCTTTAGACAGTAGAGGGGGGGAGAAGGGGAAGGCTTAAAGTTTTGCTTGAAGACCGCTGTGGCCAGGAATATTATTTTGCCCCAAGCATATCTGCCCTAGATTTGCAACCTGTTCCAGAAGAATACCAATAAGAATACTTTTAGTATACAAATTCAATGCTAATAGCTGTTGAAGTGCATATAGCGTATGTTCTGAGTTCACAACTAAACACATCACAGGTGGATACTCACTCTGATAACACAGCAGCCAGGAAAATAAATCCTGGTAGAGGAACACACACACACTCTTAGCACCTTGAAATCATCACATAGGAAAATCCTGAGTTTGATAACCATTTGTTTCTGCCAGATGAGCATACTCACAACACTATCTCATTCACACTTAGTGTGAACACACTTGAAGGCTTACGTCTTCAATTCCAGTTGTTGTTCTTTAAAAAAAAAAAAAGCAACACCTAAACTGCTAGACTTGCATAGTCTGTGGAATTAAACAAAGGCATACACTTCATAGTACTTCCTTCTAATGCCCACTGGAAAGCCACAGCTGAAGGACAAGGCATAAACCAGGAAAAATAAATATTTCACTGAGCTACAAGGAAGCATAAGGAAAACCATAGTTTATATCATCATTGACTTCAGTAGTGAATAGCTAACTGCACCACTAAGTTTGGACTTTAGAGCAGTCTTCTTAGCTGGGACCTAGTTAGGTTCCCTACAGGTAGGAAACAACTTCAAGAACATACTTAAAGCTTCGGGGATGAACAAAGTATTCCCAAATTCCTTCAGAGAAAAATGCTATGTTAAGATCTACATTCATACAGCACTAAGTATGTTTAAAAAAAAAAAAACAGTTCATATATTTCATGTTCCATGTAAACACCATTTAAAACCACAATGCTTTCAAGAACATAACTAGCAGTAACATTCCCCCACTTAAACACTTAATTAAAAAAAAAACAAAAAGGCACTTAAAAACAACTAGCTCACATCTGAAGTGCAGAACATCAAGCTTAATAGTAAAGTCTTGTGAGCCTGTAGATATAGGATTCAGTGGTATGGACAAGTTTTGTTACAGAAGTGACCATTCCCAGGATCAAGCCATTATCTGCCCTTCCTCCTTGAACTTTCAGACTCTACAAGGAAAAACATGAAGTCCTCACTCTATTACATATTCTGGCACATTCACAACTCTCTCATACTCCAGCAGGTCAAGCACAAGTTTCCATAGAGAATACAAGCTCTTCAGAGCTCATCTGGAAAAAGTTCGTGTGCTTTCTGCATACTATTGCATAAGTAAAGCCTCTTCCAGGTGCTTTTACATCTTTTACACAGTGTGGTACGGAAGCACTTTTTTCCTCTAAGAGACAAAGTACTGATACTTGACAGCAAACTTGTTGAATAATATTCAAACAATATATATTGCTTATACAGGACAGTTGGGCTACGGCTATATTGCTAACTACCTGTTCTACTGACAGTGAATTCCACCTATTTGCTTACCAATAGCAGCAGGAGCTGATTAATAACCTGTTCCCACTGGTACTTACTCACTCCTTACATGGGAAACAAACCTTTGCCTCCCAGAGATCACTGCCTGTACTTGGTGCCCTAAATGATTCACCCCAACACACAATGAGATAAAAGCATTTCACATTACGTCTCCACACTACAGAGTTAGGAAGCACCAAATTTTACAGAATGCCATGAGGTGCGGGCACTGGCGTATCCACACCTTCTAACTGAGGAAAGGATCAAGTTGGTTTTCTACTGTCTCATGCAAGAACAACTCTGTAACTGCCAAATACAGAACACAAGCGTTGTATAGAACCATACAGCATCCCAGTCCTACACACACATGCACTTGTCAGCCTCTCTGTTTTACAGGTATACACCGTATCTCAGCAACGGGGCAATGGCAGGTGTCTGTTTTAAAAATTCACCCTAGCAAGGTCTTTAAAAACAAAAAGAAAAAAAAAAAAGACAGGATAAAATCTATTCTGTGATTCATAAATTTCCCACAGCTAAGTTCTGCTGGAGCTGTGTGTTACAAACCTTTTCTGAAAGAGTTGTTGAGCATAAGCAACACTTAAAGTAGTGCTTTAAGAGCACGCAGCCAGAAGGCAGATAAGCACGGCAACACGTGCCCTCCCTGCCTCTGGGAGCTGCTCCTTCAGGAGCACCCTGCCTGGGAGACCCCGCTCCCAGTGCTACACTGCTGAGAGCGGTGGCGACGCAGCCAGTGCATCCTTCTGGCTGAGAGAACACCAAAAAAAGAAACGTTCGGGTAGCGGTGTTACGATGAGAGGCTTTGTGCTTGGACCGTTCACTGGGCAGCAGCCGAAGGGTGACAGCAGCAGCAGCTCACACCTGCCCGGCCCTGCACTGCTCCGCATCGCTCCCCAGGCCGCCCCCACCCACGCGGGGCCTACAGGGCACTCACTGCATCTTCCGGGACGGCCGCTCCCGGCGGCGGAGCCCGCGACACCTGCCGGCGCGCCCGCCTCTCCCCGCCGCCGCCGGGCAGGCGAAGTTGCGCGGAGCCGAGCGCTGACTCGGAGCTGAGCTCAAAAGGGAAGGGGAAAAATAAAGAGGAAAGGAAAGACGCGGTCCGGCGGCCGCTCGCTGCGCTGCAGGGGAAGAGGCCGCCCCCACCGCAACTTTCCTCAACTCCCGGCCGGGCCGGGCCGGGCCGGCTGCGGGACACAGGGACCGCAGTGCGGGGCGGGCGGGATGCGGGCAAGGAGGCCCGGCCTGCGCTGCCCCCACAGCGTGTCACCAGGGCCCGAAGTGCTGTCCGCAGCCCGCCGTTACCTCCTCGCCGCCGCTCTCCTCCGTGCCGTTTCCGACGCTCGCCATGTTCCCGCTCCGCTGCCCGCCGCTCCGAGATGAACGCGGCCGCCGCGCCCCGTCCCGCTCCCCGCCGCCGAGTCCCCGCCTCCCGGCCGCCCTCGCTCCGCCCGGCCCTGCCCTGCCCGGCCCCGCCACCGCCTGTCCTTGCCCCGGCCGCCTGGTTTGCGAGGAGCGGCGTTCGCCTCCTCCTCCCCGACCGCCACACAAGTCCGGTGTCCGCGCCCCCTCGTTTGCATGGCAGACCCCGCCCCAGGCAACGCGCCCGCTCTCTCCGTCTGCTCTGCGGCCGCGAGGCGCTGCCCGGCTCTGCCGCGGGGCGCAGGGCGCCCCTGGCAGCGGGGCCCGAGGATGTCGAGCTTGGCCGCCGCACTCTCCGATGGGTTTTTGCAGCGAGCCTCAGCTGGAGTCTCGGTCGCCCTGCGGCTGCCGCTGGCCCCGTTAAGAGTCCTCTCGGTGCTCTTTCTCTATCACTGAGTGTGGCAGCTGCTGCTGTGAGTGCTAACTTCTGCCCGCTGCTTCATGGTGAGAGCATCCGTGAGGTTACCACCTCAGGGAAACACACTTCCTGGCCTGCCTCGCGCCGATGAGGTCTTTCAGGGTAACGCTTCAGTACCCTCACTTGAGTGCATTCTTCTGTTTTACAAGATAGCACTCTTTGCAAGTAAGGTGTTACTGACTCACCGTCCTCCTATGTTCTGATTGCACCAGTGTGAGTTTCTTCACTGGCAACTTGCTGGAAGATGCTTCAGGACTGTTACATACCTCTCCAGGAGTGATCTGAAACACACCAGAAGTGTTTATGGTGCAGATGCAGCAGACAGGCCCACGCATGCCTTGTGTGTTTGATTCAGAGCAGTTAACACTGCCCACACAGCTCCACCTAAAATTCATGGAACCATTATACCATAGTTCTACACCGTTTACCACAATCACACAGGTTATCGTCTTCTGTTAAAGATGTGCCTCTGTTTCGGTTCTCCAGCTGTAAATCCAAGATGTCCTTTGTTTGGAGAAGAAGACTTTCCTCCTTGTCTAAAGCAGCTTTTAACACAGAGTGTATGAGGTAGTTAATGCATAGGAACCTCAAGTGCTGGGACCATGGTCCTTGAAGGCAGGAACCAGTTACATACCGCGTGCTGTAACATTTGCTCACATAGCCAGATAAACACTGCCAGTTCTGGCTACCATGAATGGAAACTTAGTCTGGTCTCTTACGTTCTCATACAAAATAGTGAAGGCTATAGCACCATCACTTAAAAGGCTAGGTTGGAAAAACCACTCTAATGTACAGAGTTTGTAGTTATAAGTAATTATTCTATGTGTAGGAGACGTCTACATTGGAGTTAGAGGTTTAATTAACACTGAAGGTCAAGGCTTAGGTCAACACAACTTCATCATGATTAGCTCTTGATAGACCTTGGTTTTATGATAGTATTCTTTGCTCGCCAGCATGTCCTTTAGCTCATTTATATTCCTTTGGACAAGTTACGGCTGTATCTGCTAGTGGTCTTTCTCTGGTCAGAACAAATTTATATGCTAAATGATCATGGTAGAGATAGCTACATCATATCATTCCTGACACAGGTCCCTGAGGCATGAAGAATACTACTGAGGTCTGAATACAGGCCCTGTGAAATGCAGAGGCATTACTGAGTTTTGCTTTGTCTTTGACAGGCTGCCACTGGGCACACTCCCATCAAAGTCATGGTAATAATAGTCAGAAGGTTATCTCAGAGCCCTCAGATTGGCTTTAATCAATTTTATCATGCTTACTCTTGACACCTGAAATCTAATCATTGAAGAAAAACCTCGCAAATTCATCTTTCTTGTAGCTTTTCATTTTTGAAGGTCAAAACAACAATAACAATCCACCAAAAACCACTTCTGAGCTTCTGAGCAGTATAGACAAGAATTAACAGGCCTTAATCCCCATGAAATACAAAGCATGTTGTAGTTCCCAGGCAGCTGGTGTTTCCATCCATTTGAATGTAGGTATATTTGCAGCAAGAATTAGGAAGATTATGAGCTGACTGCTAATCTTTCAGGGAAAATTCCAGTAGTCCTGTTGGAAGGATTTAGTTGAGATCTGACAGAGCAGGTGAGCCCTTGAGACATCATTGTCCTCTGCCCGACACAGCAACATAGAATTCCTACCCAACAGAAGGCAAACTGCATTTTCCATCACCTTGAGATCCAGCACCTGCATCTGCTGTGCTAACACTAGTTAGATACTGGACGGCTCTGTGTTTCCTCCTGCAGCATAGCATTGGAAATTTGCCTGGTTATAAGAGTTCACAGACCAATGAGGAAAAAAAAAAGATTTTTTAAGCTTCTATAATCAAATACCAAGATCCAACAGGGATTAAAAGTCCTATTATAACTCTCATGGTCAGATAGTGAAGATAGACGAGTAAACCAATTTCAATGTAAGCACTTGGTACTGATCTAGTTTTCTTGAGTACTGTGCTTGAGAACAGGACTGCCATAAAAGAAGCTGAAGAAGTTGCCTTAGTACTCCCGCAGCTAATTTCCAGCAGGATTGGACTGTCTCAAACTCTCCCAAGTAGAAGAACTGTAGATATCATTCACAAAAGAATTAGCAGTTTGCCTGATTTTTTCACTCGGAGGGTGGTGACACACTGGAACATGTTCCCCAAGGAGGTTGTGGATGCCCCGTCCCTGGAGGTATTCAAGGCCAGGCTGGATGTGGCTCTGGGCAGCCTGGTCTAGTGGTTGGCAACCCTGCACTCAGCAGGGGGGTTGAAACTCGATGATCTTTGAGGTCCTTTTCAACCCAGGCCATTCTATGATTCTATAATTCCGAGGTATGGCAAGTGAGCAAGACAGAAACTAAATCCCACCTAGTTCTGGAAGTATTATTTCATAAACTAGCAATTAACATAATGAACATACTCAACCAACAAACTGCACGAGTCTGCTCTTGTAAATATGCTACAAAACATTTGCTGACTGGAGTGAAAAGTTCAAAGAATATCTTTCAAGATCAAGCAATGGAACTTCTGAGTTAGAAGACAGGAAGACAATAAAAAACATTTGCAGTTATTTAGCAGAGGTACTAACTCTTAAAGACCTTCAGCAAAAGGAAGAAGGAACAGCCGAAACAGAAAAATAGGTGACAGTGTTTTTCCTTGTGGACTGTAACAGCCATGCCATAATCTAGGCAACTTTATTTTTATAACTAGCAATAGTTACGCCAATTAAGATGAAGTAATTCCTTCACTTAAGGGACCAGTATCAAAATATTGTTCATTTCCACAATCTTGAACTAGTCAGTAGTTTACAAACAGTATTCCAGAGACCAGTACAGCAACATTAGTGATCTCTTTAGAGTGAGAACACATGAGAGGGCCTTGATGTGTACTCATAGTTGCATGAGGAGGCTAGTATTGATAATCCAATTATTTTTTTGTGTACTGCCCCCCCTACTCTCACACAAACCAAACATGCACACACTTGCCCTGCAGCAAGAAGTCTCAGATTTTACCTTGATCTCAGTCCCAGTTATTCCCCAGAATATTTTCTGCCCTAATAAGCTGCCTCATCTCAATCCTTTTTGTTAGTCTTGCTAAGAATGTTCTCTGGAAGTTAAGAATCTTAGCACTATTTCTTCAATAAATATATTAGTACAATGGTTTTGCTTTTTTATTTTTAAATACGTAGACCTTCATCTTCTATCAGACACTTTCAAAGATCCACAACTGTTTCAAACACTCATATTTTTCAATAATTTAAAGTGGTATCCATCTTAACATCAAAGTAGAGCCACCATTTCCTTCAATCTGATAGCTGTATTTCTCTTCACTCATCATACTAGCAGGTTGCAAATCCTGTCCATAGTGTTGAGAAGGTAAATAGAACTGCTAGTTCAAATGTCCAGGATTAAAAGAAGGTTAGTCAGGTAGTTACCAGATATTTTAGCACAAACACAGGCTTGAACAATATCTAAAATAAAGTTTTCTCCTCTTAAGGAAGTCCTGCCTCTTTCCCAAAGCCAGGGCAAGGATAGTAATGCACTTTGGATAAAGTCCAGTGGTTTACCTCAGTTATCATACTTTGTTTCTGTGGATATGAAGCAGGTTGTATAAGCTGTTCTCAGTGAAAGCATAATGCAATCAGGGCACCTACCTTTCAGGCAGCCTCTAATGCTCTTATCAATGTTACACAAACACTCTTTGCATGCTAGTTTCTCACAACACTTCTACAGGTGCATTCTTAACTTAGGGGCTATAGCATTATTTTGTGTATCCCCTTATATCTTTGAGAACCAGAAAAAAAAGTCATTCTGTATGCCTCTCTCCTCTTGTTTACATGCAGGGAGGGTTTTTTTTTTTTTTTTTTTGCTATTTCAGCAAGATATTTTGTCTCTGTTTCTCCCAGCCTTATCTCCATGCTTCTTCTTGTTTAACTTTTATCCCACTTATTTTCAATGGATGTATCCCAGAAGCTTAGAAGTAATGAGGGTGGAAAGAACCTCTGAAAGTATTCTAATCAACCCTTCATTTTTGTTATGATATGAAAAGCCAGACTAAGTCATGGTATTTATTTAGAAAATAAAATTTATTAATGTATTCTCCGTCTCCTTTCAACTAATGTGGTGCCTGATGTTTGTATGGTATATTGTGGATCACCTCTTGCAAAGTATCTTGTTAAATAAACTTTTAAAGATGTTTGTGTATTGCTGCAATTTAATGAGGCTAATTTTTAATTGGTTCGTTTTTCCTTTTTTAACGTCTGGTGCTATTAATGGTTTAAGCTGTGTTCTGTCATGTGGTACTTTTAAGGCTTCAAGAAACTGAGAAGTTTTTCCCATAGATTTTTTAGTAGTTACAGCCAATGACAACATTGAAATGGTAAACTTACTTAGCTTAATCCTGTTTGTATACCTTTTCTTCATATCCTGTATGATTTTTACCAGAAAAGTGAAAAAGTCCAGCTCCACCTTACAGAAATTTTCTTACAAAAAAAGTTTTTCAAAGTTATGTTCACCAGAAAATATATTTTCTCTATTCAGTTTGTTATTTTTCCACTGCTCTCAAAACAACATGTTCTGGATTGAAACATCTGAACAGATGGTTGTAATGTGTCCAAATCACCAAGCAATAAAGATGCCTGAATGCAACCTCTCTCTTCACTCACCAAAAAGATTCCCCCAAGCCAAACCCAAAATGTCATGTATACACGAACATGTTCTTCTTCCCACATGGAAACAAGAATTTTACCTCTGAGTTCAGACTGTATTACTTAGCAGCAGAACAGCAATGTGTAGTTGGTAATTTGTACCTAAAAGAATTTCCTTTACATTGCAGGAAATACAGAGCTCTATTTTCTTCTTTGTTTAATTATTTATTTACTTGTGTTTAAATTCCTTTTAGCTCTTGACACATTATCCATATCAAGGCTACGAGTATTTAAACAAATTGAAGACCTCCAAAACAGATGTACATGCTTCCATCCTCTGGCCATGTAGGCTACCATAATCAGAAACTCCTACTATTGCAACCTCATGTTCAATAAAGAGGTTTTGCTGCTGATTGTGTAGGGACTGCATTTGTGCTTTGAAGCCTCTGACTCAATTCCAGTCAGATACGCAGCTGAGAAAAGGCTGGGATGTGTCTCATTTAGGGACATTACAGAATCCCAGAATCACAGAATTGCAGAGGTTGGAAGGGACCCAAGAGATCATCGAGTCCAACCCCCCTGCTAAAGCAGGTTCCCTACAATAAGTCACACAGGTAGGTGTCCAGACGGGTCTTGACTATCTCCATAGAAGGAGACTCCAAAGCCTCTCTGGGCAGCGTGTTCCAGTGCTCTGCCACCCTTACCATAAAGAAGTTCTTACTCGTGTTTGTATGGAACTTTCTTTGTTCAAGTTTTAAGCTATAACTCCTTGTTCTATCACTACATACCACTGAGAAGAGCCTGGCCTGACCCATTTGGCTCCACCTCCCTTTAGATATTTATAAACATTTATCAGATCCCCTCTCAGTCTTCTTTTCCCCAGTCTGAACAGACCCAGGTTACTCAGCCTTTCCTCTTACAGGAGACGCTCCAGGCCCTTCATCATCTCTGTGGCCCTCCACTGGACTTCTTCTAGGAAATCCTTGTCTTTTTTGAACTGGGGAGCCAGAACTGGACACAGTATTCTAAATGTGGCCTGACCAGGGCAGAGTAGAGGGGGAGGATTACCTCCCTTGACCTGCTGGCCAAGCAATTTTTAGCGCACCCCAGGATACCATTGGCCTTCTTGGCCACAAGAGCATACTGCTGGCTCTTTGCAAACCTGCTGTTCACCAGAACTTGCAGGTCCTTCTCCACAGAGCTCCTCTCCAGCAGGTCATCCCCTGACCTGTACTGATGCATGCAGTTATTCCTCCCCAGGTGCAAGACTCTACGCTTGTTCTTGTTAAACCTCATCAGGTTCTTCCCTGCTGAACTCTCCAGTCTGTCCAGGTCTTGCTGAATGGCAGCACAGCGTTCCAGTGTGTCAGCTACTCCTCCCAGCTTTGTATCATCAGCAAATTTGCTGAGGGTAGACTCTATCCCCTCATCCAGGTCATTAATGAAAATACTGAAGAAGTCTGGACCCCTGGGGAACACCACTAGTTACAGGCCTCCAACCAGACTCTGACTGCTGATGACAGCTCTCTGAGCTCTGCCAGCCAGCCAGTTCTCAATCCACCTCACCGTCCACTCATCTATCCCACAATTTCAAAGTTTCACAGAAAGGATGTTGCAGGAGATGTTGTCAAACACCTTGCTGAAGTCAAAGTAGACAACATGCATGCAGCATCTGAGACATGGACTCAGATGTGAATGATCCAGATCATTTATTACAGGTTCTAGCATCCCATATATACATTCACAAGTTTTATTTTTTAACTTTCTCACCTGCCTTTACATGTGAACAAAGCATTCCACAAACACTCCTTAACCGTGCATGCATGCGCTTATCCAAACAAAGCCATGAGTCGTTCCTAGCCACGCTCTCTTCCTCCAATCATGGTCATCATCACGCGGCCATCACGCAGCTTACTTGACTTTGTTTTTCTCTTCTTTCTGGAGGTGTCCTTGGTTCTCAGCCTTGCTTTCTCAAGCTGTTTATCTTGCTCCACAGCTTCTGCTCTGAACAGTCTTTCTTGTATTCTCACACATCCACTGCTCTCCCCTGAGCTACCCAGCCAGTTATGACATCATAGAAGGCTACCAGGTTGGTCAGGCATGATTTCCTCTTGGTGAATCCATGCTGACTACTCCTGATAACCTTCTTTTCTTCCAATTGCTTGGAGGGGGTATCCAGAGCAAACATTAAACCAGTTCAGTACATCATGGCACCATGGCATGTGGCATGTATGCCAAATGACCTGAGAGTATATTGTTAGTGAGAGCCTTTGAAGCTTGACTGTGATTTCTGGCTCCAAAATTCCATATTAGCCAATGGAAAGAGTATTGTTAGAAATAATGTGAGTTGTTTCACTCTTCCACTAGTCTTAGAGTGAACTGTAGTCATTATAAACATCTTAAGTAAAGATACTGTAGGTCTCAAAAACTATTTCAAGAGATAACCCTGGATTTTAGCTGTATTGGTAATTTAATTAGTTAATTCAAGCCACCTGTTATTAAGTCAGCTCACAAGACTGAGATAACCAGTTTCTCTAAAATGTTTCTATTTACTTTATCAGTTAAGAAGTACATGGACTCATCTGAAAGTAATGCCTCCTATTTTCTTATGTTGGCCCACGGCATCAGTGGCAAATGGTGGTGGTATCGCAGTAGAGGTTGAACCTTCCCAACAGTATTCCATTACATTTTGTTGCCATGCGACAGATGGCAGCAGAGGGGCAGTCTGACAAAATAGTGTCTGACACAGAACTATGTCTGAAGCAAAGCATGCCTGTTGTACATCAGTTCGTTTTGCCTTCTCATTACAATAGATAGGATTTGCTATGTGCTAGTATGGCGACTGAAGGGAAGTACAGCTCATCCGTCTGCCTGCCACCTCCCTTCCAAACATTTGTTGCAGAGTTGTATTTCACTTGAACTCCTTGGCACCAAATACCATGGCTTCCATTACAGCACCAATTCACGTTCTCAGTTTTCTGGCAATACAAATGGTTGTGCCATGAACAGGAGTGCAGAACAATCAGACTGCTTCAGAAATTGCAAGCTGACTTCACTTCTATTATGCAAGAATATGCAGAGATTTCTTCATCTTTGCAACAACTGCAGAACTTCCCCCCATGTTGAGTCATTTTACCTTTGTTAGACACAGGCATTGTATATGTTCTGAACACAGATATACATAAGATGATTTTATTCTCCCAAGATTACAAAGTAGTAAGAACAGCTGTGCTTTACTTTTTGTTACTTGAAATACAAGTGCGTTCTTTAATAATGTCTTATGAAAACTATCTAGTCCTAGCTCATTCTTAATTGTGTTGTTCAACAATGATATTTATGGGAAACTTTGGAGTTTAAGTCTTTTGCGCTAATCACCTTCACAAATATATATGCAGTCTAGAAGAAGTATTACTGGGATGCAAAATAAATGTTGTGGCTACTTCTGGCCCCAGATTTTGTCAGAAAGACAATTTTCTGGCAGCCTGAAGTCAGGTAACATGGCAAAACTGAGAGTTTCCAAATGGCAAACTAAGTTATTTCTGATACCCCCATGTGTTTGGGAAATTCAGTTTTTCTTTCTTTATTTATATTTTGACTAGTTATTGAAGATGTACTGGTCGTCTGAATATGAAAACACTGCTAGAAGATCAGGAAGGGTTTGAGCCAGGAAATAAATGCTCCCTTACTACTGACAACAATGAAATAGTAATCTTTTCAACTACCAACAATGCAACAGCAGATTTGAAGCACTATCTCAGAAAACTGCTAAATTGCTTACACACTACAGTGAAAATGTGTAAACACATATCTAGAGGTAGACACTCAGAGATTGCATAGATGGAGACTGAAAGAGAAAAAAAAAACAACTTTTTTAAAGCTAATGCACGTGGGCGATCCGTTACTGTAAATACAGATGGCTGTGAGACACAATAGGTCATGTTGAGAAGCTAGACATTTTTTTGTGAGTTTCCTATTTACCACTGAAACAAGAATTACTTGACAGAAAAGCATATGATGATAGTCCTTAAAATAAAATATTTTGGATTGGATAATTTTCATTTAAAATAAATTATAGATGCATCAAGTTGAAACTTAACAACGGTGTGTCTTATGGCTTCTTTTACTTAGTACAGGTAAGGACTGGAGGTTCAGGTTTTGAAATTTTCCTATAAAGGTGGAATAGATTCATTGTCATGGTACACATGATGACATTCTTGAGCCAATAGATAAGGTCATCAGTCATGGAAAATAAGATAGAGCAGTGGAAGGCAGTCACATACAAAAAGATAAATAGATAGGAAGAGCAAGACAGTAGTTGTTAAAAAACTACTCTGAAGCTCGAATAACTAGTTCTGCTGCCTACTCTGGTATACAACAGCTGGATGACATTGTGTTAGCTGCCATCTTTCCATGCTACAGTCCTGTAATGGGGGATAACAGCACTGCCTTGCATCAGCAGGGTGTCATTGGGATTGGTACTCTAATAAACATTTGCTTTACCTCCTTTGACTTCATAATTCCCTATACACAGCCTATCTATAAGAGGTCTGTATACTAGCAGCTCAATCTACAAAAGCCAATGGAGTTATCTTCAGATTAGTCTTGGTTTATAACTCTGACTGGGGGCTGCAGGCTGGGAAGTGAGGAAAACCACAGTAACAGTCCTGTTTGATCCACAGTCTTACCCTTCTTGAGACAAGCCATAGCAGTAGCATTAGTGGTAAGCAGAAACCTGCAGGAGTTTAAAAAGATTCACTTGTATCCCAGGCAGCAACTATAGCACTTGAATCTGTGTCCAGGTACCATAAACATCTGAGATAATACCAATTTGTTTACTTTGTAGGAATCACACCATGCACTGTCAAACTAAGACATGGAGACACCACCTGAGCTTTTCTGTAGGACAAAGTTCTTTTCATAGACTCATTGAGTATCCTGAGTTGAAGGGAAACCACAAAGATTGTCAAGTCTAACTCCTGACTCCTCATAGGACCACATTCAAACTCTTTGTCTGAGCGTGTTGCTCAAATGCTTCTTGAACTCCAGCCAGCTTGGTCCCATGACCAATGATATTTAATTTGAAAGGGTGATTCTTCAAGATGTGGGCTTCGGGAGAGAAAGGAAACAAGTATAAACCAAAGAAAATCTATCAATCAAACAAAAACAACAACAAAAAAAACCTGCACCACCCTTGATAAATTTTTTGTAAGGGAAATTCAGTGTCAGTATGAGGTCATTTAGATATGGTTGAGGAAGAGAAAAATATCCAAGTATCCCTCAAAACCAAAGACAAACCATCCAGGATGTGAAAACACAGTCCTCAGTTCCCTGCTAATCCCGAAATAATGCAGGTATATGAATCTCCATCTTTCACTTTACAAATTGTGATGTGCAACTCTCATTTAGGTGGTTGCCCATCTTGTGTGTTAGAGATATTCTTCTTGATATCAAAAAATAAACATGAATAGGGTCAGTCAGAAGGTAATGAGAGAATCATAGAATCGTAGAATGGCTTGGGTTGAAAGGGACCTCCATGATCATCAAGCTCTCAACCGCCCTGCCACAGGCAGGGCCACCAACCTTCACATCTAATACGAGACCAGCCTGCCCAGGGCCCCATCCAACCTGGCCTTGAATGCCTCCAGGGACGGGGCATCCACAGCCTCCTTGGGCAACCTGTTCCAGTGCATCACCACCCTCTGTGTGAAAAACTTCCTCCTAATATCCAACGTAAACCTCTAAACCTGTCTTAGTTTGAAACCATTCCCCCTTGTCCTGTCACTATCAACCCATGCAAACAATTGTTCCCCTGCCTGTTTATACACTCCCTTCAAGTACTAGGAGGCCACAGTGAGGTCTCCCTGGAGCTTTCTCTTCTCCAAGCCAAACAAGCCCAGTTCCCTCAACCTGTCTTTGTAGGAGAGGTTCTCCAGCCTTCTTATCATCTTGGTGGCCCTCCTCTGGATCCTCTCTAACAGCTCCCTGTCTTTCTTGTGCTGGGGTCCTACACCTGGATGCAGTACTCCAGATGGGGCCTCACGAAGGCAGAGTAAAGAGGGACAATCACTTCCCTCTCCCTGCTGGCCACCCCTCTTCTCATGGAGCCCAGGATACCACTGGCCTTCTGAGCTGCAAGAGCACACTGCTGGCACATGTTCAGTTTTTCACCCACCAGAATTAGCCATATTCTCTCACTTGAAATTATATTTGAGTATTCATCTGAGATGAAGCAGCTCTAGTACAGAGAATATTGTCTGGACAGGTGGGAGGAAAGCAGAAGTAGAGCCCTGAACATATTCAAATGTATTTTGAACGTGAAAAAAAAAGGTTTCTTTTTCCCTTTGCTCACAAGGGAGCCTGTTCCAGTGCCTGACCACCATAAAGTGAAGAACCTTCTCATAACACACAGCATGACCCTCCCTGATGCAGCTCCATGCCATTCCCTTGGGCTCTGTCACTGTCACCAGAGAGCAAAGCTCAGTGCTGCCCCTCCACTCCCTCTGAGGAGCTGTAGCTGCCATGAGGCCGCCCCTCAGCCTCCTCTGCTCTAAGTGCAACACACCAAGGGAATTCAGCCACTCCTCATACATCTTGCCCTTTAGACCCTTCGCCATCTTTGCTGCCCTACCTTGGATGCTCTATAACACTTGTACGTCCTTCTTACATTGTGGTGACCAAAACTGCACATAGTGCTTGAGGTGAGGCTGCACCAACCCAGAGCACAGTGGGATAATCCCTTCCCCTGACTGGCTGGCAGTGCTGGGCCTGCTGTACCCCAAAGGGCTGGCTCTTTTGGCTGCCAAGACACATTGCTGACTCAGATTCAACTTGCTATCAACAAGAACCCCCAGGTCCATTTCCATGGAGCTACTCTCTAGGGATTTTGTTTCATTACAGGAATCAAAGGAGAGCACAGGGAGTCAAATGACAAGACAGGAGTGGTTTCATCGTTTCTTTCCCCACTGTACCGAATTGTCCAGAGGCTTAGAGGAGGATGTGGAGAGCATCATTAGGTAAGGAGTCTCGTGACAGAGAACCAGGCTCAGCCAGTTGCTGTGCAGAGGACGTGTTGCCACTCGCTGAGGGAGCAGACAGTCTGGGATCCACAGAACAGACAACAATCATTCATCCAGGGAGATCAGTATTTTGAAGGCCAAATGAGAATTGTTCTCTGAGGGCAAAACCATGTGCAGTCACGCTCCTCTTCATACTGTGCAGCTTAAGCAGTGAATCCCATTATACAGCGTAATTCTAAAAAAATCAGATCAGCAGAAACTGTTTTCTATAGTTTAATAGAATGTCGATTAGCACAACGTTAACAGATATTACCTAAATTGTATTAGTTTCAGAGAATCACATGCGTTTAAATATCATATAAGTTTGTAATCTTATTAGAAAATGAAATAAATTTTCAACACAGCAATTAAATTCTCAAAACTTCCTATTACACCTACAAAATCTACTTGTATGATTAGTGAAAGGAGAGGCACAGAGAAAACTCTCCCTGAATCTTTTATTCAACTCTTAAGGACTTCGAGTCATCCAATACTACAGTGTCCCTTATTAAGCATTTCTCCTCTCTTCCTTTCATTGACTCTACTGCTGATCTGGTCATACAGTGAGTGTGATCATCTTTTTGTTCTGGACAAAAAAACCTCAACAACAGCAGCAAAACAGACAAGAAGAAAATCCATTTTCCAACAGTTTATATGAATTGCCATTTCAGATCCTGAATAATGCTCATTTCTTTCAGCACTGGAAAATCAGTTTATAAGATCTAGGTGAATGCCTAAAAACCCTAAAGAGATGACTATGGAAGAGAGAATTAAGCAGTCTTTTTCAAAAGAGGTTTGACAGATCTACTGCACACATGCACTATTGTTCTGCAGTTAGCTGTACATTTGCTACATCTTTGTTGTCAGTTAATGAATGCTCTGTGTGCTTGAAAGCTTGTCATCATTCTCCAGCTGCACCATCTGGTCTCACAAAAGATCTGATCCAATAAATCTCATGCAGGATAGTTTCCAGGGTGAAATGAATTATAACAACTTCCCTTTTTCCTTTGACCTAGTCTAATGCTTTTCTAGTGGAAAGATGATTTAATCTTTCATCTGTCATCCTTTATTTTAACAGGCTTTAGGTGACACTTCTTCCTCTGCTTCCTAGAGATTAATTTATTTTCAAGCAGCAATGTTATACGTCTTTAAAGTAAATCTATAACTGTATGAAACTTAGAACAGATTTCAGCTAGTAAATACCAGCTTTTTTCTTGCTGGGATTTATTGTTAGACATCAAAAACTAAAAATTTAGCCTGAGCATGTGCTCATGTGAAAAACTGCCAGTCTTTCCCTGTTTTGGAATATCTAAATCTAGACTGCATTAGCAGTTGGTGAATAATCACTAGTAATTATCATCAGTGGCATTCAACAGATTTGTTTAGAGAATGTGCTTCCAGTTTCTCAGTGTAGTGTTCCTGCCTTAATCATGCCTACAGAATAAGAAATGTGTATTTTTCTTGTCACTCTTGTCACCGACAGCCAGGCTTTATTTAGAAGATGGAATATTATTCCATTGGTGATGAAATGGGAAGTCCAGGCTGAAAGAGGTTACCCTGCATTTTGTTCTGAAGACATCAGAGTGTGCTTTTATCCTATTCTGGAGATATAAACTGCAAATTAGCTTGCTTGTCTGCATAAACAGTCTATTTGACTCATGCAGGTGACATTTTTACTAATGAAGTGGAATACTGCTTTCATGTCACATCATAAAAAGATAAAGTGAGGTAATCTCTCCTGTAACTTGGACTATAGAATGATACGATGATGGTGACTGGAATATGGAATTTAGCCTAGATTCCAGAGAAAGCCAAAGGTGAGGCCACACTTTCGTCAAAGTCAATTGAACAAAATCTGAGAGTTTTTCAGTGCTTCTTTTGATGCTTGTGGTTTCTCAACCACAAAGTGTAAAAAAACACTCCATGGTTTTTTGTTTTTTGTTTTTTTTCCCAGCCGCTTTGGGTAGACTAATAGATTAATTGGCATGGAAAATCACAAGCTTATGGATTCATGGAGGAAGCTATGCAAGTCCATTTGGAATCACCACTCAAAGATGAGTTTTTTCTCCCAGTGGACACTATAAAATACTTAAAAGGCCTGTTAAGAAGTGCCAGGATCAGAAGGCAGATCCTCTCAGCAGAGCATGATATGATGGAGTTTGGTGCGCTCTCTGTCTCATCAGCATCATATCACCCTTTGCAGCACTCTCTTTAACATAAAGGTCTTTGAAAAATCTGAGAATCTTAGGGTTACACTTTGTGTTTTATGAAAAGGAAATGTACACTAGTTTACATGTTGCTAATGTTGTAATCTGTAATAATTTCAGAAAATTTAACTTTTTTTTTCCCAAGCTCTCTGAATTGATACACTGTTTGATAGAGACACAGAAAGCAGATGACTTGCGGACAGCACTCCTTAAAGTTAACTTGTCTCTGCGTTAGAATTTTGGATGCTGTATCAGATGCAAGACTCCATCATACCTATTAAGGTATAAATTTTATCACAGGAATAAACTATCTTCTCAATATACAAATTAGTTGCTGTCAAAAATAAACTTTCAAAAACTCAGAAACAAGCTCCTACAATTATTTCCATCCTTTAGACACTCTATCCACAAAACATTTCTTGAAGATATTTATCATCCAATTAGTTAATATGAGCTGGTGAATATCAATAATGGTGGTACATGTTTGGTTAAGATGGTATTTTTCCAAATCTTTTTCTCTTAAAAAATAAAATCTGACCTATGGTTAAGTCATAAAACTACACTTTCATAACAATAACCATGATGTTGATAAAGCCTACATCAAGTATGGATACAGAATATAATCAGCTATCACAAACATTTATGTATTTGAGGAACTGTTGGATCAGAAAAAAAAAAAAATCAGATCAGCAGAAACTGTTTTCTACAGTTTAATAGAATGTTGATTAGCACAACTCTATTAATGCAGCCTAGAACATTGTTGGCCTTCCAGGCTGCCAGCGCACACTGCTGGCTCATCTCCAGCTTCTCATCCACCAGGACCCCAAAGCCCTTCTCTGCAGGGCTGCTCTCAAGGAGTTCTTCCCCCAGTCTGTATAAATACCCAGCTATTTATACAGCCCAAGTGCAGCACCTTGCATTTGGCCTTGTTCAGCCTCATTAGGTTCACATGGGCCCACTTCTCCAGCATGTCCAGGTCCCTCTGCATGGCTTCCCTTCCCTCCACTGTATCGACTGCACCACTCAGCTTGGTGTCATCTGCAAACTTGCTGAGGGTGCACTCGATGCCATCATCTATTGATAAAGATGCTGAAGACCACTGATCCTAAGAGGTTCAGGGTCCTGGCCAGACATGGGAAGCCTGACCACCAGTGAAGACTGACGCAAAGCACTCACTGAGTACCTCAGCTTTTTCTATGTCTGAGGAAGCCAACTCCCCATTACCTTTTATCAGAGGGCGAACACTCTCCTTGACCTGACTCCTCCTGCCTATGTACCTGTAGAACCCCTTCTTGTTATCTTTCACATCCCTCGCCAAGTTTGGCTCCATCTGTGCCTTGGCTTTCCTAATCCTATCTCTACAAACGTGGACAACAGCCCTGTATTCCTCCCAGGCTACACAATCCTACTTCCACTTCCTGTACATTTCTCTCTTTTCCCTCAGTTTAAGCTGCAGGTCCTTGCTCAGCCATGTTGGTTGCCTGCCTCCCCTGCTCGACTTCTTCTGCTGGGGGATGGAGAGCCACTGAGCTCTCAGAAGGGTGTCCTTAAAGAGCTGCCAGCTCTGTTCTGTACCCATGTCCTTAAGGACAGTTTTCCAGGGGATCCTATCCAGCAGTTCCTTGAGCAGCCAGAAGCTCAGAGAAGCTTGAGAGCTCTCCTGAAGTTCAGGGTCCTGACTGCTTTTTGCCAAGCCTGCATTCTTCAAGATCACAAACTCCACCAGGGCATGGTCATTACAGCCCAGGCTGCCTCCAATCTTAATCCCTCTAATGCTCTCCTCCACACTGGTGAGCACCAGGTCCAGTAAGGCTTCCCCTCGGGTCCGCCCCTCTAATACCTGGACAAGGAAGTTATCCTCAACAGACTCCAGGAATCTGCTGGACTGTCTGCCACCCACCATGCCGCTATCCCAGCAGATATCTGGGTGGTTGAAATCCCCCATCAGGACAAGAGTCTGCGAGTGCGACAATTTCTGCAGCTGAAGCAAGAAGGCCTCGTCAACAGGCTCCCCCTAGTCAGGTGGCCTGTAACAGACCCCAACCATGAGATGCCCTTTACTGGACTAATCCTTGATTTTAACCCACAAGCTCTCAACCTGGTCATGGCTGTTACTCAGACACGGATCTTAACAATCTATTCACTTCCTAACATAGAGGGCAACTCCCCCACCCCTCCTACCCTGTCTATCCCTTCTGAAAAGCCTGTAGCCCTGTCAGAGTGTTCCAATCAAGGGATTCATCCCACCAAGTTTCCGTGATAGCAATTAGGTCATACTTTCCCAATTGCTTTTACTTTTAATTTGCTTTTTTCCCAGTTGTTTTTACTAGCTTGTTTTCCAGCCTTTCTGTATAGTATCTCCACTTCTCATCTGAGAGTCCTTCAATGCTCTTTGAGTTTCAGCACTTCCCATTTTAAGGAATTCAGGTTCACACCTTCCTGAATTTTTACTGCTTGAATTCTCCATGAATCCTTAATTTCTTTAACACTGAATTATTAAGGTTTCTCCAGCAGGGAAATGTAACTACCCATTGGAAACCTTCAAATGGACACGTGCCTTGTGCCACAGATAAAAAGAGCAGATTAGTTGAAGTCTGTAAAAATAAGTAGGTCTGTTTGCTTGTAAGAGGATTTGGATTGAGTGAAATTGCTTTATAAATATGTGACTTCTTAGTATTAAAGTTGGGGAATGAAAGAAAAAACATATAATAAGTTCAGAATTTTCTGCTACTCCTTGAGCTCATACTTACCCAGTCTTCCTGCTTGATGTGTACATACTTTGTTTTTAATTTTAAATAATAATAAATAAATCCCAAACCCAGCCTATCAGAGGGAAAGGGAAGAGATGTAGTGAATGAAATTCATACATCTAACTGAAGTGCCCTAGGAATCATTCCAAGAAGTATGAATCATGCAATTGTAGAAAATCCCAAGTTATAAGGGACCCACGAGGACTATTGGGTCCAACTCCTGGTTCCACACAGGATGACCCAAAAATCAAACCATGCTTCTGAGAGTGTTTTCCATTGTCCAGATGCTTCTTGAACTTTGGGAGCTTGGCTGTGACCACTGACCTGGGGAGCCTGTTCCAGTGCCTGACCACCGTAAGGTGAAGAACCTAACTCCCAGCATGACCCTGCTCTGACAGCTCCTTGCCATTCCCCAAGCTGGGCCTGCTGTACCCCAAATGGCTGGCCCTTTCGACTGCCAGGGCACGCTGCTGACTCAAATTCTACTTGCTGTCAACTTAAACCCCCAGGTCTCCTTCCATGGGGCTCAGTTGTCACGGTATTATCTAAGGATCTGTGTCCGTGACAAGGGGGACAGGCCTGGAAAAAAAGAAAAGAAGAGAGAAAAGAAAAAAAAAATTGTTGGCGGGTGGGGGCCAGCCCCGAGCAGTCTGGTGGCTAAAGCAGCAGGGAAGCCGCGGACCTACACCCTGGGGAAAACAAAGGGAAGAGGGGAAAGGCAGAGGACTCGTAGGCGGGTCTAAAACAAAACAGTGGCACCAATCTGAGGAAGAACAACTAATTTTACTAAATATATCAAAATTGAAGCCACTAAAATCAGAACAGAGAGTTTACAAGCTGAGAGTCTTACACAGCAAACTGCAGGAGGACCATGTGCTTTCTCCGCAGGGCAGGAAGGAACAGACCCTGCCTCTCCCAGGTGGCTTCACCACCTCCCTCCAGGCAAAGACCCCTGGGGAGTGCATCTCCTCCCCTCCCCCTTGGAGGGCCACACACCAAAAAAGGCAGTTTGCAGTAACCAAGGAATTAACTCTTTAACTGCCAGTGGTTTACATGATGTTATGATGTGGAATACCGA
Source organism: Numida meleagris (assembly GCF_002078875.1). Lineage (NCBI taxonomy): Eukaryota > Metazoa > Chordata > Aves > Galliformes > Numididae > Numida > Numida meleagris. Next base: position 32,359,674 of record NC_034438.1, read on the forward strand.
CAAGTATCACAAAACCATGACATCAGTACATACAGGTTTTTGCCCTATCATTGGTGCAGAATCCATCACTTGCTCTTGTTGAAATTTATGTGGTTGGTGATTGTTCTGCTCTGTAATTTGTCAAGATCTCTCCGCATGGCCCTTCTACCCTCAAGGTAGTCAGCAGCTCCTCCTAGTTTAATGTTCTCTGCAAGCTTACTTAGTGTGCCTTTAAGTCCTGTGTCCAAGTAATTTACACAAACATTAAAGAGAAATGGCCCTGCAGAACTCCATTAGGGATGTAACTTCATTTACTATTAACCCTCTAAGCCCAATCCATTAGCCAATTGTTGACCCATCATGTTATGTTTTTGTCTGGCTGTATGCTGGACATTTTGTCCAGATGGATATTGTGGGAAACGGTACAGAAATCTTTGCCAAAATACAAAAAGATTACATCAGCTGGCTTCCCCTGGTCAACTAGCTGGGCGACTTTGTAATAAAAAGAAATTAAGCTGGTTAAACAGGACTTTTCACTTGTGAACCCATGTTTGCTGTGACCAACAACAGATGGTGGTGAAGATGCATTAAATGTCTCTGTTTTGTCTATGTTCCTACTTGTGAGGTGACTGTCCTCATCAAGAATCTGACTAATTTTAACTCTGGTCATTCTTTTGTTGTTAACATACTTTTAAAAGTCATTTTTGTTGTTCCCCACAACACAGCCAGCTTCAACTCTAATTGAGCTTTGGCTGCATGATTTTTTCTCCCTACAATGGCAAATAGTATCTTTGAAGTCCTCTAATGTTGCCTGACCTCACTTCCAGCGGTTATACTTTCTTTTCCACCTGAGCTCAAGGAGAAGATCCCTGCTCCATGGGAAGCCAAGTCAGCCTTCTGCCCTGCTTGCGTGAGTTCTGACATTTTGGAATTGCCTGTTCCTGTGCCCTTAAGAAGTGGTAATTAAAACATGACCAGCACTGACAGACCCCAATGCCCTCCAAATCAGTTTCCCATGGGATCTTGCCAACTAGTGTCCTGAGCAGTGTAAAGCCTGCTTTCCCCATACCTAGCACTGAAGTTTTTGTGGCACTTACTCCTATCACCAATGATTCTAATGTCGAGTACATCATGGTCGCTAGGACCAAGTTGGCCTCCAATTGCCACTTTATCCACAGGACCCTCTCTGTTTACAAGCAACACATCCTAGTCAGCTGTCTCAGTTCCTGTACCGGGAAGTTACCATCAAGTATTCCCATTTAACATCTGGCAAGTTGGTTACCCATAAGGACAAGGGTGGACAATCAAGATGTATCTCTCAGTTCCTTAAAATATAACTTATTGGTGCCATCCTTCTGGCTGGTTGGCGTTGGCCTATAGCAGACTCCCACCATAACATTTGGTTAATTGCTGGTTCCTTAATCTTTACCCAGAGGCTCTCAACCACATCATAGGCAATTGCAAACTCTGTGCAGCACAGTCCTCCCTCGCACACAGTCACCCCTTGCCCCACCTGTCCTGCCTGTCCCAGGCCCAGAAACCAGCATTGTGACACACCAGTCACAGGACTCTTCCCACATTGTTTCACACATGCCCATGACATTGTAGCTCTGGGATCGAGCCAAGGCTTCTTGCTCCTCTTGTTTGTTTCTCATGCTGTGTGCTTTAGTGTCGAAATATTTCAAAAGTGCTTCCAAACCACACTCTTCGGCAGCACAGACCTCTGTGATAGCTCTGTGGTCAACAGCAACCACACTTGTGTTGAAGCATTCTGTAGTGTTGTTTTCATGTGGTCTTAAGACAAAACCCAGCCCACTGATTTTCACGTTGTTCAATGTGTTTGGCCTTCCAAGGAAGGTTTTTGATGCCAGTGTATTTCTATGAACATTACACATCCCAGTTTTCTGGCAGAGTAAGATTTAATCCTACTATTCTTGGCCCAAGTTGCTCCTAAATGTTTATGCCAATACTGCATTTATATCAAGGTAGCCTACTCTAATCTGTGGCTACAACAGATAAGTGAGGGGCTGTTTTCAAATTTCAGGTAGTGTTGCAAGTGCACAAAGGGGAAAAGTCAAGTTCATAACATAAACAGAATGTACCCTTCAAAGGAGATTACAACAAACAAATAAAAAGGCAGGTGTGGCTTTGGAAACTGGAATAAGAACTGCTGATGGGACAAACAGGTTTTGGGGAGGATACAACAGGAAGTGAGGGCAGCGGACCTAAATCAACAGCTTCTTCCAGAGCTGGGGAGTGTCATGACGCACAATGAGGCAGATGAAGAAAGCAGAGGGCGTAGCTGAAAAAGGAAACAGTGTCAATAAGTACAGGAAAAATGAACTGAAGCTTAGCAAAACTTCCATAATGAGGAATAATAAGTGCAATTAAGAGGCAGATGAGAGCTAATGAAAGAAAGAACTTAAACACAGTTTAAGTCTAAATATAACTGGGTAAGGCACAATACCTTTAAAGCATCCTGTAATTGATAAATGAAGCAAAACAAACTCTTATATCACAGGGCAGCGCATCTTGTGCGTATTGCATTGTTATTACTCTTAACCATTCTCCCTTGCAAAAGCCTTAGGTAAGCGCTATGAGCACCTTGCTCTTGGCATCCTGCCTCTCCATGGAGCTTCCACAGACCTCACCTCTCTTGACAAGCGTTTCTGGTCTCACCTTCACCCTCTGCTTCTGCAAACCACCTGCTGGCACGGAAAGACGGTTGGATTCGATGATCTTGAAGGTCTTTTCCAGCTGTGGTGATTCTGTGATTCTACAAGAAAAAAAAAAGACATCAGTGGAGCAGGATGACAGCCAGCGAACCGCACCCCCTCAGCCGCACCGCCCCCCTCTCCTGGCAGCGACCCGCTCGGCGGCTGGCGGTGACGCGTTTCCACCGCGACCGCTGGTGGTTGCCCCGGCAGCGCGTCGCCCCGAGGCCGGCGCCGAGGGTGCGGTGGGGGGAGCTGCCCGCCCGCGCCTTCCGCCCGGCTGCCCTGGGCCGTGGCTGGCGGCAGCGGCTGAAGCCCCGCGCCCTCTGGCCGGCAGCGGAGAAGGAGGTGGCGGTGGAGTTGGGCTGCGCGGCGGAGACGGCGGCCGAGCTGCGGGCCGTCTGCAGGTGGCCGTGGGGCCGGGGAGGGGGCGGCTGGCGGCCCCGACTGGCACGGCGCTGGCGGGCAGAGGCAGGCGCGCGGGCCTTGAAATCGTGAGGAAGGAGCTCTGTTTTTACATGTTTGCTCCGTACATGCTTAGCAATGTAGAGCTTGTCGTGTAGCATCTGGGCACGTGAACTGATAAACAGTACCAGCACGAGAAGGGGAGAACCATTGTGTTGTAGAGCAGGAGGACCTAACTTGTTACAGCAGAAAGACGTCGGACTTCCGGATCGGGTGAACAGGGAGAATCATCTGCGCTTACCCATCCTGTAGACAAGGCAAGATTTCATGCAGCAGTGCCCCACAGAAAGCATCACAATTGGTGATTTGTCTATAGCTCATCAGTAGCAAAGACATGCCAAGAGTTTTGCTGTTTTGAGTATGGCTTTGTGCAAGCCCTGTTCCGCAGTTACTGTTTTTGCAAAGGTAGAGAAGTATGTACAGGTTACAGGCAAGATGGCAAGATGGAAGTGGCTCATTCTCATGCACTGAACAGAGTGAACTTTGTCCCGGTTGTGCTTAACCCTGGCAGGCAGGTGAGCCCCACACAGTTGCGTTCCCCTTGTTCCCCTTCAGCTTTATGGGAGGGAGAGAATCGGTAGGGAGAAAACCGGAGAACTCTTGGGTTGAGATAAAGGCAGTGTTACAAGAAAGAAAGAAAAAGAAAGTTGAGGAGAAGGGGGAGAGTCCCAAAACCAAAGGAAAAAAAACAAGTGATGCAAACAGCAGTTGCTTGCCACCTGCCAACCAATGCCCAACCTGTCCTAGAGCAGTGATGGGTCCCTGCCCTGCTCCCCAGTTTTACTGCTGAGCAGAGTGTTGCATGGTACAGGATATCCCCCTGGTCCCTTGGGGTCATTTGTCCTGGCTCAGCTGTGATACAGAATGCAAAGCTTGGCAGTGTGGCTGGAGCTGCGTTATATATCAGTGCCTTGCATGCAAAGTGTGTATAATATTGCAGGTACTATGTGATAAGTATGTCCTGCTAAATGTTTTCAGAGTTATTACCCAAATTATGGGGATAACATGATGGCAAAGCCAACACTAGCAACATTATTTGAGATAAAGTCATCATCTGAAAAAGGCTACCTTGGTAATTATTGTTTGTTTAAATGAGAGGAAGGAAGGGGAGGGGGAAGAATATACCTTGCTTTAGTAAAAGTCAAGAAGACAAACAGAGTAAGAGCCCAGGAGCACAGAGTTCAATGTGTGAGCCAGAGTATGCCTGTGTGAGTTTCATGTGATGGTGGAAGCCCTTCAGAAATCTAGCCCTTTAGGGGCACTTTTAAATCAGGAAAAAATCAGCACTTAGTAAGTTGTATCTTATCTTGTCTATGGAGGGAAAACTTGCCAGGCAGTCTTACTTTTTAAAATGCTAGCTTAATTAAACCAAGTGGACAGCTTTACTTCAGCTGTCATAGTTCCAGTTACTGGGATAATTTTTTAGCATTATCAGGCTTAGGAAAATAGAGGTTGATGCTAATATTAAAAACAGTTCACGTGTTCTGGTGTGGCAGCAACCGTGTGCATTATTCTTCAAGCTTTCCCTGTGTAAATGTAGTTTCTGCTCCTAAAGTTTACTCATTACAGTGACTCTGTTGTTTCATCCTGTCTGTTGCTATTTTTGTTCGAATTTCAAGCATATTTTCTATGCTTTATTTTTCCCTTCCATGATTCCACTGTCTCATCTCTTCTGCATCATTCCATCCAAGACTGCTGCATTTCATCTGTCTGCTTTTGCTAGTATTACAGAGCATTGCTGTCCTCTTGCTGAGCGTACTGTGGAAAGTGGTGCTGTGTAGTGATTAAGTTTGGAAAAGAGGGGAAGAAAAGGAGAGAAATCCTGTAAGGGAGAGAAAACACATCATCTGGCAGCTGCTTGTTGGCTTTGCAGGAGAATGAAGACAAACCTGCACATCCTAATGTGACCTTTTTCCCTGTGCAGGCTGGAAATCCCAATCCCTAATCTTCATGTGCTTTTGCTTTTAAATTAAATAGTCCTAGTGTCATGAATCTCTCCTTAACATCGGCCAACCTCAAGTCACCACCTCTGATCACTTTCACTTGCCTGCTCTGAGCTGTTTCTGTTCTTCCACTGAGAAGAGATGACAGCATGGTCTACATCAAGATCTGTTCTGTGGAATCTCCTGGTCACGTTTCTTGTTGACCTAATTACAGTTTTCTGGGCACTGAAATGAAGATACGTTGGATATAAAGACACACGTTCATGATGGTGAACTACTTGTGGGTAAAGTTCTGGCATGTTAAGCACATTTGCTTGGGTTAGAAAAAAGATGGTGAAATGTGGACAGTCCCCCTGCTTTTGTGTTTAAAAGAAAATAGTAACCGGTCAAGGGAATCCCGTATAGACTTGGGAGGAAGTTTTTCAATGTCCTTATTAAATTCTTTTGTAGAATATGTATGATAAGAGTGTACATTTAAATATTCTTCATGTTTAAGGGTTTTTTGGTGAGAAAAAATGGGGTGACACCAATGTATTGTTTAACTTGCTGTGCATCCCAATGTGCTGTAGCTGAATCTTTTTCTTACCTTGTCTGTCTTTTTTGTAAGATGTTCCTGCAAAAAGAATGCGGGAAAAGTAATTCTGTCTTTTCACAGTTGAACCCTCAGTAAGTTAGTTCACTTTGCATAGAATTTCGCTTTGCAGACTGCTGAAGTTGTGTGCTGACAATGGTTGCATAAACTGCAAGCAGGTGTAAGATGTTCTCCTTAACTAGGAGATCCCATCAGCCATTCTCTTAAATAACCCACGTTGTTGTGAGGGTCAAGTTTTGACATAGCAAAGAGATTTGCATTGGGATTCGCTGATAATGTCTGAGCAACCGAAGTCTCTGAATGCTGGAGATGCTTAGTTACATGACTCTGTTTTGCCTTCTGAATGGTTTGTTGAGTATGCATAGGACAGGCTTAGGCTCAGATCACTGTGGGTTTTGGGTAGGTCAAGGGAGGTGAGGCTTACAGGTACCTTATTCTACTTCAGCCCCGCTTCACCTGCTTGTTTTATTAGAAGGGGTAGTTGTAAATATCTCTAGGGACGTGTTATAAAGCTGCATTAAGCTAGCATTAGCGTCTTAACGTATTAGTATTTAGCATCTTGTAGCATTAGTGTCTTGAAGGTGATGAAAGTACTGCCCTTAAAGTATATGCAATATAAAGGGAAGCATAAATGCTATCTGATTACCTGGTAAGAGTCAGGCAAAATAATAAAGCATTTTCTAAGTGTAATTTCTGCGACTGAGAAAGATTTCTGTGCTGTTGGGATATTCTGGGTAAAGTCATGGAAGCGGAAAGTGGAGCCTTAAATCACCATGTCCAAATTTCCACAGCTTCTCTTCAGTCTTTTTATTTCTAGCATTCTTAAAATATCTTCCTAGGGGACGCAAATTTCATGGAACGCTTTGAATGCTTTATTTAAGTGAGATCTTCAAGTATTGTTCCTCATCGTTTCCCCTCTACCATGACTGAGTGTGCTCGTGTTTTTGTGACTGTTCTTTGTCATGTTTGCTGGGGAACGTTTTGCGTGGGGCCACTGTGGCATCTTGCAGCATGTGGCTGTCAGGAGTGAGGTATGCACAGTGCTAGCTTTCTGTTGCATGCAGTTTGGTGTTAAGGTATATGACATAAACCACTTAGCCTTAATTTCTGGAGGGATCAGCATCTATTTCCTGTCTATAAAGTATGGCTTTCTTTGGACCACAGATCAAATATTAATGGTGTGGTTCCACCAACCTCAGTGGAGTTACTCTGGAGGAACTCCAGCATGGCCAGCAGAAGAGGCTGTTTAGCAAGGTCTTCCTAGGCTTCAGCACGTGTAATACAGTGAGATATGTTTTAGATTGATTTGAAGCCTGAAGAAGATACTCTGCACATAATATTCCTTTAGCAGTTGAGAGTTTCTGACTTCTAGGTGTGTGAAACAACAGCATCAGAGCTCACAGGGTTCCATAGAGCCTCTCAGGGATCAAGTGCCGTTTTGTTTTTGTTGTTCTAACCTTACGAGGAAAATGAGGAAACTGCTTGCATGCACTGTGTTACACTGAGTCATCTTGGAGCTGCTTTCTGGAGAATGTTAGGCTTTTCCTGGAGCAGGCTATTAGTGGGCACTCTGCAGATGCCATTGCCAGAGTTCCCTGTCTAGTGCTGTAGGAGGAAAGGAATGCAGAGGTGAGTAGTTTTCAGATTCTGCAAACAACCTACACACGGTTTAAAGAGCAATGTACATAGGTATGTCTGCAAAATGGCAGGTCCTCAATTGACTCATGGCTTTTTGGTAAGTGACATCGCTAATCCATGTGCAGGAAGACTTTGATTAACAGGCAGGCTGGTGGGAAGTTTTCGTTGGCCACAGAAGGGTTAGCTGTGAATTGGCTTATCTGTCAGCAGCTGTACTTACATCAGTGGGTGGGCTATTCGTAACATGAACCAGTGCTGAATGAAGAACAGCCCCGTCCAAAGCTGATGCTTGCTGTATGTTCTCTGAACTGCTTTTCTCCTCCTTTATATTGCTTAAATAACTATTCTTTAGCAGTGGTTCAGTCTGTACTTGATAAAGGGCTCTTAATTGTCTCTGCTTTTAGTTCCTCAAGTGAGAATGCAAGGATAAGGTTGGTTTTGTTTCTGAGAGGTTGAGAGTAACTGCTGTGTAGTTTTTTGTTATTGTTCTAAATGGAACATCTGAATTAAGCTTTTCAGCAGTTTAAGCGTAGGATTTTTCTGTGTATTATCTTTGCAGTGTTGCTGAATGGTAAGGAAGTATCTAAACAATAGTAAATCCTAGTAATCTCCAATTGCAGAATACAGAACAAAGCCGTATGCCCAGAAACTGTTTTTTTTTTTTTTACTTATTGTCAGCTGATAAAAGTTGATACGAGACTTCCAGTTCTCAATTACTGAATAATTCAATGTGGTTCTGCTCTCGCTGCTTATTCGTTGCTGCAGTGATAGTATTACCCAGCTGAGTATTGTTGAAGTGGAGGACAGTATAAGATTATAATGAAAAAGAATATAATCAAAGCGTAAATTATATTGAGAATCAGTAGTATGCTTTTTTCTTTTCCTGTATTCTACCAGTGATTTCTTTGTCCATATAAAGTGAGTGGTTTGCACAATAGCAGCCTGGACAAAGAATTAGGCAGTGTTAGAAACCCTGACTTTATGTAGAGGGTCAGAAGGGATGAAGTCAAAACAGGTGGTACTCCTCTGTTTTCAATAGTATTTTCTCAGATTATTTCTAAGTTGGATAAAGTTCTTTTTGATTAATTAAAAATTGGTACCATTTTTGAATCAGCATTTTTCTGTGTGTTCTTAAATAGAAAAGGTAACTGATGCTAGTATAATAGCATTTAAGCTGAAGCCTTCAGCCGGATAGTTTGGTCTGCTTGTGGCGTGGTATAATATAAAAATAGGATGGGATGCAGATGTCGTGTTCCACAGGACTCATGTTTTTAGGGGAGGCATTTGAAAAATTGCATTTTTGCTTATGGTATGAAATCCTGGCGCAGGTATTACTGGTTTAAATTATTGTTGTAGCCGCAAGCAGTTGAAGTTTTCCATTCTGCAGTGATTTGCACTACAGTGAACAAATTCTCACTAGCTGTACCTTGGATTCTGTGCAGACGTAAGAATTGTGTCAAAAATTGGTATTGTCCAATAATTGCTATTGTTGGAAATTAGTAACATGGGCAGTGAGTTCTTGGACAGGCGTTTCCCTGTGAACTGATTTTACATTGAGCAATACTCTAAAACACCAGGGATAATAGAATGCTAAAGGTTTACAGTCCCTCTCTGAGCTTCAGTGCTTTGCTGTTTGCACATGGGTGCTGATCAAACTTAGGAATGAAGATTGTTTATGTCTGCCCTAATTGCCTGATGTTTTCTGAGGATGTGCAAAAAAGATCCAGAAAAAAAGTAACTGAAAATATGAATATGCATGGATAGTATGTTGTAACAAATACATCACAGAATTACAAACTGGTTGGAGATGGAAGGAGACCTCTGGAAGCCATCTGGGCCAACCTCTTCACTTGGGCAAAGACACCTAGAGCTGCTTGCCCAGGACCACATTCGAGTGGCTTTTGAAAATCTCCAAGGTGGGATATGCAAAATCCTCTCTGTGACGCCGGCACCAGTGCACCATCACTCACACAGTGAAGAAGTGATTCCTGATGGTCAGAAAGAACTTGCTGTGTTTCAGTTTGTACCTGCATTGATGAGATTCCCTCTGAGTTCTTTCTTCTCCGGGCTAAACAGTCCTCATGTGAAAGGTGCTCCAGTCACTTCGTCATCCTTATGACCCCTTGCTGAACTCTCTACAATCTGTATCTCTTACTTGTACCAGGGGAGCCTGAAAGAGGACCCAGTGCTCCAGATGTGGTGCAGCAGCTTCTGAGCAGGGGGCAAGGATCACCTCCTTCAACCTGCGGATGATACGTTGCCTAGTGCAGCCTGAGATACCTTCCTAATGGCAAAGGCATGCTGTTGACTTGGTGTCCACCGAAGATTGCACATCCTTTTCTATTTTCCAGTTGGGTAGTCCCCCAGTATGTTCTGGTGCATGGGGTTGTTTGTCCTCAGGCGCAGATCCTTGCAGAACTTCACAAGTTCCTGCCAGCCCAGTTCTTCAACCTGTGGAGATTCCTCTGCATGGCGGCACGACCCTTGGGTGTATCAGCCACTGCACTCAAAGTGCAGCTGGAAATAGGGAAAATCTTGTATGCTGTAACTTGAACAGGCCGACTGTGTGTCTTAGTATCACTTGTGTGTTACAGCTGTGTGCTGTACAGCCTGCACAGAAGGGTTCTGCAGAAGATGGGCTTAGCGTGCGTCCCTCAACCTCCCTGCATGTCCACTAGTAAATGCTGGGAAAGGCTGCAGACCTTTTTCTCCAGCCCAGAAGAAAATGTTAGCAAATGTGTCTTGCATTGAAAGTGGTTTTTTTTGGTGTGTTTTTGTTGTTGTTTTGTTTGTTTTGCTGTCATTTTTCTTCAGCAGAATATGATGAAGTGCCTGGACGATATGGCCCCCTGCTTACTGCAAGTTCTTGAGACATCTCCCTGCTTCCAGGTCCACCGCAGGAGGCTGTCTCTTGCCTTTTTTAACTGCTAGATAGACCTGTGCGTATGTTATGATCAGTTTGAAAGTACACACTTCTAATTAGCCACATCTTTTGGAAGCGTAGAGCATGAACCAAAACAGCCCCTTCTTTTGTGCCAGAAAGATCTTGGAAGTGTGCAGTTGAAAGGTACAATGGCTATGGGGGTAGAAAAAGCACAGGCTTTCCTGGTTGTCTCTACTCTGGTCACTTGTTCGTGTAAGGACTGTTTTGACAACCACAAAAGTTAGGAATGGCGGGAAGTAGATGTGTATTTTAATTAAGTGCTGTATTTTGTTAGCTAACAAATGATATATGTATTGAAATTAAAAGTTTCTATGTCTTTTTCTCTTTTACCTTTGGCTGCATGTATATCACGTTAATATGACCTGTTTCTCTCTCCTGTTATATTGCTGTTTCAAAGTTGAAAAACCACACATGATTAATATTTTGTAGAAATACAGTGTGTCTCTGACATTTTGCTTTGTGAGAGAACAGCGTTCTGAAAGCTGCTGTGCATACAGGCTGGATAGGTAAACAGAACAATGCTTGATTGTCTGTATTTTGTTTATTCTCCAGAATATGTTTATGGCTGGAGCTTGCTTTTTTTTTTTTTTTTAATGGATGGGTATGACTTTATCTTAAGTAGTTATTCAGTCTTGCTGCAGAAGTTATTTCATGTGTATGGGCAGCTAATAAGTTAGCTCACTGTCTTGAGATGACACGGAAACTGCTGATGATTGCGCTGCTGATGTGAATGTCACAACTTGTTAATTATAGCCTGTTTGCATGTGATAAACTTAGTAATTAAGGAAGTAGTTTGCAGGAATATGATTTTTTCTTTTTTAATTTTTCCCCAAGCCTCCAGGGGTGAGGTAGTGGACCTTCCAAAATTGCATGTCTGTCTCGTTTACGTAGATGTGACTAGAAGCTGCTCCTGTGTGGCCAGGGGATCAGAATCAGAGAAGTGAAATATCCTATAATGGCTTGAGGGTAACATCTACAGAACAGCTGCATAACCCTTTTTGTCTTATCAACATCTAAAACCAGAGCAAGATTTATCTTAGAAACTTTGTCTGTTAAGGTAATTTGGGTACCTTGAAGTGCCTATCTTTTGACGTGTTCTTGTATGTAACATTAGAGATGTTAAATCTCTTGTAACACTAATGCAGACTTTTCTGTCTTTCTCAGGATCTCTACAAATCTGCCTCCTTTTATTTTGAATGCATCTTTTATAATGATTGAAGATACCTGGAGTGCAGAGATCTTAGCAGGTACAGTTCTGGCAGATGTTGAGTATGGAAAATCTTAAGGGACAGGAATTTTTTAATGATTTTTGGTGTTTTTAAGACTAGAATATATGGTGTATGAAAGTAGAATGGATTTCACTTTTCACATTGCTTAGATATTTAAATAGAGTAAATAATGTTAAACTTCTGTTTACTCCTTCTAAAATCCCTTCACTGTTGCAAAAAGAAAGAATGCAGGGGTTTTTTTTGTTTGTTTGTTTTCCCAAAATCCTGCTTTCTTATATTGGAATGTTTTGAAAAGGAAAACACTGACAGCTACCAGTCAGTACTGGCTTTTTCAGTGCTGTCCTGAATTGTGATGACCACCCAAAAGAATTCTCTGTGAGGTAGATGTATCAGAAATGCAGCAGACTCAGCTGTGTGGTAGCTGGTTGTTCTGCTCAGCCTTGGAACAATACTCAATGCCTTCATGGTAAAATTAGAAAGGAGTCTGTGACTGTTAGGAAAAGAAACGTGAGACCGCATTCCCAGAAGTCTCAGGTATCTTGTATTTGGAACTACAGATACCATTTAAACTATACCCCATTGTTTTTTTAAGGAAGCATAGTCTTGCTGACACATTATTGAGATTTGGGAGATGAAGATGTTAGAATGGCATGGAAGAGCTGTGTGACAACAAATAAATAATTATTTTGCTGCTGTTTCTCTTTCTATCCTTGAGCAACAATGTTTTTTATGGAAGAGCTTCTGATAACACAATCTGTTGTTGGTGAATATACAGCTTATAGTGAAATGCCTTGCATGTAGGAGTGTATTGAAAAGCCAAGGAATAATTGTAACAGTGACCAATGCCCTTCCTAAATTCTGGAAACCTAACAGTGCTGTTTTTCAGCATTACATTTCTCCTTGCAAAAATAAAATAAAATAACACCCAATCACTTTTGTTTTAAAGTTACTGACCAAAAGAATAAAAATAATCTTCTGGTAACCCGAATTATTGGAATGCCTTAGAAATGTCATGCTGCAAACAACCTTACCTGGATAGAGTACTATTACAAGTGTGTGTTCTGACTGCACATCCTCATGAAGTTTCCTGGTGGAGATTTAAAGGCAGGTGACCTACAAGAACGGTGCACAGTTCTGTGTGGCTCTGGTGTTGCTGTGAAGTTACCTCGTTATTACAAACTGCAGTGAACTCTTTTGATATCAGCCTTTTAAACTGTATCCTACTGGAGCATGTTGCATGTTCCCCAGGATGCAGGGAAGTAGAGAAACCTGCCTTTTCTGTGTGTTTGGAGTTAGTAGCACTGCTGTGCTGATGACCTTTCTGTTTCCACAACAATTACTGAATGGTCAGAATCTCTGGACAGAGGCTATGGAAATCTTCAATCTGTTAAAATGGAGGATTACACATTTAATGATTTGTCCCTCAAGATTGGCTTTCTGTGCCTTTTCTGCCACCAAGGGAACTGTGAGCACATTGTTGTCATCACAGATGTAAGGTAAGTTAGTGCTGTTTGGGAACTGCCAGGCAGTTAATAGCAAGCCTTCAGTGGACAAACCTCAGACGTTGAATGCTAAGTATCTTTTAGACTAACATGAAAATTATTCATTTGCCTTCTGCAAGGTTTATTTAAGACTTCAGTCAGTATGTATGTATGTAATTACCTCAGCTTGGAAGAAAGTACCCTCCCTTGCAATTTTTTTTTTCTAGTAATTTATTCTGTGTAAGAAGAAGACTGGTTTCTAACTAGCATGACATGACTGTAGTACGGGAGGAATTGCATGTGTGGTAAAAAATCTTTTGTATGCAGAGCCAGTGCGTGGCAAATTTACATACAAATTTTGGATGATTTGGGAATGTGGGTAGCAGCTCTGGGTAGAGTCAGCTAGACTTGTTAGTTGGGGCTTAGTGCCAAGCAGCAGGAATTGAAAAAAGATTGGAGGAATGGAAATAATAGGCTGAGGTGAATGGACAAGGAGGAGAGGGAGAAGGTGATGGTGGCTGTGAGGTGGTAATTACATCAGCAATAGAGCTGTTATATATATCCTGCTTAATGTATGATGGGTAGAGAGTTAGCCTGATATAGCTAAGTACTGTTAATAAGTAGTGTCTCCAAAAATTTGTGTAACCCAGAGAAGGGTCTCAAGATTTTGGGCTTGTGCCCATTAGTCTGTGTGGGAGGCACAAGCTTTAAGATTTGAGTACTCTGAATTACCTCCTTGAGTGCCTAAAGGAGGTGATCTGAGAATTTCTGAGTTAGTAATGCAAACTAAATTTACTCCTGACCATAAAAGCCACAAGTGTTAAAACCAACAGATTTCATCTGTTTCAAGAAATGCTAAGCAGAGGTGAAGTCATAGTTTGCACTGGAGTTGAAATCATGCCTTATACTCTCTGTATGTGTTATGTTCAGATCAGTGTCAGTGTGGCTGAATCTTTATTGTATTTTTATTTGTTTATTTTCCCTAAGGCTTATTCATCGTGACTGCCTGGACAGGAACCTCCATCCATTGTTGATCAAGAGACACTGATTATGTACCAGAAAATGTTTTGTATACAAAATGTATGCAGCAAGGTATGTTATGTTGTCAGTTCTTTTAAGATGCCTTAAAGAAACTTTCCTAGGTGCTTCTACTAACTTGCAAAAAAAAAAAAAAAAAAAAAAAGGCTGTTTGTTTTTGATATGCTGTGTGAATAATCTTCATCTGAAAACGAAGCGTTCTGAGATATTATTATTCAGGTAGTTGTCTAATTGTCTTCTCCTTTCCTTGGAAAACATTTTCTGCATGTAAAATTCATTGGGAGGTGGTCCAGGATGATGAAAAGAACTGTAACAGTGAAGAGGGTAATTCATTGGCTCAGGTTTTTTTGCATAAGTAGAGCTGGATTCTTGATCAGTTACTTAACTTTTGTAAGTAAGTAACAACGTTTCTTTTTAATCTCACTGTTGAAAAAATGTAACATATTCCCTTCCCTAGGACAAGAGGTGTGATTTAAATTCCTTGCAGGAAATCTTAACAGAGATTTTTTTAAATCAGCATTTAAGCAGAGGGGAGATATGGATCTGTCCAACTTAAAAGTAATATATTTATATCAGGAAAGTTTCAGAAGAAGCCAGAATTCTGGACTTCCACCTGAAAGCTCTGTACTGTGCTGTTGTATTTGAAGGAACTTCTTGTGATCAGAAGTTCTTCAGTTAAAGGAGCAGGATATGAACTTAACACTGTAGTATTTAGTGCTGTTTGCTTAGACGTGAAAGCCTTTCAACAGACATTTCTGTTAAGGAGTTCTGCAGACCACACTAGACTCCTTGATTTTATAGACCTGAATGATTTCTTTAGAAAAAGAAAAACCTTGCTTTTTTTCCCCCCTCTTGATAGCTTACGCTCTCTGCCTGAGTTTGGCACAGGACCTGGGTTCTGCTGTGTTGTTTGGCCTTACGACTTCTCTGGAATCAGGCAGAGAGCCAATTCCTGTCATGATGGGAGCCCATCCTAGGGTTCTTAGCAGAGCCCCTAGGATGCCTTTACAAGTGGCTGTAATCTGTGAGGCATTTGGCCAGAAGGGGAGGTGGAGCCAAAGGGTCAGTTTGGGGGAAAGATGGGATAGGAGGGCATTACCAGAGGTGATGTAAATGCATTAAATTAAAACCAGGATTAAGCGCTAAGCGTAAGTGGGGAGATGCTAAACCATGGATACCAGAGCTGCTTTGGCTGGCTGTCCTGTATGTTGTAATCTGTGCAGATAGCAGCTTTAATCACTAGAGGCCCTGAGCTGTCAGGTCCTCTGAGTGCTACCATAAATTAATTGCTTGGTGCCACAGCAGCCCCTCCTTGTGTTGGCAACTATTGATGTTAATTTCGGTATTTGCTGGGGTGTCCAGCAGTCTTTATCGCCTTGTCTGCATGCCCTTCTCCACAACCTGTAAATGAATTCGTTTGTTACTCACAGTAGTTTGAATCAGTCACGCGTCTGCTGTGTATCAAAGTTTTGTAATCTAAGGTAAAACAAATTTCATCTTTTGACTTAAATGGACACAGGTTGGACTGAAGATTCCTGACAGTTTGTTGGTGGGTTGGTTTGTTGTACAGACACAGCATAGGTGGGGCATTTGGAAAATAGCTGTAGGCCCAGAAATGGGAGGTGCAGTACATGCAGTACCCGATCAGTTACAACATTAGTGACGTCTGTTGAAGCCATCCCCAACTCTTCACGTGTTCGACTTGCATGGCAAACACGTGTATTTTGTAACCTGCAGGTGGGTAACCAACAAAGACAGTCTGACACCAGAGAATTCTTGTTTCTTCTGTGATGTTTGTTTTCAAATGCTCCACTATGATGCAGAAGGCAATAAACTGTGAGTCTTTCCTGTGTATCCTTACGTCAACCCTGGAATTTTCAACTAAAAGTTACATTAGAGAGAATAGATCTGATGGACTGCATTGATGAAGCTGTTGCTCTAGCTGTTAAAAACTCCAAGTGGCTTGAGTGCTGACCATACCACAGGGTTTTTGAATTAGGTATTTATTTGTCTCCTCCTCTGAGCGGGGAGCCCTTTGCACTTGAAGTCTTTTGCTTTGCTTTTACAGTCACAGAGATAAGTTAGCATGGAAGAAATATGCTCAGATTTTCTTAATAAAGTACATTTTTTAATACACTTGGACTACAAATACAGTAGTTTGGAGATTGGACTCAAAATCTGGATGTTTTATAAAGAAAACACTTTTACAAAAGCAGCTGGTTGGTGATTGCATCCAAGGCTCTGTTAACTTTGAAGGATGAGAGCATGGTCCTTACCTGGAAAATGGGCAGTAATCTCTGAGCGAGGCTGGGAAATCAGTGCCTTGATTACTCTGACCAGGCATCTTTAAGGTCCCCTCCAGCTCAAACGATAGTCATTCTGTGAGTGCTGGAAGAAGAGTGCTCTCTGAGAGCAGCTGAAGGTGCTGATTAACTTCTAGGTCTTTCCATCAAAAAGCGGTGTCCTTGGGTTCTGGCTCCTAGGTCTGATTCTCTGAAGAGTAAACTACATTTCACCAATTTCTGAGCTGTAGCCTGCCTTTTAAGCAACTTAACTGTATTTACAGTGTATGCAGTTGTAACTTCAAAAGTACTGTTGATTGTGCACTTCTTAGTAGTTATTTTAAGTCCTTTTGTTTACTAAAATGTGACCAGTTTGTACTGAGTCTTGTGTTAAGTTGAAACGCTGCTTACCAAGACAGAGTGTACATATTCTGTTGTCTTACTTTTAAAATTCATCTGGAATTCAGGGGATTTCAGTGGAAATCTTGGCTGTTCACACTGCTGGCTCCTGTCCAGCTTCTCGTCCACCAGGACCCCCAAGTCCCTCTCCGCAGGGCTGCTTTCAAGTACTTCTTCCCCCAGTTTGTATAAATACCTGGGATTGCCCTGGCCAAGTGCAGGGTGCTGCACTTAGGTTCTCGTGGGCCCACTTGTCCAGCCTGTCCAGGTCTCTCTGGATGGCTTCCCTTCCTTCCAGTGTATCGACTGCATCACTCAGCTTGGTGTCATCTGCAAACTTGCTGAGGGTACACTCGATTCCATCATCTATGTCATTGATAAAGACATTGAAGAGCACCGGTCCCAGGACTGAGCCTTGGGGGACACCACTCGTGACCGGCCTCCACCCTGACATAGAACCATTAATCACAACCCTGTGGCTGCGACCAGCCAACCAGTTCTTAACCCACCGAACAGTCCATCCTTCAAATCCATACCTCTCTAATTTGGAGAGAAGGATGTGATGAGGGACCCTGTCAAAGGCTTTGGAGAAGTCCAAGTTGATGACATCCATCGCCCTCCTCCCATCCACCGATGCTGTCACTTCATCGTAGAAGGCCACCAGATTGGTCAGACAAGATCTGCCCTTGGTGAAGCCATGCTGGCTGTCTCGGATTACCTCCTTGTCACGTATGTGCCTTAACATGTCTTCTAGGAGGATCTGCTCCATGCTCTTCCCAGGCACAGAGGTGAGACTCACCGGTCTGTAGTTCTCCGGGTCATCCTTTCTCCCTTTCTTAAAAATGGGAGTGATGTTTCCCTTTCTTCAGTCACCGGGGACTTCACCGGACAGCCATGATTTTTCAAATATGATGGAGAGCGGCTCGGCAACCACATCAGCCATCTCTCTCAGAACCCTAGGATGGATGTCATCCGGCCCCATGGACTTCCACACATTCAGTTTCAAGAGGAGGTCTCGAACTTGTTCCACTGTTACAGTGGGACAAAATCCGCTCCTCTCACCCACACCTCGAGGTTCAGGGTCCCGGCAGACACGGGGAGCCTGGCCACCAGTGAAGACTGAGGCAAAGAACTTATTGAGCACCTCAGCTTTTTCCACGTCTGAGGAAGCCACTTCTCCATCCTCATTTACCAGAGGGGGAACACTCTCCTTGACTTGTCTTCTCTTGCCTATGTACCTGTACAACCCCTTCTTGTTATTTTTCACATCCCTGGTCCTGTGGCATGAATTCAGCAAATGATTACTTGTTATCTAATTAGATGTCTTGGAACTCCATTTATCATGCAGGTATCAGGCTGCTTGCCGGCAGCATACTAAATCCTGTGAATGTAAATCTCTCCTTTTTTAGGACAAAATGATTATTTTCTTCTGACAGGTACGTCAGCCCACCACTGGCCTGTTCATTTTGAAAACGGAGTGGTAAGCCCTGCAGCGTGATAGTTCTTATCCTTCAGGAGTCTGCAGCAGAGGAACTGCCCTGCCCACAGCAACAGCTGGCACCTGTTACACAGTTTGGGTTTGGCAGCTCCGCCGTGCTGCAACAGCTGCTTTGAAACCCCCCTGCAATACATCTTTGTTTGCAGCTTCTGCATTTTCCTCCTCGTCCTCATCTTTTTCCCAGCACCATCCTCTGTCTGCTGCGTCCTGACAGCATATGGGCTTCCCAGTCCTCTTCAGTATTGGAGCTGTGATTACCGATGACAGTATTTCAGCCCACCTACACCCATGTGCGCCTGTGAAGACAGGCTGTTTTCATTACTAAGCAGACACGTAAGTTTTCCTATTTAATAGTTAAACTTGGGCAAATAGTAAACTGCCAAAAAATAGCCGGTCAATAAGGCTTCTGAATGCAGAGTAACGGAGCATTGTCTGCTAATGACAAAGGAAGCACGTGGTGTGCAGCATGGGAATTTTTAAGCGTAATTCTTGGAAGGGTAGAAGTGACTGCAATGTCTGCGGTGTCCGCACGGGAAGAGCGGCCGCAGCAGCTGGCAGCCTGCAGGCAGCGTGTGAAGGCTGGTTTTAGCAGCTGTGGCATAAGAAGTACAACGATGTATCGAATTGTTTTTTGCTTATGGTACCGTTTTAATTACATATACGACATCGCTAATACTATACAAATAAGGGGTTGCTCATTTGTTAACTTTTTTATTCCACCGTGGCTTTAACATTTTTGTTGCCCTCTTCTTTACATTTAATTAATAAGTATTTAAAAAGGTTTAGTCACTGTGACATCAAGTGATTCGACTTAAATGACAAAACAAAAAGGTTACAGTAAGTCGTAGTTTTTAAAGATACTTGAATCCCCAGGTGCTGTCCCATGGCAGCCAGGCCTGATCCTCACTTAATGTTTATTTCTGAGTGAAATCGAACACTGGACCCAGCTGTCCATTCATAGTTAAATTTCTACTACATTGCTCAGTATTTGAGTTTTAGCTTATTGGTAAATGCTGTTAAAATTCAGAGATCACAACTTCTGATCTTTCTTTTTACCGTTACTTTTTAATCTATTTTTTTAGCATGAACAAATTTTTATTCAGGAGATAAGTATACGGATTTTTTTTTTTTCTTCCTGAACTTCATAATGCTTTTCAAACTTAAAAGCATGGAGTTAGTTACGGCACTCTAAAATACAGAGCTAGGAAGAATTACTAAATAAAAGGCATTCACCTGATTCTCTGGTTGCCTTTTTAAATACTTAATGATTTGGCAGCGTGAGCCCTTACAACTTGTTTCACACTTCCAGAAGGTCTTGGTGATTCTCTCCTAATGAAGGGCTTTGCTTTGCTAGCAGGATGGCTATGCAGGATGCTGTCCCCAGGCTGAGGAGGGGAAAAGGTCTATCTGCTCAGCCACCTTGGAACGTGAAATATTCAAGTTTCTTATGGTTTGTAAATGTGCAGTGAACTCAGGTAGTGAAAGCCAAAGCAGCTGAGGGGGTAGAGCTTCACGTCAGTGACTTGCAGCATGCAGCTGGTAGAGCTCCATCTCTGCTTTCATCTCAGTTAACCCTTTGAAATGGAAGCATGGTTGACTCCTTATCTTTTTAATAGTTGTGAAACACAGATGTATCCTGGCTTATTTACAGGTTTGTTTTTTTTCCTAATAGTGTGAAAACAAGGTGGTTTTTCACATACTTGTGGAATATAGCTACTCTTTGGTAAAAATGGGTTTTGATGGAATGGTCAAAATCTGGAGATGCCTGTGTGAGAGTTCCTGTTTATTTGGAATTAGCGTCTTTCTATAAAGACTTTTTGAGGGTAAAAATAGAACCTCCTGTAGTTTCCCAGGGCAACAGCTACCTGTCCTGACAACTGTTTGTAGAAATCTGCGAATTCCAGTCTGCAGTGACTACCTGCATTTGGAAGCCGACTGAGAATGCTGTTTTCCTTTGATCTGCCTCAGTGGCCACATTAGTCTGTCCCCGGAACGACAGTCTGTTGTGTAGCACTACTTATCACTGACATCAAAGATCTGCAGAGGCCAGCGGCCACCTGCCGAGAACAACCTGGTGCTGGACTTGCTGTGACTGTAACGCCGTTCCTCCAGTCAAACCTGGAGTGGTGAGATCTGAAAGCTATTCAATATCACGATACCCAAACCTACCATTTTGCTAGATAAATGCATGTGCATTGTGTACATGAAAAACTTTGCAAGCAATTTTAGTGTGTAGTTTTAGAATTATTTGGTTTTACTTTTGTGGGGGAGGAGATTCCTGTATTCAGAATCTCAGGATTGTTGTAACCTAAGACTTCTTTCCATGCTGAGATTTAACTTCTTATAATCACGTAAGTGGATTCTGCTCGGTAAATACAGGGTTTAATATTTAATTGTTAACCTTTCTGAATGTCTGTAGCTTGAGACTTTAATTTCCCAAGACAGCCAGCTTCTCACTGTGAAGTACTGCTGTAACTGAGTGCAAGTCTTGCAAGATCATTCTTAAAGGTCTTGTACAAAATCATTAATGAGGTGAAGGCCTGAACAGATATTCTGCATTAGCTACTCTGATACGGTAATTCAGCTCTGAAAGTCTATTTATTGTTTTTTATTATGTTGTAAGAGGCCAAGGTACGTCAAAGTCATCAGCTAGGCCTTCAGTTAGAATGTATCTGGGAAGCCCTACAGTTTGTATTATGGAATAACTAAAACCAGTTGGAGGGTTAGTGACAACATTGACATTTTGACTACTTGATTTAATTACAAACTATGAATCTTTTCTGTACTACTTTCCTTGCTCATCCCCAAGGCTTTCAGCATAAGGGTCCGTTCATCAATTCTATGAAACACACCAAAGAAAAGAAGCCTTGTGCATCAATTAGTACCTGAGGGCAGGCACCTTTCTTGGAGTGCACACGTCAGCGTACGGACAAGTGCAGAACTTGGTCTATGATTAAATTTTTGAGCTATTTTTTTACAAAAATCTCTGAGCGTGTCTCTAAGTAGCAGGTCAGAGGCCTTCCCCCAGGCACTCTTCACATCTCTTTGGTTAAGACAGCTGTGAAGGGACTGCTCACAGCTTAATGCGGAAGGGAAATGGTACCGCTGTATGAATATGCACTGAAGCACAAATCTGAAGATTGCTGCAGAAGCACATGTGTACATATGCTTCTATCCGCCGGCATAACTGATTGAGCAGCTGACACTGGTGTGATAAGGTAGAGGTTAAAATATCTCATCTACAAAACTTGCGACCATTCAATATAGTGAAATCTTTATGAGGCTTGCAGAGTATTCCAGTATTAGGAATTCTGCTGTACAAATGCATTAAAACAGACTGCATAAATTCAACTGCTGGTGAACACGGTGTCACTGAATAGTCAACAGAATAATCTTCTGTTGGATCTTCCACATTATCAAACCTGTCACCTTGCCTTCTCATAATGTTACAACTTGTTTGCAGATAAATGAAAAATTAAATGTCATGTCTTCTGGTAAGGGAGATGTACAAAAGCACTAACAGTGCTCAGATGTACCACTGTATAAGTAAGTGGGCAGTTACAGGCAGGTCGAACTGCAAACTGGCCTTACCAGCTGCTCACGTGGAGTAATTTCATGTGGAGGACGCAATCTCTGAAATTCAGAGTGGCATGTTTAGCCGGAAAAAACCCCACACCAATAACCACTGGGACAGATTTTGTCAAAGTTACATCTAAAAAAGTCATAGTGCAATGTATAAATAGCAGTTTTGAGCACGGTGGACTCAGGGCTGCTTGTGAATGGAGTATGAGGTACCAGAATTCTGACTTCAGGTTTCATCTTTCTGTGCTTCTGATCCCTACTGAGTTTATGTTGTTACTTAAAGCACTGCAGGTACGGGGAAGAGGAGGCTATGGCCGTAATCCTGAATTTGGATTAACGCATGCAGTTTAGTTTTCTTTCCCACTGCAAAGAAAAACAGAAGAAAAATAAAGACAAGTGCTAGGAAAAACAGTCTTCCCTCCTCTGGATTAAGAGATGAAGAATAAGTTATCTGTGAGTAGGGCACGACTTCAGTGCAAAAAAAAGCATTATTCTCAAGACAAATCCGTCATGTTTCAGGTTATGGAAAACAGGAAAGCTTGAAAGCAGCATCTCAAGTTATGGGAACACATCTGCAGTAATTATGGGCTGAGGTACTGCATGGTAAAGTTACTTTTTGCTATTACTGAATATCTAGCTGTTTAGCACTGCTCTGATCAAAACTGCAAAAAAAAGGGAAAAAAAGGTGTGTTACTCATTTTAAGTAGAGATCATTCTTCTCAGTGCTATGCTGGTAAAACAAACAAACAAAAAAACAACAATAAAAGGGTGGATTGACTGAAGAAACCATGGCAATTTAAAAAACACAGCAGCAAGAAATAATTTGATTTTTTTTTCAGTATTTCATTGAGTTATCGTGCTGTTTTGTCATACAAGAACACCGAAAACCTCCTTGCTGAAAGGTGCAATTTAAGAGTTGGAAAGCACTGGTTTCCAGTGGGCTGTAATAACTTCTTCTGTGTTGCTGCCTTGAAGGTGACATACTACAAGGTGATAAAAGCACTTGGAGCACTGTCGTCTCCTCTGATCACACTGAAGAAGATTCTTAGGACCACTGAAGTCAATTTCTTCCCTGACCCTCCTCTGTTACCTATTTTGTGACTGCCTGCAAGGTCTTCCTAGGTCTGATACTAGGCAAACTATGTGTTTTAAGAACATTTGCAGAGTAGATTACAGACATCCCATTCCCCTTCGTGCATTTAGGATTTTTTGGTAAAAATGCTTCAGCAGTTTTTCTGTTAATATTGAAGTTAGAAACCCTCAAGTTAATGCCAAGGCAAAGCTTCCAGGATTGAAATAGTACTAAAACTAAGTATGTGTAGTTCCTAGGAATGTTTGAGTTTTTATATGTTTGTATTAAGAACAAGTCTCTCTTTATCACTTTAAATTCTTTAATTTTAGAAGTTGTTGAAGACAGTGTTTTCCAAGCAGCGTGCATCGACAGCTCTGGTCAAAACACAGTACTTCTTTCTAGTATACTTATCATACCAAAAGCATACCATGAAGTCACATTGCAGTAAATTGGCACAATGAGTTTTGCAAGAACTAAACTTGTTTTAAAAAGTGATTAAGTAAACTTGCACATCAACATTTTAATAGCTATAAAAATGTTGCTTCCAGCTCCTACAAAACACGCTAAAGAGATATCCCCACAAGAGCTGAAAAACTACGCACAAACAAAGGTCAGTATCATAGGAAGAGAGGTTTTATACAAATGAAGCAATCAGGCAGTTAAAAGTATTTACTTTTTCCTGCTGCTAACTAGACAAACATACAGTAGTCAGATAAAAATATACTACAACTCTAAGTCTTGTAACATATAGGATTTTCTAGTTTCTCTTCTAAATGGAAATTCGCATTTTGAAATGTGTTACCTGTTAATACTGGATGAAACTATTGGCAAGTGTTTAAATACTTTTAAACCAAGATTAAAGGGGCTTTTATTTCACAAAAAAAAAAACCAACCAAAAAACATTTTAAAATACTATGCTTATAAAATTATTTAAAACTTTCAGCAGTCTATAGATTTCAAATGCAATCCTCTTCAACTAGAATTAAAAAACAAAAGAAAACAACTCCAGTGGTGTCATTTGTTTTCAAAGGCAGATTCTTTTGCTGGTTTTTCAAGCTCTCTCTCTTCACCACATGTCCTAGAATTACAATAAAAGAACATTAACAACCATGAGAAAATGCGGAGAGCAGGTCTTACTCCAGATTTTTTAAATGAAGAGTAGAGGTAAATGATACTGATAGAAATTCAGCAGATGAAGTCTGGAAACTGAAGGAGTATGGATACCAACTGCCTGCCTTCTTTTAAGTGGACTGTCCCCAGACATGAAACTAAGGTAGCAGTAACCAACACCACGTGAATGAGCGTGAAGAGTTGTGAACAGCAGCCATTCAGAGGTTGGATTGTGTTCCATTCAGGTAGTCCTGCAGCGTCCTCTGACAAATACATCAACTCAGATGGAAAAGCAGCCTGGCTTTTTTTCTGCATGGAAGATTCTCATTAACATAACGTTACTGCTTTTATTAGTAGCCCCAGGCAACCTCAGGAACCACCATATCTTTCTACCAACAGAAAGTGGCTATTAAGTACAAAATCACTATGGAAGTATTAGACAACTTCTGTCTTCCAAAATTTTTGAAATGCATATTCAGAAATGCAAGAATGCGTCTTGCCTCTAGTTAACAAAGGGAACACAATTCAGAACGGAGTATGCAGCCTTGCACCTGAGAAGTTTATAGACTACATGCTTAGATTCAGGAGTGGGGACTGCAAGGGTACTTTGAATATTCATGTATTTGTGGTTATTTGCATACCAGTTTCACTTCTGAAAACCAGAGCACTGCACACCAGTGTGTAGCTTTCTTGAATTGAGACAGGTATGTAGACGCTTTTCTCAATCCAAGGTATTCATTAGAGGTTTTGCAAGTTCTGTTTTACATTCATTGTTTGTTAACAAAAGCTGTGCAAAATTTTACACGGTGTAGGGTTGATTTCGTTGTTTAGAAAAATCAAATAAGTGTTGGAGTGTGTGCAGTTCAAGGCCATAGCAAACATTTGTAGAGACAAGTCTTTATTGGCAGAACATGTAACCCCAAATTAGCTCCTTCACAAAACATGTATTTGCAAGTTCCACAGATAAAATCGTAATTACTGAAGTATTAAAACTTATATTGTGTTGTCTCTGAGGTGCTTATTTTGAGACTATTATATTAAACAGCCTGATCCAGGCTTGTCATTTAAGTTTGTGAAGTAGCTGCTATAAGCCTTTTTTCCCCACTACCGCATCAAGCATGCACTCAAGTATTCTTCCTCTTTTTCTTCTAATAGTGAATATAATCTCAGTTAGATTTCCCTTTATCTTTTTGCCATTGGAAGAGCTGTGTTATCAAGAATATATATGAGAAAAGGGAACAGGCAAGGAAAAAATTTGTACCTTGAAGAACCAGTTAAGTAATCATTTATTTTTAAATACTTCTACAAATATACTCCACTGCTGGACAACCAAACTGATTTGCTATTGATTTCAAGTAACTCAGATGTTGCACATCATTAGTACCATACTGTGTTTTTACCACATCTCCCATTTAAGCAGCATACTTTACTCTGTAAGTTGTGCTGGGAACCTGCACTCATGTGTTGATTACACTCCCTTAAGGCGCTGCATGTTGGAGGCAAATGATATGAGATCCTCGTCACTGGCTGAAAACAACCAAATGTCATTTCTGAAAGCTGTGTAGTAAGAAAGCATTAATTCCAAGGCTGCCTCTCAGCTCAAATCAATTTCACATTCATTAAGAAAACAAACAAAAACAATACCATCTTTAGTTTTTCTGACCCTAAATAACTGTCACTATTATGCTTTGTACAACTTCAATTAGACAGATAGCCAGAAGAATGCTAGGCAACTGCAGTTCCTCCTGGACTGCATGAAAAAGGTAATGAAAGGAAAGCTTGCAGTAATACATACTGCTAGACAAAAAGAATCCCTGAGAACAAGTGCAGAAGTGCTCAGAAAAGAACCAAACTGGTATTCTGCTTTAAGGATAATCTTAGGCCTTTTCTCTCGCCCCCTGCCTACTAAATTCTGTTATTTCTCGTGTTCCACAAGGGATTAACTGCTGCTGCTTTTTGTTTACAGAACTACTTTTTCAGTGAGGCTAAGGTTCAAATACTTCAGGTAGAAAGTATTGGAAATTAATTCAAATTCAAACATTCCTATGGCTTCTTGTTTGGAAAACAAGAGTGTGCCAACTGCTGTAATGAAGAGTTCTAAAATGTCACAGGTTTCAACTCTAGCCTGCAGTTTACCTGCATTTAGCCGATACTGGTGACAGTGAAGGACATCAGGGAACACCACGGAGCAGCATCAGGAGGGGGTCAGGATGGGCTTTAGGAAGAAGGCAAGTCAGGCCCTGAACAGGCTCCTAGGGCAGTGGTCACCTGGGCAATGCTCACAGAAGTACGGTTTGAATTTTGGGTGATGCTGTGTGGACTGGGTTTTGGGTGATCCAGGTGTTAGTGCTCAAGCCCTGTGAGCCTGTTCCAACTTAGGATGTCCTATTCTACCACTAGTTTAAGTAGCTTGGCTATTGATCAGAATAAATGGATTTTGGAGAAAAACATTTGATAAATTTAATTTTGTTTCTGTTAAGTTTGGTTCAGACATCATTTACTTCAAGTAGTCTAAAATATAATATGAAGTAGGCACTTTCCTCTATCTCACTGCATGCTGTTTTTCTCCTAAGAACACAAGTCATATTTTGCTTTTTTTTTCCTTCAATCTCCACTGCTGCAGTGATTTCAAAAATAAAATTTTATCATTCTCTGAAGTTGAGAAAAAATGCAAAGAAAACAGTAAATCAGTATGAAGCAGGAAGTTCAATCTATTCATATTCTATTTACATAATTTTACTGTAACAGAACAAATCCTTAGCACATTAAAGTCATTAACTCACTTTTTCTTACTACCAACTTCATGCTTATCTTTCTTTTCTTCAGCATTCTCTCCATTGTGCTGTGATTGGTTGGTGTCTTGAGTTTCAGACCCTCCATTCAAAATCTTTGAACCTTTAAAATGAAAAGAACAGAGGAAAAAACAGTAGAGCAGGCAATAAAACTGTGCTATAAGAAACCCCAGATAATTTCTTACCTTCAAACTCCAACACTGTAAATGTTTTCCCCTCATCTTAACACCTAACTGCTGAAATAATACAAAACAAACAGAAATACCAAATAGTGTTTCAGCTTCTGGAAATTCAATACAACATGGGAAATATGTTCCTTGAGATTTCAGGTTCCTGGCTAAAAACGATATATATTCTGCTAATACTTAATACACTCAAGCAGTGCATTCTGTTCACCTCTCTACTCCAGATGGGTACTTCATGAGATCCCACCTTCAGGGGGGCATACAGCTCTAGGGCCTCCAGCACAAAGACGCGGACCTGGTGGGGTGTGTCCAGAGGTCGTCACATGGGTATCAGAGGGCTGGAGCACCTCCCTTACAGAGGGCAGGCTGCAAAATCTGGGCTTGATCAGCCTGGAGAAGAGAAGGCTTCGAGGAGACATCTCTGCAGTCTTCCGGTACTTAAAGGGGGGCAGCCACAAAGATGAGGAGGAACACTTCATCAAGGAATGAAGCGACAGGACAAGAGAACAATTTTAAACGAAAGGAAGGTAGATTTAGATTACACATTAGGAAGAAATTCTCCATTATGGGGGTGGTGAGGCACTGGCACAGGCTGCCTAGCAAAGCTGTGGATGCCTCATCCCTGGAGGTGTTCAAGGCCACGCTGGATGGGGCCCTGGGCAGCCTGAGCTCCTGACCTGCTGGGTGGCAATCAGCCCACAGCAAGGGGTTGGAACTAGATGATCAGGCAAATGAGGAGCCTCCAGGGACAGGTAGGGCAGAGGGGACAGGGTTAAGCCCTGCTCCCAGCCCCTCAAATCACCGTCTTTATGTAGCAGTACAGCTGGGAACCTGGGCTAAGATACAGCTCAGACTGGGCACAGAGGTAAGGGAGGAAACGTGGGTTCATGAGAAGCAGGTCCTGCTTGACCAGCCTTGTCTCATTCTACGACCAGGTGACCCACCTAATGGATGAGGGAAAGGCTGTGGATGTGATCTGCCTGGACTTCAGCAAAGCCTTTGACTTCACCTCCCACAGCATTCTCCTTGAGGAAAAAAAAAAAAAAATAGCAGCAGCATGGCCAGGCCCAGAGAGTGGTGGTGAAGTGAGTTAAATCCAGCTGGTGACCAGTCAGTGGTGTTCCTCAGGGGTCAGTACTGGGGCATGTCCTGTTTGACACTGTTACTGATAATCTGGGCAAGGGGATTGGATGCACCCTCAGTACATTTTGCAGGTGACACCAAGTTGGGAGAAAGTGTCAATCTGCCTGGGGGTAGGAAGGCCCTTCAGAGGGATCTGGACAGGCTCATCAGCAGGCTAAGGCCAACTGTATGAGCTTTAACAAGACCAACTGCCGAGTCCTTCCTTTTGGTTATAAAACCTCCATGCATTTCTACAGGCTTGAAGCAGAGTGGCTGGAAAGCTGCATGAAAGGGAAGTACCTGGGGGTACTAGTCCACAGCTGGCTGAACATAAGCCAGCAGTGTGCCCAGGTAGCCCCGAAAGCCAACTGAATCCTGGCATGTGTCAGACATAAGTTTAGCCAGCAGGAAGAGAGAGGTGATTGTCCCTCAGTACTTGACACAGGTGAGGCCATACCTTGAGTACCGTGTTCAGTTTTGGGCCTCTCACTACAGGAACAACACTGAGTCCCTGGAATGTGCCAAAAGAAGGGCAAAGAAGCTTGTGAGGGGTCTGAAGCATAAGTCCTATGAGGAGCAGATGAGGGAACTGGGATTGTTTAGTCTGGAGGAGACTCAGGAGAGACCTTACAGCTCTCTACAGCTTCCTCAAAGAAGGTTCTAGCAAGGTAGAGGATGGCCTCTTTCCCCAAGTAACTAGTGTTAGGATGAGAAATAATGGCCTTTGGTTATGCCAGGGGACGTTCAGCTTGAATATCAGGAAAAATTTATTCTCAGAAAGAGTGGTGATGTATTGGAACACACTGTCCACAGAGGTGGTGGAATCAAGGTCCCTGGAGGTTTTCAAGACGTGTAGATGTGGCACTTCTGGATACTGTCAAGAGCAGTCACAGGCATGGGTTTATAATTGGACTCAGTGATCTTAGTGTCCCTTCTAATCTTAATGATTTTATGTATAAGCTCTATTATTAAAGTCAAAGCAGGAATTTTAACTTCACAATTTTTGTGATGAATACGTTTTGCTCTGGAATTACAGGAGAGTTTGTTCTTAATGAATTCTTGAGGAGTGTAACTTTAGGTTTAAATACAAATTGACAGTTCATTTTATTTCAAGTTAGAGATTTACAAAAAATCTCCACTGAACCATCTTGCTACATGAGGAAAAATACAGAACACTATTTATCTCAATATAGGATAATATAGATCTTTTCTATTATGAGACACTAAAAACACATACCTGTTTGGTCCTTTTCCTTCTCATTTTTTTTGCTTGTTCCTTTCTTCCACTGTTCTTTGGTTTTGTTGGCTTCCTCATGCTGCTTCTGCTCAGCAAGTGATTTATTTAGTACTTGGGAGAGAACAGAATCTCCTTCCCCAACCAGAAACATGGTCTTGAACTTGTTATATAGCATTGTAGATTTCTCCATGATAACTTGGCTAACTTTGAACTTCCGTATCTGAAATCAAAGCAATAAAACAAGTAGCTCCACTTATGTATTTAAATACTTGTGTAAAATTCATCAAATGCTAGATGAAATACCTACTTTAACTTGAAATGAGAACACAGACTTTTACACTCTCTGAAGCAGTAGGCAACATGTAAATTTAAAATACCATTTGCTTAAGTAACATTGCAGATCTTACCTTCTTGAGTGTCAGAATCATCTCCGTATGTTTCTGAGCTTGTTGCATTGAGACTTGAAGAGATGCCAATTCATCAAGAGCCTCAATACACCTGTTCACATCCTGCAGATAAATAAGTTAGTCTGATGACTTCACTTAAATGTGAATAATTCTTCATTAGCTACGTTGAATTTATTTCCACATTTAATGATAATTTCTTATAAAATCCTTAATTTGACTGTGTAATTAATTTTATAACAATTCTCTACCATCAAGGTCGCAAACATGAAGATTACCGTTGCTTGCATTTCAACTATTTATATACCAAAAGTCATGTCATTTGAATAACTTATTTAAATAAACAAATAAGTAAAACCAACTTCATACTTCCATTATACAACCTCAAACATTCTGCTTCTTTTACAATTCTAGTGCCCCACTACCTAAAGCTGTTCTTCAAATATTCAGCCTTTCTCATTCACAATTTTTCCACAAGTGACCTCCCTCTGAGAAGCAAAACAGAGCAGACTGCCTCTGACAGACAGAATGGTATCTTCATAGATTATTCAGTTAAAAGCTTGATAAATGACACTATGGAGGACACTTAGAAGTAATCACGTGTTATCTTCCAGTGCCCAGAAATTTCATCCTAATCACCAAGAATTTTCAAAGACTAACTGGAGTGGATGCATGGTAACGTTATCAAGCACCCTCAGCATTCTTGGGTTTATTCCACATCAAATCCCACTTCATTTAAATGTTTCCTTTTCATTTAAATGTTTCTTCTGTCCACTGAGCACATTCTTCATGTCTTTCCCCCCCCCCCCCCAATAGATTCCCCAGCCCACTAAGCAGCAAGCCCACATTGTCCCAGACTACCTTTTGCTGGTGATGTACATGATGAAGCCTGCATTTCACTTGATTCAAATCCAGGTGGATTTTGGCCTTCCTGAAAGCCCATCCATCTGTACTTGGACAGTGTCTGCATATTCCTCCCAGGTCACTTGTTCCTGTTCTCACTACCTGTATGCTTGCTTTTTATGTCTGAATTTAATCAGCAGCAACTTGTTCAACTATGCTGCCTTCCTGCCATTTTTGCTCATGTTATTGCTCATCAAGATGGACCAATCTTAAGGAGGCCAATTCCTGCAAACTGGTCAGATCTCTTGTTCCCCTTTTCTCTCCTGGAAGAGCTCTCAAGGGATTCTTCCAAGCAGGTCCTTTCAGAGACCACAGTCTGCTCTCCCGAGTCCACAGCTTCGATCCTTCTTGCCATGCTCCCTTTTTCCAGCATCCTGAACTCCACCATCTCATAGTCACTGCAGCCAAGATTGCCCTCAATATTTGTATCTCTGATTAGTTCCCTTCACTAAGAATCAGGTCCAAAAAGGTGTCTTCTCTTGTTAGTTCTCTGATCCAATGTCAGGTAATTCTCACGCTCCAGAAATTGATTGGATGGTTATGTAATCCACATGGTTAGCTCCACTAGGGATCAGGGTGGTCCTACAAGTACCAGAACCTTTGAACCTAAGGTATCTTTCACCTACTTCGAGAACCCATTATCTGCTTCTTAATTTGGTGATCTGCAACATCTAAGATGTCTTAGTCACTATCACCCTCATTTATCTATCTAGCCACTAATCTTGACTATAATTTCATAGTTGTCTTAACAGTCCCAGTGCAGAGATCCAAGCATTCCCAGTAGTTTCTCACAGCCATTTCCTGTCTTGCCTTCCTGGCACCTGTCCTTCCTCAAAAGCCTCTGTTCATCCATGTGAACATTCGAGTCGTGTGAACTATTACACCAGATTTCTGTGATCCCAATGACATCACAGACCAACAACTGCAGACATCTGTCTAATTCCAAATTCCCCACTGCATGTGCATTAGCACGCATGCACTTCAGAGAGGCACCTGGTTGAGCTGACCTTAGAAAAATTTAGAGCCTTCTTTGTAATGCTGTGCTGTTGGCACTCCCTCATTTCTGTTCATGTACTTGTAATCAACAAAACAGGACCAAAATGGCATTGCTACAAGGTCACTTCTGTTCATGTCATCCTCCATTGTTTGCTACCATTCTGCTCCATCATTTCCTCACTTTTTCTTTCACTGTTTTTTCTGTTTAAATTTCTTTAACCAGCTTAGCCAGCCTTTTGGCAGCAATACCTTTCCCCAGTTATTCAGGTCGATCCTCTTGACTCCTTGCAGTCCTTGACCTTCAAATTGTTCCTATCATCACAGCAGCCAAATCCTGTTGCTTACATCAACACATCAACTCCAGAACTAATTGCTAATCCACAAGATCCATCCATTTCTTCACAAGCTCCTTCCCCTCATTAGGAGGATGGAGACTACCACCTGGCTCCCCGTGCACTTGACCATCATCCTCAAAGCCACACAAACATGCTTGATACTTTGCAGATCTCCCTTGACTGTAACAGGCGTTCAACATAGAAAAGCAGCAGCAGTTAATAAATAGCCTGAGGGTCAGACAAGCTTCAGCCATCTGTTCATAGAGTTCAAAATCTAGAGCTCCCAAGAAGCAGCAAACAAGGAGCTGGGAAAGCAGATAAGGGTTGCCACCTCTTAGACCAGGGAGTCCTCAAATTTCTACACTCACTGCCTCCTGGTGCTCCTGCCTGGCTCATGCTGAGTGAGCACAAACAATTCACTAGTCACAATCCTGTCTGAATTTTTCTGATAGATAACTTATTATCAAGTATTTTTAAACAAAACTAATTTTGCTTGCTGGCACTTAAGATCTACAGTAACCCCATTTAAAGAGTACAACTCTCTTTCAAAATGAAAAAATCCTTTAATTCTCAGAATAGTAATTAAAAACAAACATGTATGCCAATTAATTGGAATTCCTCGCATAAGTTAAAAGATACATATACTTACAAGATTATCAATTTTCAGGGAGTTTTTAATTTCTGCATGTATCCTTTGAAGCCTAGAATCCATTGATGTTTCTGAAGATTAAAAATACTATGCATTAATATTTGATAATCTCATCAGGTTTGCATTTGTAGAAACCTTAATACAAATCTGAATATAACAGAGAAGGCAGAAAGATAGACGGGCAGTACACTTCAGATAACCATGCAGACACATCCATAAATTAATACATCACAAGGGTTATGATTTGAAATAAAGCTTACCGCTTTTTTTTTTTTAATTGGACATCAGTAGCAACCTATGTAGTTTTCACCTTAAGAGTTATAAGTTGAAAATAATTTTCAATTTCACTATTGGATATCATCCTCTTTAAAGTCAGCTTCAGTAAATACTAACAGCAACTAATTTTGAAAATGTCTACTGACAGGATATCTTGATATTTGTTTTTGGCAAGATGGACATACTGGAAATTGCAAGTCTAAGCAAATAAAGTGGCCTGTAGTTTCTAAAGCCAGTTGGAAAGATAAGTGTTCATGTCCAATTCTAATTTGTGCACTGAACACTTGTTTGGTTTTTTATCTAGTGATACATGTCTTGAAGAACACTGCAGGCAAAATCCAGACTTTAAATCCAGTGAATCTTGGATGGGTTTGGATAACTTTTTTCCACCCTGCCGAAAGTGGAACTGCTTCTAGTTGATGCCTTTACTACAAAGGCTGCTCTGAAAGTAATGCCTCCTATTTCATTATGTTGGTCCACAGTGCCAGAGGTGGATGTTGGCGGTATGGCAGTAGACACTGAATGCTCCCAACAGTATTCTATTGCACTTTGTTGCCGTGTGACAGATGGCTGCAGAGGGGCAGTCTGACAAAGTGGTGTCTGACACGGGAAGTGTGGATGAAGCAAAGATGTGCCACCAAGTCCCTCCATGCAGAAAAAATGGCACCAACTGACACTCATCGGTATTTGCTGAACATTTATGGAGACAAACAGTGGATATAAGCACAGTGAGGTGGTGGTGGTGCATTTCAGCAGTGGTGACAGCAACATGAAAGACGAGCCACATTCTGCATGGCTGTGCAGACTGCTGTTCATCACTGGTGAAAATGCATAGCTAATGATGGTGGCTGCATTGAGAAATAGTGGTTTTTCACTGATAATTTGCTCTGTCAAATAGTGTTCTTGCTCTCTTTCCATGGAAATAAACAGGAAACATTACTTTTGGAGCAACCTACATATAGTACAAGCTGCAGCTAGTGGTTTGAATTGCCCTTAAAAACAGGAGTACTAAAAAAGGAATGTCTTATCCTCATGAAGGTCAGTTTGCGACTGTAGGTTAGTAGGCAGGACCACAGTAATCTGAATCTAAGCCTCTTGCTTAGGAAAAACAAGCCTCTTGCTTAGCAAGCCTCTTGCTCAGTAAAAGGTAATATCTAAATACTCAAAGAGGTCCCAATTATTGTATTTTGAGAAGACAAAGAATGAAGGGAATATGGAAAATATTAAACTCAAAAAATTAGAAGTTCTTGTTCACCAACAGAAGGAATCATCTGAAAAAATATTTAAAACATTGAATAATTGTAAAACACAAATAGCAGAGAACTATTCTAATGCACGTAAGAAACAACACAGAACAACACAAACGCACTGTCATACAGATCTGAAGGAAAAAGTCATAGATCAAATAAGTTGGACTGAGACCCCAGCTTCACCCTTAGCAGTAATTATCTCATCCAGGCAGTTAGTTCTTGAAGTTTAAGATGACTCAGAATACTCTGTTTAGCTTCTTTAAACTAACCTCTCTTCTTCTCCATCTTCTTAACTTCTGTTTTCTTGCTTTCTTCTTTACTCTGCCTGTCAAAAATGTTAAAAGTGTTTTTACAATGCTGTAAGAGTCTGCTCTTCAGTCTCTTTTCCCTCCACATTTTAGATGAGATGCTATGTTTTACAGAGGTAGTATCTCAAAATATTAGCATGCAAAAAATACCATGACACTGCTGTTAAGTCTCACACAGTTTTCCACCAAAGCAGAAAATTAAAAGCTTATAGAAACAAGTAACATTTGTAAACTGTACTGTTTCGGTTGCATGTAAAAAACTGGGGAAGTGGCATTGAACAAAGCTTATTTATAGACGAAAAAATACTTAAGATGACAAAAAAAGAATTACACTACTGTTTAACATTACTATGTGGAAAGATTATAGTTAATTTACTATTAAGATTACTATGATCAATTCAAATGCGACTTTCTCATATAGTTATTACAATGCATGTATCCTAAAACTGACCTTTAATGTATCAGTGATAATTTAAGTCTCCCTGACAGGAATACTCCTGGCTCTTTTTCTAATTACCTCACTAAAACAAAGTTTTTGTTTTCTTGAGTCCAAGGTTATCTCCATCCCAAAAGGAGAAGACAGGCAAAAATCTTTCAAGCTAGCTTTTTAACTTGTTATTTATTCACAGATTATTAGCCCTGTTTCTATTTAGCATTTCTCAGTCTTGTCTTACTGATAGGTTTAAAGGCCTTATTTTATAATATGTATATTTCAGTATGCCATGAATAAATATTAATATGCATCCATAAAATCTTCAAGCCTGCACTCCCACGTTTCCCTTCGTACTCCATTAAGTTACAGTCAACCATTTTAATGTACATAAGGCTATTTTACTTCAACTAGTAGCACAGGAAATGGCTTTTGTACAAAGCAGTGTTATTACTTACATAAAAGCTAATGAAGTAGTTACAGATATGAGAAAAAGTAGACTAAAACAGATGAGAAATATAACCAAAGATCAGCCTATATTCAGTATATTAATAGAAGAACTTGAAAACAGATAGCACAAAAAAAGTACTTCTACTATTTAGCAGTATCAAGCCTTGTGCTTTTAGACATCAGCTACAATTAAATTCATTACACATTCATTAAAATTAACTACTATTCCCATATGATTCTTAAACTAAGCTCTATATATCCTCCAGTGCATGAAATACAACAGCTATTTAAAATTAGAGAATTGATTACTGTAACCAAATCAATACATGACATTTGTCTACAGAAATCAGTTTATGTCAGATTTAAGCAGTGATATATTAAAAGCTGAAGAAATGCTGAGAACAATTTATTATCTCTGCAGTTGGAAATGCTTAGGTTTGCTATGGACAGGTAAAATAATTGTTAGTTTTCCATAGGAGTGACAGGAAGAGGAGGAGAAGAAAGGGCAGGAGGATCAAAAACCCTAAACTAGAATCTTGTTGATATATGTCAGAAAAAGTAGAACAGCATAGTTATGAACAAAGGGGACCATTATCTTCTTTCTGTTTCTCTGAGTTTTTACCTTGTTCTCCCTTTCTTCTGCCCTCCCACCAACTGTGGGGATGGGAACAACATACTTTTGTAGTGATAGCTTCTTCACTCATTTGCAGGATAGGTCTTAAGAATGAGTCAATTTCCTCCTTTTCCCCCAACCCCTCGAAGTTCATGCCATGATCTTCTATTCACTCTTAGGCTTGATTTATTTGTG
Organism: Numida meleagris; assembly: GCF_002078875.1. Classification (NCBI taxonomy): domain Eukaryota; kingdom Metazoa; phylum Chordata; class Aves; order Galliformes; family Numididae; genus Numida; species Numida meleagris. The sequence continues at coordinate 32,395,785 of NC_034438.1, forward strand.
ATAATTTATCTTCTGACTGCAGAGTGCTCTTAGTATCAGTCAACTGGCTTTGCAGTGCCAGAGTAGAGTAATTCTTAATTTTTTCCTTGTTTTGTCTGATGGTGTGTGCTCCAGCCATCAGACAGAGAAGGAAATGGTTTCCAAGGATCTACACGTTTCACAATGTGATTAAAAAATCTGTTAATACCACTCTTAATCAAATCTCTTCAAGACAAGTATTCAGAGCAGCTATTTGTATTTCCCTTTTCACACATACAGTCTTCGGATACTTCTAAATAGAACGAAGGAGCTGTCATCTGCTAGAAGTTCTAACGCACTCAAAGATGAACATCACTTTATTTCTAGGTTCGTTTATTCCCATACTTCCAGACTTGTACATGTTGATTTAGAAGGGCTTTTTACTCTCTCCACTGAAAGTTAAAATAGACCAAAAAAAAGGGCAGGTGGAGAAAAAAGAACACAGTACAAACCAGCTTGGTATTTTTACAGGTACTGTTTTCTCTTCCTAGTGTCAAAGTACCCCTCCAAATTTAAGACATCCTTTTAAAAAATACTCACAGTTCACTTTCTCCCTGTTCCTCTTGCTTACGCTTTCTTTCTGTCACCTCTTTCTCGTGCTGGCCTTTCATGATATTTCTTCTATGAGCTGCCTGAAAGCTTCTTCCCCCTTTTTTCTTCTGCTTTTGTGTTTTTAGGATTGGAAAGAAAAAAAGAGGTGTTTAGATTACTGAAAAGCAAGGCTATTAAATCCTCATCTCAGCAGACCTATAAATCTACACTAAACTTGCCTAAACACATAGACATATCTATAGTTAGACATAACTATAGTTAGTCTTCAGCAACTGCCCATGGAACAACCTGACAAGAATTGGCTTTCTGTGCAACTTATTACAAGACCTTCGTATACTGATGCCTCTGGATTTTATTAGTCCCTTCTTCCTTCTTCAGTAAGAAGAAGTTATCCTGAATATCACAAAAGAGAAGAAATTGAGATGACTAGGATGAAGTTATGGCTTTCAAAAACTTATTTCAAGCTGAGTATTCTCTTAGATACACCAAAAAACCCAAAAACAAACCTCTACACCACACAAAAAAATATTTTTAAATCCATCTTCAAGAGGATCAAGATGATCAAAAGATCATCTTATTAAAAAAAAATTCTGAAGAAGTTCCTGAAAAAAAAAAAAACAACTATCTGACAGAAAGAAGTTCTACAGCTTTTGTTTTGCGTCTTTGTATTAGCAATCCAGAAGGTTCCAACTTTCATAAAGGTCTGGCATTAACATCAAGAAGTATCTTCAGGGATACTAATTTCTTTTATAATAACTGGATCTGAAAAGCCAAATTATACCTTGTCACCTTCTTCTTCTCCCCCCTCCTCTTCAGAATCAGAAGCTGATGTAGAACCCAGTTTTGCAGCATTTTTCCTTTTTGGTTCAGCCTCTTTCTTCCCATCTTTTTTATCATATTCCTTCTTTGGTTTTTCCTCTTCCTTCTGACCTTCCTCATCCTTCTTCCCTTGTTTTTTGGGCTTCTCATCTGGTCCTTTTTTCTTTGCTTTCTCCTCCTCGTTAACACTGACACATGAACAGTATTTAGGCATCATATCAACTATCAACGAGTTGAAAAACAATCACATTGTCTTAATTCAGGAAGGTGTTATTCTTTTTAACTACAGAATATTAAAGTTAATTCACTCAGTTCATTTAATGACTTGTCAGAAAATACTCATGACTTTTTCTAAAATTAGTCCATTACCTGTACAAAACAAAAGAATAAAGTATTAATAGTATGGAGGTCTTAATGAAGCAGACAATGTGTACACAGACCCAAAATCCAGAAGTCAATGGTCAGAAGCTCTCCACCTGCACACATCTGCAGGACCAAGGAATACTCCAGACTGCAAACACTTCAGTATTATAAGTTACACTTATTTAAGTGTACGTACCCTGAAATAATACATTTGCTAACCTACTGAAAATTATGCAGAACTTTTCCATCAGTTACGAGAACCAGTAGGGGCTTGGTGCAAGGAAAAAGGAAGGTAAAAAAGAAATTTAAGCAACAGACAGTGCTGGAATTCATCATACTGTCAGTAGAGAAGTTTGAAATTAAAAGTAAAAAAATTGAAGACTTTGCATGATCTTGTTGCCTTAAGCATCTTTTCACCCAGCAGACCTTTCCACAGCCTTCACAAATTTAAGATCTTCTGTCTTGAGTTCCAAAAGTATGTATCATAACTTCACAAGTTAGTTTAGAGTTGTAAATAACATACCAAACAATAACTCAAATGGAATACAAAAGAGACAAAAACTTGTCAGGAACTAATTATGAAGTCTTAGCATAAGGATCAATGTTGTTAATAGTTAAGAAACTTTATATTAAAATAAACAAGCTACTCACAGGTCACTTTCAGAAAGACAAGGTGGCTTCACCAACTTGGGCCTCCCTCTCGGTTTTGGAACCTTTACTTCAGAAGCTAATATAAGAGAAATAGTTGGTTAGTCCACAGCCATTATCTATTCCTTGTCTACAAGGAAAGATTCTTAGTCTGAAGCTACACTTAGAATAATACTGATATTTTGCAAATTTCAAAGGATCCAGATAGTTATTACATGAAATGCAAGAGTACCAGACTTTAACCAAAATCTCAGAAAAATTTGTTCATCCAGACATTGCTAATTTTTCAACCACAGGCTCAAACTACCAATTCTTCTGTTTTCTACCCTGTGTGCTTAGGATTTGTTTCATGTTGTGTAATTAATATAAATAATCTGAAATGGGAAGACCAGAAATAAGCTGAAAGCGGACACTTACTGCCCACGTTTACATGCCATCTGTGTACTATCAGGTACATAATGGAGTTTCTTTCACTCTTCTTGATAACAAACTACTTTCAAGAAGTGCTAACACCATGCCTAAATATACAGAAAAACTGCTGTTCAACATATTGTTATAGCAAGACAAACAGCCTGCCTTCTTGGCATTTATACCCTTCAAATTCAAAGTCAAAGAAAAATACTTAGTGCAGTGGTTTCAACTTGCTGAAGTTGTTTGTCTGATCACAGTAAACGTGATTATGAAACATAGTACTTTAGTGTTTAAATTCCTGCTGGTGTTAGTATTGAGAACTGTTAAGCAAGAGATGTGTGCGTCATATCAACATCAGAAAACATTTCATAGTACATCTTATCATAAGGTGTTTTATACAAGCATCAAAAGCATCTCTTAAAAATCCTGCTCTTAGACAGTATGGAGTGGAAGCAATATGTTCTCAGACAAAAACACATGAGACACATGTACATATTTAAAATATACATTTAGTAATATAATGAAATTGTGGACTGGAGTGATACTTCATTTCTTCACAGCTTCCAAGATGAATGCAATTAAGTCAGTTTAACTCTGTTTGCAATTCCTGTAAGCTATTTTTATGTTGTCAGTAGATACAGATGAGTATAAACTATTATTTGTTTCCCAGACTAGACACTCAGGCAATGTATTGCTGCAAGAACTGCATTATGATCAGTTCAAGAATATTTACAGTATCTACAAGCTTACTACAGAAAGTCCAATAAATCAGATTATTGCTACCTTGGAAAAAAAAAAAAGAACTGCAGACTTTTTAGTAAATGTTTCAAATATACGGTTTAAAATAAAGTAGCTGAATTTTCATTTCTTTTTTTCTGTCTATCTACACAGATTGATTTATGTATTTAATTAAACAAGTCTCTCCTGCTCTTTGCTTGCTTTTATTATTCTCTGAGCTCCACCTACAGGCACAATCTTCCCCCAGTTCTCTTACTCATGCTTTAAGTCTTATGCTCTAACTCATGTTCTAACAATTTAAGTATTCTATTCTGTAAGTATAGAAACCTTTATAAATCAACAACGCACAGAGGAATCTAACTGCATAGTCTATCTTTAGCAGTGTTCTATGAAGTATGCCTTTCTAAAGGTGACTCTTTTACCCCAAAGCAGCAAGCCTTATTCAGAGTATTAATGCTAACAATTTAAATCCATTTATGTCCTAAATTCTTAAGTTTGCAATACATTTTCTCTTTTCAATCTATTATCATAGACTGTCTTTGGTATTAGAAAATACTCTGTAGTAGTTTACAGGGAAGATACAGTAAACTCTCTCTAATTATATTAAGGTATTTCAGTGGGACAAAACATTAAATTCTTCTTTTAAGGTTACCTGCTGGTCTTCCTCTTTTGGGGCTTACTTTTGGAGATACGGTCACAGGAGCTGCTGCTGCTACCACTGCTGCTGTTGCCACTACTGCTGCTTCTTCAGCTTCAGCTTGTTTTTCAGCCTAATTTAAAGAATGTATTTCCCAAATGAAAAACACAGAGCACCAACTTCTCAACTACTTTCTCAGACAAAAGTTTTTAAATGCTTTCATTATTACTCTATTGTTTCTAAATAAAAGAGTAAGATTCCCAAATTTTTGAAAGATTAGATTATACTTAAAAACAATTTGCTTCATGTTCTCCATTCCATGACTACCTCTTAAAACAATGTTTCATATTGCCTTATTAGGCAATTTATTGCCTCAATTAGCCCGTTTATCTTCTGAAAATGAAGAAAAACAAACAAAACCTTAGTACCACAAAATATAAGAATTATCTGTAAGAATCCTTAAATTGATAATGGCTGTCAAAACCCAGATTCCCAGTTTTAAGGATGTAAATTCATTTTGCACCATACACAAATATTATTCTTTTCCTATTCTTTTAAATGGCATAATCTCTCAGACACACCACAGCATCATGAAAGTAGATGGAGCTTCTCAGAAATACCTGCTCTGTAGCTAATTATCCACAGTGGAAAAATAATAAGCCAAACTGAACTAACCAGAAATAATGACATTCATCTGTATGGTCATCTTAGAAGGGCTCGGTTGTAAACAGGGTGAGAAGTTATGACAAAAGCACAACTTGAGAGATGGATAGGCATCTCCTCACAGGAGCATTCTATTAGGCAGATAAAAAGGATCTTGAAAAAAAAGCTAACAGGAGAAAATATTCTCAGGAGTTTAGTGTCCTGGATACAGATGCATCAGCTAGCAGCAACAGAAAAAGCAGAAACAAATACATGTTTATACTCTTCTTGGACACAGTAATAATTGGAGACTGTTTTAAAAGACAAACTTAAATCACAACTAAAATACATGTTCAGACAGTTTAAAAGTTTAAGAAAGAAAAATCACAATTGAAATTTTTTTCTTTAAAAAAAAACAGTTCTGAGACAAGAAAGCATCATGTTACTTTCAAGGCAAGTAAAGTATGCATTCAAGGCCGTGTCGCTGCACAGCCAGTGCTCTTTTCTAACCACGAGCCTGCACCACATCCCTTGAAATATTACATTCTTCTGTTTAAGCTCCACAGCAGTGCCTCCCAGCAAGGAGGAATTTGGGCAAAAATGCCAGGAGTCCTGCATGAATGAACAAGGATCTCCTGTCCAAACTCAAAAACAAAAATAGAAAAAAGGTAGAAGCAAGGACAGGTAGCCTGGGAGGAACAGAGACATTGTTCTAAGAGCCAGGGATCAAGTTAAGAAAGCTAATGCCCAGAAAGAATCTAATCTCACCAAAGATATGAAGAGGGTAACAGAGAGGGTTTCTGTAAGTATGTCAACGACAAAAGAAAGATTGGGGAAGACGCTGGTTCTCTGCTGAAGGAAAAAGGCGACCTTGGTTACCGGGGAAAGTGAAAAGGCCAAGGTACTAACTGAATGCCTTCCTTGCCTCAGTCTCCACAAGCAAGACTAGCCTTCAGGGATCCAAGGACCCAAAGGCCAAACTGAAAGACCAGAGCAAGAAAGATAGACATTTTGTGGAAGAGGATCAAATTTGACAACACCTGAGCAAACCAGGCACTTGTAAATCCATGGGCTCCAGTGGCATTCAAGCTTAAGTGCTGAGGGAGCTAGGAGATGAGACTGCAAGGCTACCCTTCTACAATCTTTGCTCAGTTGTGGCAACTGAGGAAAGCAAACATCGCTTTCATCTTCAAAAAAGGGCAAGAAAGAGGACCCAGGGAACTACAGGCTGGTCAGCCTCAGCATCTTCCCCAGGAAAGCAACTGAAAAGCTAAATCCAGGAAATTATCTCCAGACTCACAAAGGAGAAGCAAATCGTCAGCTGGACCATCTCAGTAAGCTTCTATGGCATCACTAGCTTGATGGACAAGAGGAGAGCAGTGGATACTGTCTTCCTTCCTAGACTTCCATAAGGACTATGACTCTGCACTGCACAGAAGAACCTGTCAAAGCAGGGGCTGGATGAGCAGATAGTGAAATGGATTTCTGAAAATCCTCTGAATGACGGGGCCCACAGAATAGTGGTCAGTAGTCCAAAGACTCAGTACAGGCCTGTAATGATCAGAATATGCCAGGGATCTATGTGGGTTGAGTTTTGTTTAACATCTTCATTAACAATCTAGACATTGGAGTAGAGCATACCTTCAGTAAATTCACAGGTGAGACAAAACTATGGAGAGGCTGACTTACCAAGGGCTGTACAGCTCATCCTGAGGGACTTCTACAGGCTGAAGAGGTCCAACAAGGAGAAACAAAGTCCTTCACCTGGGGAAGAACAACTTGAGGAATTGGGGCCTCTCAGCTGGAAAGCAGCTCTGCAGGTAAGAACTTGTGGGTCCCGGACGACTCCAAGTTAAATACGAGTCAATGTGCTCTTGCAGCTAAGAAGGCTAATCATGTTATAGGCTGCATTAGGCAAAGTATAACCAGCAGGTGAAGAGAAGGGAATCCTTCTGTTCTATTTAGTGTTCATGAAGATGCACCTGAAATACTGTAGCAAGGTGCCCAGAACTGAACATGAGAAACATAGACATACTGGAAAGAGTCCACTGGAGAGCAACCAAGACAATCAAGAGACCAGTGTTGGGACTGTTTGCCTGGAGAAGAAAAGGCTCAAAGGTCATCTTATCAATACCTATCAACACCTGAAGGGAAGGTGCAAAGAGGACAGAGACTCTTTTCAGCAGTGCCTGGTGTTAGGAAAGAGGCAACAGACACAAACAGGAACACAGGAGGTTTTGTCATCAGGAAGCACTTCTGTGCTGTGCAGGTGACCAAGCACTGGCACACACTGACAGAGAGGTCATAGGGTCTCCTCCTTGGAGATCTTCAGGAGCTGCCTGGACATGGTCTTGGGCAATCTACTCTGGGTAACCCTGCTTGAGAAGAGGTGTTGAGCCAGAAGGATCCAGAAACCTCTTTCAACCTTAACCATTCTGATTCAGCAATGCCAAGCAGTAACACAAATTTTTGGTTAATGCCCCTACCACAAACAGCATGCACCAAACACAAATCAGTCAACTCAAGCTGCTAAACATGACAGAAGTCACCTTGGGCCCAAAATGCCTTATGACACAAACAAAAAACAGCCATGTTAAGCAAAACTCAAAAACACTACAGCCATGATTTGAGTGCATTACGAAATGTAAAGCACAAGATCTGTTCTAGTGTCATCTGAGAGGCTTCTCTCCCATTTACAAGCTGGTATCAAGTATATGCACACTTACATTATTTTCAACTCCCTGCTGTTCAGACCAGAAGTTTTCTTGAATATTATTTCAGATTTATTTTTGTAGCTATTTTCAAATAAGGTGTTCTTGAAATCCTTGAAATTCATATAATTTAAGTTACACTTTTGTGTATTGTTACAAAAGCATCTTTCATGAAGCAAATGACAGTATACTACTCATCTGTGGCAAGCAGACCAAGCTCACAAGTAAACCTCTGCACTCATCTCTACTGTCAGTATTAACGTATCAACTTAAAAAGTAGTAGTTTCAAATAAAAATTAAAACTTTGCTCCATTTTAATCTAGGTTTAATTTGGACAGTGCTCCTATCTGGCTTTCTGTACATCCACATGAAAATCCATGGTGGAAAACAATAAGCCAACGGCTGGAACTGCTTCTTTCATAGTAACTCTGTTTCACCCCAGAAGAGACCACAAACACGAAGTCTTATGAAAAAGAAGTATTTCAGATACTGGTTCAGCGTGAAGGTTTTTAGTTTGTTTTTCCTTTCCCTTTAGAGCTTCAAAACAAATTATTTTCTCTCAACTATTCTTACTTACACTGGACTATTTACGAAAAAAGCAAACTCCCTACTCTGCATTGAGCTCAATCAAAAATGTAAAATGACCCTCTGGGAGAATGATCATTCGTGCAAATCTTCCAGCTATACTTGGAAGGGGTGGAAGAATTAAGTCAAGTAACTTATGCATAATTTGTCACTAAATAAAATGGTAGTTGTTATCATCCCAATCAAAAATTCCAGTAAGGTCAAATAATTAAGTATACTATTACCTTTCTTTTTCTTCCTCTTCTAGCAACTTTAGGAATAGATGCATCACTTGTTTTCACTACACCCTGTGAAAAATTAAAAATGGTGCTTAAAGTTTAGGAAAAGAATATATCTGATATGTTTATAAGTTTTTGGGATCTTTTCCATAAACAAAACCATGTTTCTAGTTTGTTTTTTTTTTTCTTCCCACAACTGAAATGAGAGTATATAATTTATAAAAAAAATTATCATAAAAACACCTCCTGCTTTTGAATATCATTATATGGTAACTAAGATTTCCTACTGAAAGGTAAGAAATAAGATCAGCTACAACATTACTACATACCTTTATTAAAATATTATTTAGTATCTGACTGCTTTATCTAGTCCTTTAAAAAAAGTGCATTTGCAACACAGAGTGATGAAAACACTATTCCCCCAATTTTTAAATTGAACTTAGGAAACTTTAATCTGGCTTGTCTATCTGATGAAAGCTTCTATTCCTGCTAATTTCAATGAGAGCAAACACACAATAAGTTTTACACATCAAACTGAGACTGTCACACTAGTGTAGCTGTAGCTTCCCAGCACATAAAATTTCTCTATTAACTGATGTAATATTAAAATGTTCTTTGGTATACAGTAAAAGCTTTCACATACTTCTTTACTGTTTTTTTCAGACGGTACATCATCTTCCTTTGTAGTATGCATCTCCTTTTCTTCTTCTTCAGCTTCTGCAGGTAAGTTGTTATCCCCTTTAGGGGATAACTGCAAACAGAATCAATACAGAGTCAAAAACTATGAAAAAGTATTTTAAAGAAAATGTGAAATGAGAACACACCAATAACCATCATGCTGCTTTTCACTCTCAAGTCTGTATACATGCTTCTTACATACATACTAAAAGTACAAGGCAGGACCACTTTCATATATTGCAGACTGCTGTGTCTTCAAGTCCACTTTGTGTTTGTGATAACATAACTATACTACTTCACTATATTACCATTACAAGAGTTATTTCTAACTGTTCACGCCATGCAAGTGAATTCCAGATATGAATAACCCAGTCATGAATGAATGAATTCAAGATTCACTTGGATCAGTCTATCTGCACAAAGAAACAAGGAAGAATCATAGACCACACTGAGCAAAGACTAAACTCTACAAAACAAAGACTTCATGTAGTAAATAGACCACATGCAAGGTATTTATTTCAGACAATTATTTGCGATCAAGTCATCTAATCTATACCTTTCATGTCGTCTTTTTTCTTGTTTAAAGTGAAAACTAATATTTTAAGATGAGTAGTTAGGTTTGAATAGAAAGTTTGTAGTTATTCACTTGTAAATATCAACACTTCCTTGCAGCCTATGTGTTTTTTTTTTTCCGAACTTCATTTAATCTTCTTGACTTCCCCCACCTGCTGCAAAATTAACTCATAGCAGCAACAGCTTTTAAAACTTCAAAACTGAACAGAGCAGCTGAGGCAGAAGGCTGTCATGCAGTACTGATGATTACTTAAATACATATAATATCACTGAGGACTGTTCTGTTTTTTTTTGCTTGTTCTTTTTTCAGATTACAACTCCAAGACTATCACTGTACACTAAAACCATAAGAAATCAGAGTTCCATGATTAAAAGCATAACATAGTTGCATTAGTATCAAAAGAAAAAGAGTAAGTCTGCTCATATTTTGCCTTAAATTGATCAAAACTGATTACATAAATCTATCCTATCGGGACCTTCCTTTTTGCATTCAAAGGGCTATACATGGTCTTTCTGTTTCAAAGTACCATATCAGTACAGCCAGAAAGCACCTGTTCGTAGGAACACTATGCATAAAGCCATTGCCATCCCCAGCAGCACAAGCTACTTGCTGAATACACTGATAGTGAAGCAAACTGATGAATCAGTCCCGTACAAGAAAAAAGTTTAAGCTTTCCCTTTGCAGTAGCAAATGGTGGGTGACAAATGCTTTTATCAGCAGCGTGCATTGACAAGAAAGAGCAGTTGGTTTACTAATACTACAGGGAAATTACATATTGGAAACTGTTCCTGAAGAGTAGTTCCAAGAAACAAATCACATAATTCTTCAAAATTTGCTAGTATTAAATTGCCTCAGTCTTCAGCAGCAAGGGCTCTGGCCACACTGCCCAAGTTGCAGAAAGCAACAATAAGAACTTGGTGAAGGAAGATCTGCCTGCTGTAAGTGAAAATCAGGTTTGAGAATATCTAAAGAACTTTTGCATCTGAAGGTGCACAAGTCCATGGGACCCAACAAGATCCATCCACGGGTTCTGAAGGAACGGTGGATGAACTTGCCAAGCTGCTATCCATCATACTTGAAAGGTCATGGCATTCGGGGGATGTTTCCACTAACTGGAAAAGGGGAAACATAACCCCCATTTTCAGCAAGAGAAAAAAAGATCTAAGGAACCACATACAGGTCAGTCTCACTTCTGTGCCTGGCAAGATCATGGAGCAGATCCTCCTGAAGGCCCTACTAAGGCACGTGGAAAATAAAGATGAGATGACTGGTGGTAACAGACATGGCTTCACCAAGGGCATGTCATGCCTGACAAACCTGGCTGCCTTTTATGGTGGAGCTGCAGCATCAGTGGATAAAAGAAGAGCAACTAACATCATCTACCTGGACTTGCGCAAAGTGTTTGACGCTGTCCTGCATGACATCCTGGACATCACATTTGAGAAAAATCTATTTGATGGATAGATCACTCACTGGATAAGGAATTGGCTGGATGGTTGCACTCAAGAATTGTGGTCAACAGCTGAATGTCCAAGTGGAGACTGGTGATGAGTGGCGTTCCTCAGGGATTGGTGCTGGGACCGGTGCTATTTCACATCTTTGTAAGTGAAATGGACAGTAGGGTTGAGTGCACCCTCAGCAAGTTTGCAGACAACAAAAAGCTGAGTGATGCAGCTGACACGCTAGAGGGAAGGGATGCCATCCAGAGGGACCTGGGCAGGCTTGAGAGGTGGGCCCATTCCAATCTCATGAGGTTCAACAAGGCCAAGTGCAAGGTCTTGCACCTGGGTTAGGGCAATCCCAAGCACAAATACAAATTTGGCAGAGAATGGCTTGAGAGCAGCCCTGAGGAGAAGGATTTGGGGGTGTTGGTTGATGAAGGGGAAATGGTTTTAAACTGGAAGAGAGTAGATTTAGACTAGATTTTAGGAAGCAATTTTTTACTGTAAGGGTGGTGAGACAGTGGAACTGGTTGCCCAGAGAGGCTGTGAATGCCCCCTCCCCTGGAGGTATTCAAGACCAGGCTGGATGGGGCTCCCAGCAACCTGGTCCAGAGGGAGGTGAACTAGATGATCTTAAAGGTCCCTTCCAACGCAAACCATTCTATGAAATTAAGAACTCTCAAAGCAACAAGAAGTTGGGAGAAACAACTCAAATATGTCCAGTCTCCATCCAGACACAATAACTCTTGATATTATCTACTGGTATAGTAACAGCACAATAATATTTTATTTATTTACTGAACTCAAAAGATCTTTTTCCCTTTCTTGGAAAACAAGCTTAGGGCTCCTAGACATCAATCCTCCACAAGGGATTCACTATGCATTATTAAGCACACTGGAAATTCTTCATTTTCAACTGTGAATCAATACTAAAGGACAGTTGCCTACACCCGCAGAAAAACTACACTAAAACTTGGCAAATAATCAAAAGGAAAGCTATTAGAATAAAGAAAGTCTGTTCAAAAGAGTTTGACAATTAACAGCACTGACTGCCCTATAGTGTAGCAATTCCCAGAAACAAACCAGAAATAAATGAGACACAATAAACTTATCATTAAACTTATCATTATCATTAAATGCGTGGTAAGCTAGGAAGATTCCTCTCAAAATACGGACTACCGTACAGCAGTAGTAAGCAAAGACAATGTTCCAGATAGAAAGGCATTTTAATTAGTATGAATATAATATATTTAAGAAAAACACAATCTTGTTCCAGAAGGTTTTAATTTTACAAAGCAACTAAGTTAAACGTTGTCTGTATAAACTATTGATTTCTCGACAGACACTTCCTTGATCCAGCATCCAACTGATACAGCTATCTTTTGTACCTATTATATACTATTATCTTCTATATCCATTCACATCAGAAAGTGTGTAGTAATTCAGACTGACTCTTAATTATTCAGGCAAAAACACCAAAAAACCCCTTTAGCCTAGGTTGACTCCAATGCTCTCTTAGGCTTTAAAAAAAAAGTAACAGAAGAGACAGCTGCACCAGACTATGATATTAAACAGTCTTCAATAAAAAGAAGGTAAAGTTAAACCTTGGAGATAATTTTGAATCTCAGGTGCTTAAGAAATACTCTGTGTAATTAACCGTATTCTGACTTACAAATATTGATCAGAAAAGAAATTAGTTTTGAAAAGCATGCAAAATGCCTGCAAAGGATACTGAAGGATAAAAATGCTAATACACTGACGTATATAAAAAAGCAAAGGCAATGCAGCTATGGCAGTAAAGCTATACACTTTAACTAAAATCTAGCAATACAATTTCTACTTGAAAGATTTCTAGTAAAACAAAACATGAATTCAGCAACTTACTTTGGGGATAGCAGGCTTTCTCCTTTTGGCTCCTGGTTTTTCTTCACTTCCCTCAGCAGTCTCTGGACCGCTTTCTTGAACAGTTTCTTTGATGGATGTGTTAACAGCTGGATGGGACTTGAACAGAGAAATCACAATTGAAATGTAAATCCTTTCCTGGACTACAGAATAAGTACAGTGAGAGGTGTTCTACCACCTGTAAGATACTGAAGAAAACATCACCATAAGGAACCACTTACTAGAACTACAAGAATATTGGGTTTTTTTTCTCCATTTCCCCTCATGTTTCAATTTAAGTTGTATTTTCATGATAATACTTCCAAGTTTTGATGCAATGAAGATAAAACTACTGCAAAGTAAGATTTTTCTCACGCATAATTAAGAAAAATTAAGTTGTATTCAACTTCTAAGATCCCTGTCAATAAATGCTTTTTACATGAACTTAAATTGACGGTGAAAAAGAGCTAGCTACCTGCTCCTGAAAACACGACCAAAGAAAATATAAACTTGGACTTGATGATTTTGAAGGTCTTTTCCAACCTGAGCAATTCTATAAAGGCTAAAGAATGAAAGTCAAAGACAGAAATAAATGAGGCAAAGTCAAAATTACTCTTTTTCATTCCATTACTGTATGGATAGCATTCTCACTCCTAAATATCCTTCGAACAAAGCTGGCAGAACTCTCCTGACTCTTAATAATTCCTCCTCTGAGGATGTGGTTTTGGACTTCAGCCCAAGCCACAAGCTCCCTTCTACCCTCTACTCCCCTTACTAGCAGTTAGAAGCAACATCTGCTACTTATAAATACTGCTTTCAGAGCATTCCAGCTAGCTCTGGCAGCTGAACTGAAAATGCAGCTCTCAGAAGAACTTATCAAGAAGAAATATACCCAAAAAGAGATAAAGAAAAAAAATTCAAGTTAATCTCTCCCCGCAAGTAGCTGACAAGTCTGGCTCCTTAATATTGTCTTGTATCCAAAACAAAAGCTCAGTTTTGCCAAATTGTCCATGTGACTGCCTCCCCTCTACACTTAAGTTCTGTGAGGCCTGACATAATGCCCTACTCACACTCCATTTATAGACTGACAGTGGAACTGTCTTCCCTGCTACTGTCCAGCAACAGTCCAACAGTCCTTCACTTAATTCTATGATTCTATGAATGTTTTTTTTTTGTTTTTTTTTTAAACACACCACATAGCGATGTGTACATCACATGCAGACATAGAGAATATCTTAAGGTACATTCATCTCCAAGAACATAGCTAAGAAGTATCTGTTTACTCACTTGGACTACTGCAACATATTACTAGGCAATAATATATTGCCCTACTTTAAAATATTTTAGTAAAAGTCTTAGCAGTTTACTTACATAACCCTTCACCCTTCCTCCAAATCTTCAGTCAATTGTCTTCACTTTCAAGATCACTCGCTCCCTACACTGATCCTCTCTCACACTACCTTGGGCATGGGGGGAAGGCAGGTTTGTGGGTCTGGGTCTTGAGTGGCTAGAGAGTCCTGAGGGGCTGTCCTCAGCCTGCTTCAGCTCTGCACACAACCACTGCCACCCCATGCTGCACCCACCACAGGGCCCAGGGCACTGCTGGACACAGGGCTCGAGGAGGGAGGTGACAGCCCCAGGCTGGAGAAACCAATGGGAAGATAAGAGGCCAAGCAGGGCAGGATAGAAAGTGGAAGGGGGCACCTGATCACAGACCTGATGCCTATGCAGGGCATGAGGGACACTGGGGCAGAAGAAAGGCCAGAGCAGGAGAGCTACTGAGGAAAAAACAGAAGCATAGGAGGAGTGTTCCCAGCCAGGCCAGAGCTCAGAGAACCTCAGTGAATGGAGGCAAAAAGGTACACCTTTGAGGGGACCGCAGTCCTGGAGGAGCCCACCCACAGGTGAAGAAAGAAACAAGGAGCGGTAAAAGCAAAGTAACTACACCTCCACTGCCTCACCCCAGGGACTAACTATAATGTATGCCAAGGGGACCAGAGAACAGTAACAAAGAAGCAGGAGCACACAGATGGAAGCCGATGTATTCTTAAATGTCTTTGTTTCTCCTCATGCACATCAGTAACAAAAAAAAAAACACCTTTGTGTTAATTAGCTAAATTGTTCAGAATTCCCTGTCTTGAGAGGGTTTTGTTGCTCCTCATTTTACCAACCTGCTTCCCAAAGAAGCCTTATACAAAATGTGTAGGTAATTACATCTAACACTCAAACTGTCTCCTTCTGAGACTAAAATGTCTGCAGCCACTACTCTCCAGAAGCCTTCAGTAACTGTGACAACAACAGAGGTTATTTCTTACTTATTAGGTAGATGAGCATCCTCTTATTAGGAGGAAGAACCTGTACGTACTCATTTCCCTTGGAGAATATGATACTAAGGCAACACCCTCACCAACTGGAGAGCTACAGTGTAGTCAAGACAGCAAGGGAACTGACAAGAACGTAAGACAAGGTACCTCTGAAACCTCAGCTTTGTGAGTTGTACATTGTTTTGTAAAGTATGAAAAAATAAAGCTTATTTGAACACCTAAGATGAAAACAAGTGAAACTGAAACAAAAAACCCAAATATCACTACAATTTTATTAGCGGATAAAGCCAGACATTTTTCCATCTAATCCGTGGCTCTCTGGAGTAACAGTGATATAATATTCAATTCTGAAAAATTAATTCAATGCTTGTTTTATTTCCCCACGAAATGACATCCTTGGGGAGTCATGACTGACTGACTAAAAAGCATCAAATATTGACAAAGAACTCTCTCTAACATAGGCTGTTACAGGTGGTTTTACGTCAGATTAAGTAACCCTTAACCAGTTTTGCATTCCAACTTCTTTTGCAGAATGCAGCTGCCACTTGCAGGTATTTTCTTTCAACACCATCAAGAATTGCCTGCAAGTAGATGATGAGCTCACTGGTCTTGATTTGCTCCAAGTAAAGCTTGTTTTTAAGAATGCATAGCACAAGATACAAAGAGAAGGCTACCAAAAGAAAGTGCTTTCTGAAGTTATAGGCAAATTTTCTTCTGAATTTTCACCTTATCTACCACATTACTTTGTTAATTCTGTAAAACTGAATGTGTAAGTGTACTAGTCACTACTGTGGCTCTGTAGTCCATCTACTTTTACAGTTAAGATACCTCTCATGAAATTTATTTTTCCAGTTCACTTATAGGACGAGAATTTAAATACTGCTTGTGGAATTAATTTGTTGTTTTTAAATAAAAAAATAGGGGGTGAAATGGTAAAAAAAACAATCCAGTGGCTCTAGAGAGAACCCTACCACAACACACCAAGTCTATTAAAGAGCTACCACAGAAGCTGGATTGAAGTATTCGAAAGATACTGAAAAGTTAGAAACAACACCTCCAGAGAAGAGTTGATAGACTAAGTAATCAGTATGTGTATGTCTGCTGGCAACATGCTTTGTCTATCTCCAATTGGAAAAGTATTTAGATGTGTCTGAGATGTTACGAAAACAAGTACAGCTTACTGGAAATTACTGATCCCCGCTAAGAAAAAAAACACTAAAAGACCTTGCTGCTAGGTTGTTTAGGTTGGGTTTTTTTTGTACACAGATAATTAGTCAGTCGTAACAACATAAAAATCATACTATTCAGTTATGGTTCACAACTCCCTCAACCACTCAGGCAGTATGTCTATTATCACAAAGTAAAGAGCGAATGGTACACTGTCTCATTTTTCAACAAAATAACTAAACATCCTTTACTAATACATTCCTTCTGACTGTGATCAGGGAATTAACATCTTTTCATATCCAGGAGCAGAGAACAGGTACATCCAGAGTACAGCCTCTTTTCTGCTGACTCAACCTAAGAAGCTTATCAACTCTTTATCCATCTTTTAAACTAAAGAGACAGCAATTTAGCACATGTTACAGAGGAGGGATTAAATGGTAAAGAAATGGTGATCTGGCATGTCACATAGGAACAGCAAATAAAGACATCTATCTTTTTATTACTACTACAGTACTGCCTAGAGGCCCCAGAATGTGATCAGCACCCACTGTATCTAGGAAAAGTCAACAGAACATTCAGAAAAGAAAGACCAATACAAAATTACGACATGGTGGCTTTTTTTTCCCCTTTTAAAAGGAATTTTGGATCTTTTTATGGGAAGAATTAAATTCCAGTTTAAGCTTGGGACATTTACCACAAGGGCTAGAAACAAGGAGTTACTGACAAAAATTTAATCAACCGAGACATGTGACAGAGGGACAAAAGGCAAGCATCACATTATTTACAACCACCACAAGGAAAATGCAGTACACTAAGAAAGCATGTAGTTAGATCTAATAAAGGTGTATTTGGAGATAAGTACTCGGGTTGAAAAGTACAGTAAGAAGTGACTGATATTACATAAAATCACATTTCAAGCATAGCTATTTTGTTCCTAATATACTTAAAACTCAGTGTTTGCAGTGACTGAGCAGCATTTTAAACATACTTTCAACAGTCGTAGACTCATTCTGAAACAGTCAACATGATTTGTCATGAGCTTACTACATAAACAGAAATCCCCATTTACATGAAAATAATCTCTTATCAGAGAGGTCTCTAATTATAGACCAATTTTAAAAATAAAATAAACTTATGATTGAGTGACAGTAACAATTCATTACCCTACAGCAAGGAACATTCATTGCTTTTCTTTCCCCTCAGTTACAGTTCCATTCAGTAACAGTTGCAGACTGCATAACTTACCAGTTGATGAGAGAACTTCACTTTCGGATTGTTGTCAATTTCCCACAACCCTTCATTAAAACCCTTCCTTTTGTTTGGTTTTCCATATTTATCTTTATTTTCAGAGTATGGGAATATGTCCTTTGGTCCCAAAAATGCCCTTCAGAAGATACAGAAAAAATTACCATGAACAAATATCATGTTTTAAATAGTCTTTTCAAAGGAGAAATACATATCAAACATTAAAGAAACACAACTTATCAGTGCAATAACAAAATCTGCTACATGCGCAACTTCAGTTTTCTCAGCTTTTGCCCTCAGCAGCCCAAGTTTTTCCATTACTGGCACCATACACATAGCCTCTCTCCTTCCTAAAGCGTTGAGCGTGCAGGCAAGAAGCAGCCAATGCTGCATCTTGTAGCTGTTACAAGAACCAACTACAGTGAGGCAAAACAACTGAAAACCAAGTAACTTGCAAAGAAACATGAAGAGTACATGCTTCTTTAGAAAAATAAGCTTAATATTTAAGGTTAAGAATCCTTAAATCCTGACAGTGTAATGCAAGAGAACAAATAAAAGCAGAAGAAATAGTTCCAAGCTGATGAAGAAAGTCTCCTGAAGTTACTAAATTAAAAGTAATGTAGTTAAAAGACCAAACTGAAAAAGAATCTTAAGTGTATCAGGCATGGAAAAAGCAACACTTGAATGCACCGTCCACAGCTAAGTGCACTTGGCCACCCAAGTCTTTGAGAATGTAATGTAATTCACCATTAATTCAGTAGTTTTTCAGTGTGTAAAGAAACAAATCATTTTATTTACAGAATTCAGTAAAAATTTTAAACTGTTTCTTATTGTAAGGCTCTTCCCTAGTTCCATTCGTGATGAATTAAACACTTTTTTTTTTGTACTCTCTCAGTATAGTGCTTTAGACTGTTTATGTATCTTTGTCACATGAAGAGGCAAAACCACTGAACGACACTATCCTTATCCTAGAACTGTGTAACTAAAAGACTGGAAGGAAGACAAAAAGAAACTAGAAAAATAGCAGGCATTGCCTCCTTTCTTCTCTACCCACTAAACAGTACTTTTCCAAGGTCTATATGGCTCTACCCACATTCTTCGAGCTTCAAAAAAATACTACCATGGAAAGGTAATGTAACTGGGTAATGTAATACTGGGTCGGTGCATTTAAACCCCCACGCACCAAAAACAAGAAAACTGAATGAAAAGAGACATTTCCTCAACATATAGGGTCTAGAAACTACAGTTCTGCGTGATCTTCTATTTGTCAATGACACAAGTTTTGCAACAATGCAATCTACTGGTACAACAGATAGAAATAAAACCTTCATTCAAACAACATCTACTTTTTAATTCACCTTTAGAAAAGGGTAGTGGTGCTGCATTAAGACAGTATAGAAATAAAAACAACACCCAACCCCTGGAAGCCCATTTTAAGCATTTACCTGTTCACCGCACTTAGATAGCAAGAGATTTTGTTGTTTTTAGACAGACCTTCAAGAAAAGTCAACAACAGCAATAAACTGAACTACTAGCTTATACTAGTTTTGCAAGTTACTAGAAACAAAGTTCATATGACTCCTAGCAGTCAGTGAAGAATTATTCTCATCGGTCTTGTTTATATTTTTTCCCCTGCAATTCTTTCTACACACAGCTAGAATCCACAGAACACACAAGGACTGTCTACATGATTAAACTAGTTATCTCGGTTTTCAGATACTTGCCATTACTTACTGTAATATTTTATCACACATGTACAGAATAATAATATTCTGAAGGTACAGAGTGTCTAAGTTTGCATAAATGTGTAACTAACTGTGAAAAACACAGCAGAGAATAAGTTTACCAAACTGATTTTAATTCTCGTCAAGAAGTACAGAAAACTGTTATATCTAACTAATTTCTTACAGATCACTAATTCACTGCTTACTGCTACAAACTTAAAGAAAACAAAGCACAATGAAATGGCATTCTCCTTTTTCATCAGATTGGCTTCTTCCCATTGTTACTCACAGGTTTTCTGCTGTAAGCAATAGTAAGTATCATCAAAAAGGATGGGTTTCATCTGTTAGCACTCTAAGGAGCACTACATAAATTACATGCTTAAAGAACAAGACAGTTCAGCTAGTACACTGCAAAGTAAAGGATGTTCTTGTACTTTGCAGGTTGTATATGAAACTGACATAAAGTTTCTCCTATATTCTATTAATCTCTGAAGTACAGTAACCCTGACCGTACAGCCCAACAAAAATTAAGATGCGGTAAAACTTTACCTTATTAAGAACAAGAAAGAGTCAACATGCATTCCAAATTTGCCCATGTAAATTAGCAAAAAATTCCAAAGCCAAGCACAAGTCAGGAAACCTAACTGAAAATTAAAAGGGACCATGATGCTTCTCAAAATTTGCAGAGGTATTTCTAAAACTTCAGGTGACGAACTCTTTCTCCTTAACCTTCAATCTAGGTCTGCTAACTTAGAAACAACTATTATAAATCCAACATCAATCCGGAATGATACACAGCACCAAGGAAGATAAACTGTACAGTACTGCATTTTTAACTGCCAAAGCATCTTGGAAAAAGAATTAAGAATAAAGATAACCTACTGTATTACTTAATCATTGAAGTAAGTGTCTCGTTAAGCAAAGGCACAGTATTCAAACCTTGCAACCTCAAATCAGATTTCCAGGAACCTTTCTTCAGCAGGGCAGAACTGCAAGAGAATTTAGCAGTGGAATGCAGTCCCCTCAAAACAAATGTGTGACTGCAAAATGCTAGTATTGTTGGGAGCACCCAACAATAGATAATTCCACTCTATGCTGCACTGGTGCTGCCTCAACTTGAGTACCGTGTGCAGTTTTGAGCACCACAGTATGGAAACAACATTATTAGAGAGTGTCCAAAGGAGGTCTAAGAAGATGGCGAAGGGTCTAGAGAGGAAGATGTATGAGGACCATCTGAAGCCTCTTTGTTTGTTTGGCCCTGAGAAGGCCTTATGGTGGCCTACAGCTCCTCACAAGAGGAACAGATGAGCAGGTGCTGATCTCTTCTGTCTGGTGATTAGCAAAAGAACCTGAAGGAATGGCATGATGCGGTGACAGAGAAGGGTCAGGTTGGTACTAGTAAAAGGTTCTTCACCAGAGAGCGGTTAAGCACTGGAACAGGCTCCTCAGGTAAGTGGTCACAGTACAGAGCTGCCAGAATTCAAGAAGTGTCTGGACTACATTCTCAGACATATGGTCTGAGTTTTGGGTGGTCCTGTGAGGAGCAGGAGTTAGACTCGATGATCATTGTTAGTCCCTTCCAACTTGGAATATTCTACGATACATTATCATTTTTCCCTCAAGATCTTATGAAGCAATTTGACCCCAAACGTCTCTGGGGAAAAAAAAACTGAAAAACAATGTAGGGCAATTTGCTTATTCTTCACATTTTGTCTGCTTCATTGTTGTCAGTGTTATTCCACTTTCTTTTAGAACAGATTTTTGACAATTTTTGAGTATATACAGAACTATAATTAAATTTCATTACTGAAGAAAGAAAAACTTAGTCATACCACTTTGGGTAGGATTTGTTTCTCTGGTAAGAAGAAAAAAGTACACGGTATAGTTACAGTCTACCATTCCCCCGAATAGCTTAAACAAACATGAAAGAAACACACCATGTCAAAAGAGATAAGTTCTGGAGATGATATGCTACTGAACACTGTAGTTTTACAGTACACAATGTTCAGATAAGTCATTAAGTTGCTGTTGAGTGAAATATGAACCAACGAAAGAAACATGGCCCTTAAATATGAAGGACTTACGTTTCATGGGTGCCAAAAAAGAAAATAGGCATTTTATTTGTTGGAGGTTTTACTGCTCCATCAGGAACTTCATCCACCTAAGGAAAAGACAGACTACAATTAAACTCAAGCAACAGTTAATAACAATCTAAAGGGAAATACCTAAAAAAGCCAAGCATTAAAAAAAAAAGGAAAGAATGAAGAAAAGTAGGTCTTGAGGACAGTGTATTAACAATCATTAAGAAGTGACAACGCTTTTCATGTTACAGCAACACCTTCCACTTTTTTTTCAGTTTCTTTTAAAGAGGGACACGATGAGCTAGGTACGGGTAAGAGCAGCAATCCATCCAAAAAACAATCTCTCCTTCAGTATAAGGCACAGTAACACTTCCTACCTTCATGCTAAGCTGATAACCTGACGAAGCTGATAACCTGACGAAGGAAGTAGTCACAAACAAATTCTTAACGAAGCATCTTAGCTAAACGGTTAATAATTAGCCTCATTTGCATTTTCATGCCCATCAGGATGCCCTGGAGCAGCCACAGGACTTGCCACGGCACCTCCAAGGGAGTGGCGAGGACAGGAGAAAGGACCGGACAACTTTGCACTTACACTCAGTTTCTTTTACAGGAAAAGCTACAGAAATACCTGACTTCAGCAGTAAAGAGTAACCCTGCTACAACTTGGTAATCTTCTTTGGTTAAAAAAAAAAAAAAAAAGCCGTTTTTTGGGAACAGCAGTTCTGTATAATTAGGTCCTCGCACAGCTCCAGTGTTTGTTATGCTACCCGTACAGCAGTCTCCGTTTTGAAAATAAAGTTACGCAAATTAGGACAACTGGCGCTTGGTACGGAGCTATCACAGAGAAGCACAGGGCGAGCCCGGGGCCTGCAGTGCGAGTGGAAGTCAGCTCAGCCCCGGGCACCGCACAGGGGGACGGGCGGGAGCACACGGCGCCGAAGCTCCCCGCAGGTGCCCGACAGCACAGCGCGGGGACGGGGACGGCGGGGAGGGGAGGCGGGGGGGGAGGGGACGCCGTCGCCGCGGGAGAGGGGGGCGAGGGGACTTACCCTGGCCGGCCAATGCGGATAACCTTTCATCTTGGCAAAGATGAGGTCCCCGGGTTTGAAATCTCGGCTCATGTTTTCTCAGCGCCGTGCAGGCCGCCTGTTGCCGCGCCGCGAGCAGGGACCGGGCCGCGCGGAGGGCGCTCCGCCCGAGGCCCCGCTGCCGACACAAACACACCGCGGGGGGATGCGGAGGGCGGGAAGCCGCACCGCGCTCGCGGGGTCCCCGCGCCGAGCCCAACGGCCGCAAACGCCGCCCGCGGCGCCGACGCCGCACACGCTCGAGCCGGCCGGGCCACGCGCAGCTCCAGACCCCGCCCTCGCAGCTCCCGCCACACGGCCGCGCCGCCCGACCCCCACAAGGGCGCGCAGCCGCTGAAGCAGGCGCAGGCCGGGCTCTGCCCCTCGGCTCCAGCGCCTCGCTCCCCCCACGCCGGCAGCCCACCTCCGCCCGCAGCCGCCGCCGCCGCGGGAGGCGCCGCCGCGCTCCTCTTCCTCCCGCCCGGCGGGGCGGTACCACGTGCACGGCGCAACGCGGGCCGGTACGGCGCCGGTGCGGCCCGGCCGGGAGGCGGCTGCCGGGGCCCTCGCGTCCGCCGGCTCCGAGGGCGGCGGGGGCAGCCGCTGGGAGGTCTCGGTCCGCGCGCTCCGGGGAGAGGAGCGACTCGACGGGCCCGCTCCGTCCCGTCCCCCCTCGCCACTGCGAGTGGCTCGTTCCTGCGCTCGCTGGGG
The DNA here is from genome assembly GCF_002078875.1 of Numida meleagris. Lineage (NCBI taxonomy): Eukaryota > Metazoa > Chordata > Aves > Galliformes > Numididae > Numida > Numida meleagris. The sequence continues at coordinate 32,419,024 of NC_034438.1, forward strand.
GGCGGGGCTTCCGCGGCGTTGCCGGGCGGGGTAGGAAGGATCGGCGGCGTGGTCGTCAGTCTCGTGGTCGTAGCGGCGGGAAGGGTTGAGGTGGGAGGGCGATGAGGTTACGCTCCTCCGGCGGCCGTGGCACCTCGCCCTGCAGCGCTGAGACGGCTAGCGATCTGCTCCTGCCCGCCCGCAGCGCGGGAACGCGGCCAGGCCCTCCGTGCCCCCCGTCTTCCCGGACCCCGACTCAGCGGTGCTGCGGCGGCTGGCGGGCCAGGTGTGCAGCTCTCAGGCCTGAGCTCCCGCCTGCCGCTGGCCCCGGCGGCGCGGCGCCGAGCTGGCCTTCGTCCCTACTTAGCGCCCGTTGACTCTTCCACAGGCTCTGCTCAGCCGATAACTTCGCCCATTCACACGTGAGGAGCAGTTAATTATTGCTGTCCTTGCCTGAGAAATGGAAACGTGGTTTCCCCAAATACGCCTTTTGTGTTAGTCTCTCACCGCACAAACCCATTACAGTACGCTGCTTTCTGACGCTTGGCAGCCCTTATCTGCCAGGCCCGGGGCTGTCGGCTCTCCCCAGAGCACCCGCAGCCTCCTCCGGCCGCCCCCACTGGTGGATGCCCCCGGTGGCGGCCCTGGTGCCCGAGGTTCCTGCAGCTCAGCCGTCACGACTCTTGTTCATTGCTTGGACTGCGGAGCTCCCTGTTCTGGGATATCCCTGTAAATATGGATATCTACCCCCCCCCCCCCCCCCTTCTAGCTTGTTTACCTGTCAAGCATCGAACTCACTCCTCTTGCACCGTTTAAGCCACTGCTGAATCAGCTTATTAAACAGCTTCTTCCTCACTATCCGTTTAGCTGGCACTTCTCTGTGTTCAGAGTTACGATGCCTGTCAGCTCACATGTGCATTTGACTCTACCTCGTGGTCACACACAGCAAGTCCCAGTTCAGCACGTTGGTGCTGATGGGCTACCAGTGCCGGGAGGATGGGCTGCATGGAACAGGTAGCATGTGCCATTACTTTTCAGTCTTTCCATAATTATGTTATCTAACACTGGCGGACATAACCATTTTGTGCCGGAGCAGCCACCCTCGAGATAAGGCCTGAGCCACATTTGTACAGGCTGCCTTTCTGCCAGATCTGCCCCATTACGCTGGTGCAGGAGGGGAAGTCCTTGTGAGAGGAGCTGTCATCCTGCTTTTAGTTTTGATACTGCAACTCATTTCAGACCCCCAAAAAACCGACTGCAGTTGCTACTGAGGAAGTCCTACTGTGTTCTAGGCTCTCCTGGTTTATTCAAAAAGGTCTATTATAAAAACTGCAAACCTTCACTCCTGCTCCATTGAACAGATAGAAACTGCAGTTTTCCAGTGGCTTATAAGAGTCAAATTTGGTTGATTTTCTTGGAGGCTTATATCTCTGACATAAATACAATGTTCCCACAGAGCTGGACAAGAGTTAATCAGAAAATAGAAGGTAATCAACACACCTGACAGGAAAACTCTGGAAAAATGGATGGCCATTTGAGGCAGCAGCTGCTTACCAACATGGTAGGCTATGCGTCTGGAATTGTTAAGCTGAAGATACAAATACAGATACAAAATTGCATCTGCCTTGCTAGTTAGAGAATTTTCTGGTTTGGTGCTTCAACTCGTTCATATTTCAGCAGTAGTTAAAGTTTACTGTTATTTCCTAAGTTATAAAGTGTTGGCTACTGAAGGAAAAATAAATGCATATATATTAGTGTTTTACTATGCAGGAACTGACAATCTGCAGAAATTCCCTTGGCTAAGTCACTGTTCTGTTTAGTCATATAATTATGTTCATCTTCCATATCAGATTAAGCAAGTTCATATTTTAGTTTTCAGGCAATGCTTTTGGAATTTGTTTTAGATCTACCAGCTTTCTAAGCCTTTGGAAGCAGTCTTTTGAATCTGTCAATTCTGAGGAATCAGAAGCCTTCCTCTGTGTATTTAATGTAGTGATTTGATTTTGGATGACAGATGGGCTGCTGAAAATATTTTGATTTTTCCTAATTAAAGAAGCAACTCAAGATGACTTGAACATGAGAATGAACATGAGAAATAACTTCTTTACTGGAAGACAGTAGTATACCATACTGATGCTGTTAAACTTTAAGAAGAGCATGTCACCAATTTTTAGCAAATGGTTTCATTTTGAAAGAATCTGTGGCTCTTCTGCCAGACCTGCCGCCTGCTAAAGTAAGAGGTTAGTACGCTGGTAGGTGGTAAGTTACTACTAGCTATGAATAAACTGTAGAGGTGACAAGCAGTTCTCCTTGTGAGCAGTTGCATTTCTTGAGCTTGCCCGTTTGAATCATCTGTTTGAAACATTGTTTCCAACTGATTTCCTGCAGGTGTCGGTTTGCTGCTTTGCAAAGCAGCAGGCTGGCATCCGGTCTGCAAGTGAAGCAGGTAGTTGCTCCCTGTACTGCTAAGGTCAGAACTATATTGATGTATTTATTCTCCTCCTTTTTCCAGAACTTCAAGCACCTAGATCCAAAAGACTGAATTAAAGAAAGATTAAGACTTGATTAAGACTGGATTCTGTTCTCTTCTAGCTGTTGCATCCACCTTAAACAGTCACAACAAATCTGGAGACTAGGTTACCAGACCAAATACAACCCAAATCCTCAGAATAGATGATGCAGCACAGCTCCCTTTTGTGCTAAGAGAGCACACAGTACAGGTGATGGGACTGATCAGTCCTGTGTATCCAGTACTGAAGAAATGTAGCACCCATACAGTTCTGCAGAGCTGGCTGGCACCTTGTACAGCTCACCTTCATGGATACCCACACTGGTATTTAAGGTTAACTTTGACTACAGTAAAATGATGGAATCCCTTCTATAAACTGAGTTTATAAGCCCATTCTGTGCCTTATCCATTGGTCTATGCAGTCTTTTCAGTGACCCGTTTTGGACTGTGACTGTGGAAGAGGGAAGTTTATGGAATGTGGAAAGAGAGTCTGTCCACTTGGAAGGAATACAGGAGTGCTGTCAGGACTTTCTGGGATGCAACAAGGAAGACTTCAGCCCACATGGAATTAAATCTGGTAAGGGAAGTCAAGGACAACAAGAAAGGCTTCTTTAAATATATCAACAACAAAATAAAGACTAGGGAAAATGTGAGCCTGCTGCTGAATGAGGTGGGTGCCCTGGTGATGCAGCATTCCAAGAAGGTGGAGCTACTGAATGCCTTCTTTTCTTTAGTGTTTACTGCTAAGATTGCCCCTTGGGAATCCCAGATTTGGGAGGTAAGAGAGAGAGTCTGGGGACACTGAAAAGACTGCATAGACCAATGGAGGAAGATCTGTTCAGAGAACATCTAGGCAAACTGGATGCACACAAATCCATGGGCCCTGAAGGGATGCACCCATGAATACTGATAGAGCAGGCAGAAGTGTTAGAATGGTTCCACTATCTATCATCTCTGACAGGTCATGGGAAGCAGGAGAGGTGCCTGAGGATGGGAGGAAAAGCAGAGTCACTCCAGTCTTCAAAAAGGGCAAGAAGGAGGACCTGGGATACTACAGGCCAGTCAGCCTCACCTCCATCCCTATGAAGGTGATCAAACAACTTATTTTGAATGCCATCTCCAAGCAAGTGGGAGAAAAGAGGATTATCAGTAGTAATCATTGTGTATTCACCAAGAGGAAATCACACTTTACCAATCTGGTAGTTTTCTAGAATGTCATGAAAAGGAGTTCTGTGTAACAGGTAGGAGCAGGGAGGTGATTGTCCCTCTGTACTTGGCACTGGTGAGGCTGTACCTCAAGTTCTGTGTTCAGTTTTGGGCCTCTCACTAGAAGAAAGACACTGAAGCCCTGGAGTGTGTCCAGAGAAGGGCAGCAAAGCTGGTGGAGGATCTGGAGCATGAGTCTTATGAGGAGTGGCTGGGGGAACAGGGATTGTTTAGTCTGGAGGAGACTCAGGAGAGTTCTTGTAGCTCTCTACAGCTCCCTGAAAGGAGGTAGTATCAAGGTAGGGGCTGGCCTATTTTCCCAGGTAACTAGTGTTAGGATGAGAAATAATGGCCTTCAGTTGCACCAGGAGAGGTTCACGTTGGATATTAGGAAAAATTTATTCTCAGAAATAGTGGTGATATATTGGAATACACCGCCCAGGGAAGTGGTGGAGTAACTTCTTGAAAGCCTTACAGTTTTCAAGAAACGTGTGGATGTTGCACTGTTCCTGTAAAGCAATTGATCAAGAAACTCTCTAAGACTCAATTTGGAGTGCTGAAAGTAAGCATTCTTTAATATCAACGCTGAATGCATGGAGGACACTGTCATACATGTCTTGTACAAAAAGGTCATCAGTTTACAGACATTTAGAGGCCTTCCTGGAAGTACATATATATTCCATGCAAAGACTCATGGAGCTTTCCTTATCTATACAAAGTCTTGGGAACCTCTTGTATCCATTCAATACAAAGACACAGGCCCTTCCCATTATCTAAAAAAATGAGAAGGTTATCCACTAAGGGTCATATCAAGCGGCAACCTGTATCAGCACCCAGTAATATGGTTTAGTGGGAGTGGTGGTGATGGGTTGACAGGTGGAGTAGATGATCTTAGAGGACTTTTTCAACCTTAATGATTCTGTGATTCTGGAGAAGACTGAGAGTGGACCTCATCAACACGTACAAATATCTAAAGGGAGGGTTTCAAGAGAGCAGAGCCAGGTTCTCTTAGAGACAGAACCAGGGACAACAGGGATTAACTGGGGTGCAGGACTTTCCACGCAAACATGAGGAAAATTGTGATGGTGACAGCTTGCCCTGTGCATTCTCAAATAATCTGCCCATATTTGGATTATCTGTTTTCTGAGATTAACCTGGTCTTCTGTGGAAAATACACTTATTTTAGATTGTCTGGTAATCTGTGGATATCATGATACATTTTTCACAGAATTTATGTTTTCTTCAGATGCAGATCAACGTTCCGTTAAAGGACTGAGAAATGTTTTTCCAAGTGTGGTCTGGGAGCGCTCTGGTACAATCCTGCTCAGCAGGACCCAGACTTCTCTGGCTCTGTGGAAATTCAAGTCATATAAATAGGATAATAACATATCCAAAGCACCTTTCTAATTACTTCCTACCCGAGTAAACTTGCAAGTCGATATACATTAAGACTTTGGTAGCAAGGAATTAGGAAGGTGTTTTAGATATATATTACTTTGTCATTTTACGTTCGACCGCCCCGGCTGGAAGCAGGCACTTGGAAGCCGCCACGGTCGCCTCCCGACCCGCCTGAAGGCGGCAACGGCGCGAGCAGCATGCCGGAGTGCGCATGCGCGGCTGCCTCCCGCCGAGCGCCGGCGTTGCCCAGGCTCTGCGTTTCCCCGCACGGCGTTCGAGGCGCGGGCGGAGCTGCCGCAACAGGAAGCGGCGATCAGAGAAGCCCGGCGCGCGCGGGTCGGGGTGGGGCGGCGTTCTTGCCGGGCCCTAACGGCCGAGCGGTCCCGGCGGCCCGGAGAGGTGGGAGGATACGAAATGAGATAGGACGGGTCGGATCGGGTACGGGGAAGCAGGGCTTCCCGGCGGTGAGGCGCCGCTCCGGGCTGGAGGCAGGCGGGAGAGCGGGCGGCGGCCACGCTCCCGGGGCACGTCGGGCCACGGTCGCGCTCGCCCGAACTGTCGCTCCTTTATGGCATTTCTTGTTGTTTCTGAACCCGTCGCGGTGAGGGTCTGTCGGCCGTGACGTATGGGAGCTGTAGTACGGGCACGCGTGTCAGCAGGGAAACGCTGCGTGCCGCTCAGCGTGGGCAGCCACAGAGATCGTGCCTTAGGAGCCAGCGGCGGGGCAGGCGGTGTCTGGAGCTGCGCGGCACTGAGGCGCCCTTCCTTCTGCTGTGGAGAGGAACAGCAATGCTCCTCGCCTCGTTAACCTGTGTGTCGGATATCGTGTGTTCGTCGTGTTTTCTCGCCTTAATTGATTTAAAGAACTCATAAATGAGTGTGCTACTCAACCTGAAGTAAATACTTGCATATATATCCATATGTGTGTATATATATAGCTGTATGTATGCACAGTCTGTGTCCTAAATATGCAATTGATACTGATTTTTTCCTATCGCTAATACTGAGTTACGGAGTTTGTAGTAAAGATGATCTGGGTTACAGTTTGGTACTCCTCCCTTGTGCTCTCAGATATTGCCGATGTGTCTCATACAAGTGAAGTACTGTTGAGTAGAAAGTACCAGATCTATGAAACGCAAGGCTGGTTATGTTGCTCTATGCGCTGAAACTTGAGCGCTTACTTACCTATAGGAAAAAAAAGAAGTAAAAAGCAATACGAACAAAAAAACCCCCTCAAAACCAAAAAACAAAGCCCAACAAAATCCAGCGCCAATCTCCCTTAGAGTTATTTTGAAGAGAAATCAAGTTTGCGATCTTCATAAGGGTGAAGGCTGTAGTGATGGATACAGTAATGCAGACAATGCATTTTGTGTTGGCGTCAATCTGAAAACTAATAGTGGATCATCTACAAAATGTTTTTTTTTTCCTACACTGTTCAGGCTCGGAGGACTAACAGTGCTAATGTTTGCTGAATAAAACAGTTGTCAAATTACAATTGATGGTAATTGTTAAGATGGTGCTGCCATAATGCAGTTTCATTAAAGTATTTGTTTTGACGAATTATGTTACCATGTAAACTAAATTATATCTCTGTGTTACAGGTTTTAATATCTTTGTTCTGTGGAAAAGAGTAAACTTTGAAGCTTCTCAACTTAAAACATTTATTGTTGAAGATGATGTTCGTTCCGTGGAGTTCATAGACTTAAAAAGCTGCATGATTGAGATAATGAGTTTGTCTTCTCCAGTCAGCCATGCTGACCATGAAGCTAAACGGTGAGCTTTACTTCTGTGTTTTGTAGTCAGTACTATGGTTCATCTTTCTGTGGTTAACTTTCTAGATCCCTGAAATTGTATAATTCAGAATGAAGAAGAAGCAGACATGATGTACTAAAGCTGTACTGTGTCATTATAGTCATCATATGAAGAGGTTTATTTGTCTGAAGAGATGTGTAATGACCATCTGATGTGCAAGAATTTTTGCATGATTGCAGAAAACATAACTTACATACAAAGGGAGTTCCTATCTCCAGTTAGGGATGCTGACTTGGAGTGCCAGAATGATTCTGTATTAGTTGAGGTTGCAGAGGTTGGCTTTAAATCTTGCTCACGCATGGGCAGGAAGAACAAAAATCCTTGAATATAAACTTGAGTTAGGCAATCAGACTGCAGACCACTCCTTCAGGTGGGGGGATTTTGAGGATTGCATTGATAGGTGGAATGTAAGACAAATTCTCCCTGTTAAAGTTCCTATATGCTTTCTGCTAAACACAGAAGGAAAGACGGTGAAAAACCTTTTTCTATCATGTTCTTTGTCCACTATAACTAGCTGGCTTAATAAGTGAATGGGAGCTAAAAGCTTTTGAGTTAGAGAGGCACTTTGCAGGGTAGAACTCAAAAGCTGTTTCACTTCTGTCATTAAGAAACTTCAAAATACTTCTAAAGTTAGTGCCTTTGATAAAAGTTGTAGTTGATAAAATACATGGTTTTTTTTTGTTCAAAAGCAGTTACGGTTTACCATTAATGTAAGACAATGGAAATAAAAAGCTTTCTCTGAATTCTTGTTAGGTTGCAAATCATACATACTGTTAACACTTCCCAGGAACTTTGTGTGATTTTTGTCTTTGATTTAAGCTTCCTTCAGCTTTATATTCTAACACTTTTGCACTTCGTATGAATACGGAAGGAAGAATCTCACAGAATCACAGAATTATAGAGGTTGGTAGGGACCGCTAGAGATTGTTGTTTCCAACCCTGCCCCTGCTAAAAGCAGGTTTCCTGCAGCGGGTCACACAGGAAAGTGTCTTGTCAGGTCTGAAATATCTCCAGAGATGGAGACTCCACAACCGCTCTGGGCAGCTCTTTTCAGCGCTTTGTCACTCAGAGTAAACTTCTTCCTTGAGTCCACCCCCATTGATTTGACTCCCCGACATTAGATATCTATAAACAGCAATGAGATTGCTTCTCAGCCTTCTCTTCCAGGCTGAACAGTCCCAGGTCTCTCTTCCTTTCCTTATACAGGAGATGTTACAGGCCCCTACTTACCTTTGTGGCCCTTTGCTAACAGGTGGCATGATATGTCTGTAAAATGTTGCATGTGCTGGTGATACTGTGGAGATTAAAGAAAGTACCACAGAAATAAGACTTCTGAAGGCCAATCTCTCTTGTATTTGCAAATATTCAAGCAGACAGATAGAATAGTGAAACAGTTAATATAAATATCTTTTTTTTTTTTTTTAACAAGCTGATTCAATTTGATTCTGTACTGAGAACAAAACCAGTGTTTTTAGATCTGTATTATTAATTTTTCAGTAATGGCATTGTGAGCTTTAGAAGCTATGCAGAAAATACTATGTAAAAAAAGGGTATAATGCTTCTTTTTCAGTAGTTACCTTTGCGTATTAATGCTCCTAGGCCAACTTTCATGTTTGCTCTTTTTCTACTGGTTCAAGTATGTATAATATTAGTCACACATGCGTTTATTTTATGGTTTATTGTGCTTTTTTCTGTTTCCTGCCCTGGTCAATTAGTACACAGTTAGCAGGTTTTAAGAAGCAAAATAACATGTGTACAAACCATGACTTCTGCCCTCCTCACCCCCAAAACATAACAAAATTGTTAACCCTTTCCGTAGCTGTTGTTGATTTGAGGGCCAGAGAGAGTGGACAAAAAGGCACTTTAGATTCTTTTTTTTTCTCTCTTAGCTGTGCTTCGCTAACTTTCACACCTGTATTTTGTTGAGACCGGTACTTCTTGTTTTATCTTTGAATAAAATTACCTACCTTTCTTTCTTCTATCTTTTTTACAGCTGTGGAGAAGGGGCTAGGAGGGAGGAGTCTCTGGACATTTATATGATGTCCACAAACAAGCTCTTACACAGCTTCTGGGGGCACTAAGCGTTCAGATCTCTTTTGTTTCCTGCTTGACTTACCACTCCATCTTGCTGCTATAGCTAAGAGTTGTTTAAAATAACAGTAATTCTTTCTGCCACGGTAACTGAAAGCTAGTAGTGTGCCTGGCATTTTCTTTCAGTATGTGCAGGTCTTAATGGTCCTGATCTGCTGCATTTATTAAATATAAAAAGTATGTTAAAGAAATGGCGATCTGAGGAACAATTATTGGTGACACATAGTTATTTTGATTTCATAGGCTAACTTTGTCTTGTTTTAAAGTGTAACTAGACTTCAAACAAAAAAACCCCAAACCATAACCAACCAATAACTGAATCCTAGTAGAGTCTGTTGCTTTTGCAATTAATGTTTAGGACTCCATAGAAAAGATAACCATTCTATTGTTTTTAATTCTGTATGAAATAATGACTATTTTGTGGTTAATTTAGTTATGTTTCTTTGGACTGTATATTTCGTAGTGATCCTGCCAACTTTGCTTTCATGTGGAGCAGCTAATTACTGTCATCAATCTTTTTTACGTATGTGTGTATGAAAAATGATTTTTAACACTTGAAGTAGTTTAAAATATGGCCAACTTGCATTTACAATAATTGCATGTGAGATTATCAAACAAGTTAATTAAATATTCGTTTTTGTACTAAATTTCCACTCTACATATAAGTGCTTGTTTTTATTATTTTAATATTATTTGTGGTCCATAAGGGCCTATCCTATTAGTTATGGTTTTGTTTTTGAATGAGATTCTAATCGAAATGAATGTACTGGGCTTTTTAAAGAACTAGGCCTTTAATTTGTGTTGTTCGTAATCAGTTGCTTATATATGTACAGAAAATTTATACATATTTGAAAAGCATTTCCAGATTATTTTGTTCTGTGACAGAGATGGTCTTGAGATAGTAATTTGTGTTTAAAAAAAAAGAAAAAAGAACCTTACTGCAGGAGACAGAGATGTAATGATAGCTAATTCTATGATTCTATGATTTATTGAAACTGTACTGAAAGGTTATTGAGCTGAAATAAGAAAATGAAAAATAATGAAGATAATGATTATTTTAACATCAACTTTAGGAAATCCAGCCTGTGTATCTCTTCTAAATTCCTATAGCTACATCTCGTATCTTCCATAATGAACAGTTGCATATAACTCTTTTTTCCAAGAGCAATAGTCGGGTAACAAATGCATGGCATAATTTTACATAAGTGCTTTGCATTTTTGCCTCAGAATCTGGTCATTTAAAGAAGAGAGTGTTAACATTTGTAGGTACTATTAATGTATTTTGAAAATATTAATACTTTGCAGCTTATGTAGTGCCAAGAGTAAGTCACAGTTACTGGAAAATAGCGATGCATCAGAGTTGGACATTGTTGAAGATCTGAAAAGGAAACTCTGTCAAGCCAAAGAAGAAAAAGTAGACATAATCATTAAACACAATCAAGAAGTAAGTTTTTTTTGTTCTCTTTTATTTTACTCCTAAAAGAAATGTAAATGTGTTTCATTAAAATAATCTTCTTACATGATGTGTCAAAAATGCTGTCATTAGCTGGAAAAAAAAAAAGGCTACATCAAAGATGTCACAGTACAGACCTCTTACACCTATTCATAGGGACTGATAGCAGCTCCGCTGTCATTGCTGGTAATTAAAGTCACTCCAATCTGCGCATTTTTTGCAAGGAAGGGACTTGTTGCCTCTCCCAGTAGTTTGTTAGATAGAATTGCCCAATGACACAAATACATACAAGTCATAGCTTGAATTTATCCTGTTAAAAGGACGGTGTTTTGTTTTATATATATATATTTATATTTCAGGATATTAGGGCATTGTTTTAATTCTGTAGAGTACATAAATATAGTACAGCATTTTTGTGTGTGGGCATAACATCCAGATGGGATATCTTTTAATGGTCTTTCAGTGTCTTAGCTTAGTTCAGATTTGTAGTTTTGCATAATTTATAGCAAAATTATATAGCACAAATATCATGACATTTGTCAAAAGCTTAATACTATTTAATGAAGACTCCGTGCATAGGGAGATACTTAGCTTAATGAAGATACCAACTTAACAAAGATTTTTTCCTCATGATGTTGTGGTGAATTAGTATTAAAATGAAGTATTAAGAATCTATCTTGAGTGTCAGATTTTCTGCAGTCGTATACATAAGGGAGGATGAGCACTGAGTACAGCTGTTGCAGTAATCAGTTTGGGCTTTTTGCTATTAGAATACTTCCCACTTTTGCTAAAGCCAGTATGACAGGTGATGTGCTGCTTTAGACTGTGCTTGTGTAGAGGAATTACCATTGTGGATAGCAGTTCTACTCTTAACAGTTTGCTGGGGTGATTCATGCAGTTATTCATTTTTTTGGTGCTAAATCTAGTCAATAGACCAAACTTACTTTTTCATGTCTGTTCATTATTGGACTCTGCATGCAAATTAAGAGATGGCTATTTCTCCCACAGTAAGCTGGTCTTGTGCTGCATTCTCTTCCCGTTGTCCCATCAGCTGTGGGTTTGTTCTATAAAAGTGGTTTCCAAGGAGTTATCTACCTTTGAAGAGTAACCTTTTAAATTGAGAATTTGTAAGCTTAGCAACGCACAACAAAATTCACGTACTGCACGATGTTGTACTACAATGACAAAATTGGATTACTTTTCAAGCAGATGAAACTATCTGTGACACTGTTGTGTGCCATGTGTTTACAGATAAGGGAAGTGCTCAAGTTAGCTACAACTAGTATTATTAAAGTCAAACTCTGTGGATGTTCTGAAGAAATCTATGATTACTCCCCACCTTCTTTTAATGAAATAGCTTGAATTTTATGTTTTAGACACAGGTTTTGATAGCAATGACTGGACTGCATTCCTTAATCTAGATGAAATTACTTTTTAAAAGATTTTCCATTCTTAGTTTATTAGATTTAGCTGCATTCTGCTCGACTACTGAATAATTATGTTGGACTAAACTTTGTTTATATGCTTGCCTGTCGGTTATTGGATGTCTGCTAGTCTAGTATCCTTTCATGACTGTCTTTCAGGTGTTAAATTTGGAGAAAATCAGTATAGATTTATCAGTTGAACACAACGTTCTGGTTGCTGCAGTTTATGCTTTTAACGTACAGGAAGATGATAATATTATGGCTGTTATTTTCTTATGGTAGAATGGTTTTGGAAAATGGAAGGGGTTTTTTTGGAGTACCTGAAGTCAGTCTAGGAATATGAATAGTTTGGTTATAAAAAACAATGGGAATAGTCAGTACTCATTTACACAGATTTTGTCTTTTGCGAGAGTGGATTTTAAGTTCAAGTATAATGAGTAGGTAGCTGTAAATACAATTGAAGTTCTCTTTCTAAAATATTCTTCAGATGTATTTCTGTAATATGCTGCTTCTTTAAAAGAGCATTCTTGCTAGTTTTCTGAAACAAATTTATTTTGTAGCTGCGTAACTATGAAATCCAGATTGTCAAATTACGGTCTGAATTTGAGAAAGGAGAGGCAGTTCGACAAAGTCTGGAGTATGAATTGGCAATTGCCAGAAAAGATGCTCGTTTGAGAATATGTACTGTAGAAGAAGAGTTAAGTGATGCAAGAAACAAGCTTGCAGAGCTGCAAGGTAAGTTTCTAAAGAGCAAATACTGAATAATGGTAAAATCTGTTCCAGGTCAAGAAGAGAACTGAGTTCCAGTAGGTTAATTAAGTTTCCCACTTATTGCTGTGTTTTTTGAATCTCTCTTATCTTTCCCATCTCTTAACCATCTATTTTCATAAATTCTTAACGCTTACTGGCTCATACATGAGTTAAAATTAAACTATTACGCCTGTCATTTCCGTTTTTTTCTTTTCTCTCCATGGATTCTGTTGTTCCCTCTTTAACTGCTGTCCTTGTACAGAATTGTAATCATGGTTAATCCACAATTAACCCCCTTTGGATAGTAGTGTGGAGCAGTTCTTCCTTCCCTTTTCACAAAAAATAAATCTGTTCCTGTTCATTTGTTTGTACTATTTCCAACAACTTATTTTTCTAGCATTTCTTTTGTATTTCACCTCTTCAAAAGCATCATATTTTCATCATTCTTGTCTAGTTCCCATTCTTCCTCCTTGTTTCACTTTTGATAGGTAATGGAACATATATGTTGCAAAGTTACTCTATTCTTTGGAAATATGATAATAGTTAGTGGCTGACTTTTATCTAGACATTTTTTCTTGCTAGTTTTATATCCAGAAACTCAGATTTCCTTGATTCTTCTCAACAGTGTATGTGGAATTTCTCATTCTTACCTCACTTAGAGGTCCATTTCTAGTTATCTAAGTAAGTATAACACCTTTTAAATCTAGTAGAGGAGATATATTTGAGTTTGAACCTTTGATTTTTCAGTGAAGAGTTTGGAGTTCTTCTCATGTAGAGCTTGTCTTCCAAGAGATGAAGAAGACTTAGAAACTTGGAAATGCTTAAAAGTGCCAAGTGTTTCTAAGATAATTAGAAAACTGAACTTTTAAGTCCTTTGGAGAATAAAAGACAAAGTAAAAAGTTCTTTGGGAATTTTAAGCCTGAACTGTTGGTTTCTTACTTAGAGGAAACTGTCTTGGGATGCGCATTTTGCTAGTTTACATGGCAGTTTTGAGTCTGTTGTGATTTAGATGTGAGTAGTAGGTGTTTGTACACTTTAACATACTTAAAATCTCATTTTGTAATATCTTGTGATCTAGAAAAAGTTGTATTTGGCAGTTGGCAGCTCTGTTGCGTAGCTGGCAGTGGGTGGTGGGCGTGGAGCCGTGGCTGAACCTTGCAGAAGGAGATCTGTTCTAGTTGGCCCTGCAGCAGATGAACCCACTCACTCGCTGTGATAGCGTGTCCACCAGTGAGCTTGTGGCACCTCTGTAAACATAGCCCAGAAGGAGTGGTAAATTGTAGGAAGAAGCAAAGAAGTGCCGGAGCAGAAGAGAGATGGGGGAGGGACCTGGATGGAGCAGAAGAAAAGACAGAAAGGAATGGAGGAAGGCTAGGGCCGAAGTAGTAATCTCCAAGCAGGGTCTGGGAGGTAGGACTCCGTAAGGGCTTCTGCCACTGGTGGAATCACAGCGTACTCACCCTGATCACCAAACAGACTGAGTTTGTTGTGTGATGAGGAGACTGGATGGCAAAAAGGGGGATAAGAGGTTTTGCAGAATTTTTTTTTCCACCTGTCAGTGTATTAGTTTCTTTCTGATGTTGAAAGAAACTATACTTAGTAGTCTGTTTGAATTGTCTGAAATCCCCCAGGCTGTTTTTTTTTATTTTGCCATTGCTGCTAAAGATGTAAAATAATATTAATGTTGTTTCTCAGTTCTTTTACTGTTTGTAACTTTCTGCTTGTTTTCTTGGCCATTTGAAGCTGCCTACAGTTCTTCAGTGTTCTGATGTGACTCTGTCTGGCTTGGGTACAAATAAGCCCTTCCGTCCTATAGCCCTTGTCAATATTTCCTCCTTTTTTTTTTTTTTTTTTTTTTTTTGCTGTTCTCATTGAGGCTTGTTTTTCTGCCACCTTAAAATCCTTTCCCACTGTTTGGTCCACTAAGTCTTGATGTGCCTCTTCATTTTGCTCTTCAGTTCAGGAAAATTTTCAAAAAACTGGGATGAATTTGAAATAAAAAGCTGTTAGAGTTGATCACATAATTTAAGTGTTGCTAGCTGAGTTTAGCAAGATGAGAAACTGATACAAAATACATCAGAGCCAGTTCATAGAGTAACACAACATTCTTAGTCAAACTGCTTAATAGGCATGGGTAATTAAGGTTTCCACAGCAGTTACAATATTGCAGATTAGTGTATACTGTGTTCTGCTACCTCAGGCACTTGCTGGGCTGGAGCAACACTAAGATTCCTTGTACAAGGTAAGCATTTTCTCACTGGCCTATCATGCCTTGCGTTATGGAATCATAAGAATCACAGAATGGCTTGAGTTGGAAAGGACCATAAAGATCGCCTAGTTCCAGCTGCCCTGCAGTGGGCAGGGAATTCTTTCAGAGACCAGGATGCCCAATGCCTCATCCATCCTGGCCTTGAACACCGCAAGGAATGAGGCATGCACAGCTTCTCTGGGCACCCTATTCCAGTGCCTCACTACCCTAATAGTGAAGAATTTCTTCCTGATGTCTAATCTTAAGTCTATCCTCTTTTAATTTATAACTCATACCCTTATCTTGTCACTACGCTTTCTGATGAAGACTCTTCCTCAACCTTTCCTGTACGTCCCTGTTAGATACTGGAAGGCTGCAGTGAGGTCTCCTCAAAGCCTTCTCTTCTCCATGCTGAACAAGACCAACTTATCCTCTCTTCAAGAGAGGAGGTGCTCCAGCCCTTTGATTATCATTGTGGCTCTCTTCTGGACCTCTTTCAACAGATCTATTTCATTCTTACGTTAGAGGCTCCAGAGCTGAACACAATACTGCAAGCAAGATTTCATGAGAGCAGAATGGAGAGGAAGAATCTTCTTTTGATCTGCTAGCTATGCTTCTTCTGATGCAGTCCAGGATATGGCTGGGTTTCTGTGCTGCAACTGCACATTGTTGATACGCGTACATTTTTTTTGTCCACCACTACTCCCAAGTCTTTCTTTGCTGAACTACTCTCAATCTGCTCATCGCCCAGCCTGTATTTGTACTTAGGATTGCCATGACTCAGATGCAGGACCTTGTGCTTAATCTTTTTGCACTTCATAGGGCTCAGAGAGGCCCACTACTCAAGCCTGGCCAGGTCTCTCTGGATGGCATCCCTTCCCTCCACTGTGTCAGAGGCACCACTCAACAGGTTTTCCTACAGTCACAGAATCGCAGTATTGCAGGAGCTGGAAGGGAACTCGAGAAATCATTGAGTCCAACTCCCCTGCTAAGGCAGGTACCCTAGAATAAGTTGCACAGGTAGGTGTCCAGACATGTCTTGAACATCTCCATAGAAGGAGACTCCACAACCTCTCTGGGCAACCTGTTCCAGTGTTCTGTCACCCTTACTGTATAGAATTTCTTCTGCATGTTAGTATGGAACTTCCTATGTACAAGTTTTAGGCCATTACTCTTTGTTCTATTGCTACACACCACCAAGAAGAGCCTGACCTCATCCATTTGCCTCCCACCTCCCTTTAGATATTTATAAGTTATCAGATCCCCTCTCAGTCTTCTTCTTCCCAGGCTGAGTAGACCCATGTTACTCAGCCTTTCCTCATATGAGAGCTGCTCCAGGCCCTTTATCATCTTTGTGTCTTTCCACTAGGCTCCTTCTAGGAGATCCCTGTCTTTTTTGAACTGGAGGGCCCAGAACTGGACACAGTATTCTAAATGTGGTCTCATCAGGGCAGAGTAGAGGTTCCTTTCATTAGGTGGGTGCACATCTTTATAGTCTTCAACAGTGTTTAACTGAACTCCAAGTTAAATAGGGGAGACTCAAATCAGTTAGAAATGTGGAAATACACTGACCAAATATTGTGGAAATCTGAAATTAAGTCCTCCATGCTATTGAGACCTCACTTGAAAGAGTTATCTCAAGTTTTTAATCTTTTCCAAGAGGAAAAGAGCTTCAATTCATAAAAACCTCTGAAAGCATTCTTAGGTCCTTACGACAAAGACGCTACTCAAGCCTCAAAATTTTGCATTTTTATAGGGGAGGTGGTGCCATCCTGTGCTAGAAATATTTGTTGTAATGTTCCACAGAATATCGCAGTACATACAAGAACCAACACTTACTTTTTTTTCTGAACATGCTTAGCAGTAGTATTTGTCTTCTTTTTTTCTCTTTTTCTTTAAACGATAGTGTTCAATGAAAAGCTTCAGCAGAGAGTGGTAGAGACTGAGAAAACATTTCATATTGCTCAACAGAAGTGGAAAGAACAACAGCAAAGACTTGCAAGTGAAAAGGATGATATTCTCAGAACACACAAGGATGAATATGAATTGGTTCTTAAGGAAAGAAGTGAACTAGAAAGTGTTTTGCAGGTATGATCTGTTAATAGTTTTAAAGATGAATTGCATGAGATAATGCCTGGAACTTTTTTTGGTGCAAAAGGTTGGGTAGTGGATTGGGATTTTTTCTGGTAGAGGAAAGAAATCTCCCTCATAGATGAATGTTGCAGTATTTTTTCTGAAGAATATAACTTTATAAAGGTATACTTACTGTTTTGCACTTTCTTGGTTTGTTGGAATGTGATATAGCAGGTTTCATGTTAAGCGATTAGACCAAGCTAATAGTGCACAGTGGTGGTGAGGTCCACATCTACTGTATACAGTTCAAAGCTGAATTAGTAGAACCAGGGAAGCCTAAGACCTAGCTTCTAACTCAATTTTCATTTTACCTCCCTTAATATGACGTGTATTCCTTTGCCTCTAAGCATGAAAATCACTTGTACAGTATGGAGATAACGCACTCATGGAACGCAGACTGTGATAATGGGATTTCCAAATGTGTGTTGTATGTTATTGACTCCATACAACATAAGAAAAATGTGATTTATGTCAGTGAAGTTCTAAAATTTCTGTAACCTTAGCACTCATAGAAAGAACTGCTGTTGGAAATTCAGGTAGGAAAAAAATCATTTAGCGTTTAGAGGTGATATGTCATGTCTTATACTGTGGATTTTTATTCTTCAGGTAATTAATTTCTATATATTTCTGGAAAGTCACTTTCTATATTGGGCTCCACTGGCATGCATAAATCCCTTAGATGCTAAATATGTTCATAATTTTAATAGTTTTTATACTTAGTTCACAATCAAGCAATTGAAAACAATTGTATTTCAAAGAAGTGTAGTAATATTAAGCTGTGGAAGTGTTGAGTTAACATGCCCAACCTTTAACATGCGCCACTGGGATACTAAAAATCACATAATTATAATTTAATCATTTTAACCTCTGTAATGGAAAATTAGATCACCTTATGCCTCAGCAGTATAATAACACCATTTGAGGAAAAGTGAACAGGTATTTAACTACTATTAGAGAGCATCTAAGAGAGGGCTATGAAGATAGTGAAGGGTCTAGAGGGTAAGATGTGTGGGAAGTGACTGAGGTCCCTTGGTTTGTTTCAGCCTAGGGATGGGGAGACTGAGGGGAGACCTCAAAGCTGTAGGCCCCATCTCACACAGAGTGGAGAGGCAGGTGCTGATCTCTTGTGACAGCAACAGGACCTAAGGGAACAGTGTGCAGCTGCCTCGAGGGAGGGTCATGTTGGGGATTAGGAAAAGATTCTTCACTGAGTCAGTGGTTGCGCACTGGAATGGGTTTGCAGGGCAGTGGTCATGGTACTAAGCCTACTGAAATTTAAGAAATGTTTGGACAGTGCTCTTAAGAGTTGTAATTTTGGGTGATCCTGGATGGAGCCAGGAGTTGAACTTGATGATCTCTGTGGGTTTGTCTCGTAGAGTTCAGGATATTCTAATATTCGTGCTTTAAAAGAAGTGTAGAGCAAAGGCTCTAGTAGGGTTGATAGCCATTTACTCATAACATTGACATATGCAGAGAACAAGTTGCTATTTAGAGATTCATTTTCTATTATTCAACTCCAGGTTTTTAAAAATATTTTTCATTTTATTCTTTATAACTTCCTATAAAATATGAGAAACTTGACTCGGACTGGGTGCTGGTCAAGCAGTGGAAAATAAGCTCTGCTTTCTTCCCACACTCTCAGCTCCAGACCTGGGGCAGTGCCAAACAGTCCTCCCAGGTGACGCGAAACAACCCTTGTCTGGTAGCTTGGAAGCTATGTTCTGACAGCGAAGTTCTCTTGTGCTACATTATGATGCTGTTAATCTGATTTTATACTGTACCCATAGGAACATCTATGAGAAAAAAATAAGAGCAGAGAGAATTGCTTAATTACATCTGTTGCATGAGTACTGTGAACTTTCTTTTCAATTCTTTGAAAGCAGGACATAGTAAGAAAGCTGCAATTAGACCTGATTGAGAAATCAAGTGGTGTGGCTGTATAATATATTTGTCCTTGTGCTTGCAGAAGGAGTTGCACTGTGTCAACGGTTTGGCCCAGTTTTGGGTCAGTTCCATGACTAATGGGGCAGAGGGACGCACAGGTCCCCGCCCCGAGACAGGGGGAAGGAGGGTAGGGAAAAGGTAGGGAGATGGGCCTGAAAACAAAACAGCAGCAATGAGCTAAGGGAGAGAATTAATTTACTGAACATGATAATGGAATGTGAGATAGCACAAAATAATACAATATAACTGGAATTGTAGCTAATAAATAAAATGAGAGAGAGTGTCCAAAACCCGAAGGCATTACTTTAATACTGAAGGCAAGACGGCTAGGGAGCACACACTCAGAGATGAGCAGTAAAAGAAAGGGCAGTCTCGTGACATGCGAGCAGTTTTATCTTTCCCTCTAAATCAAAAATGGAAATGGAGCAGTGGAAGTCTTCTGGGATATGTAGTAGTTCTTATTTTCTGGGAACTATGTACCCGGAAATATTGACAAGCCACAGAACTGGAGCATTAACTCTTACTGCCAGTGCACTACATGATGTTATGATGTGGAATACTGATAACAAAAATCATAAAACCATGACACACTGTATTGTTATCTTAACACTCAAGAGACCTGGTTGTGGAGAAAGATCACACAGCACTGTGTGATTTTGTTTAGTTT
This sequence comes from Numida meleagris, assembly GCF_002078875.1. Taxonomy (NCBI): domain Eukaryota; kingdom Metazoa; phylum Chordata; class Aves; order Galliformes; family Numididae; genus Numida; species Numida meleagris. The sequence goes on from NC_034438.1 coordinate 32,438,639, forward strand.
TGGTCTTACTGGATAGAAAGAAGAGAGATTCTAAGTATGCATGCCAATCCTTCTTGGAAAAGTTGCACCTAATGAGCTGTAATTCTGAAATTGGCTATGGAAATCCTGAGGTGGGCATGAAAATGAAGTCAGTTTAACCTATTTAAATGTGTCTCCAATGAATCAGAGGGCACTCACAGGGATCATTGTGTCCAAATCCTGACTCAACCAATATTCAAACCATATTTATGAGAGCATTGTTGCCTTCCTTTGCATGCTCTTTAAGAGCTTTATGTCTTTCTGTCAGCGGTTTATGGGTAGGTTTGGCGCAGTTCCGTGACTAAGGGGGTGGGGGGACCCACAGACCCACGCTCCGGGAAAGGGAAAATGGAAATAGGGTAGGGAGATTGGTCTAAAAACAAAACAGCAGCAACGATCTGAGGAGAAACAAACTGATTTACTAAATAAGGTATTGAAATGCAAGATAACACAATAAAATACAATATAATTGGAATTTAAGCTAATAAATCAAAATGAGAGAGAGTGTCCAAAAACCAAAAGGCCTTACTCTGATGCTGGCGGTGAGACAGCTAGGGAGAGAGGCGCTGCTGGGATGAGCAGGAAGGGAAGAGAGAGCAAAAAAGGGGAACGTCTCGTGATATGCAAACAGTTTTTAATCTTCCCCTCTGAATGGAAAATGTTAACAGAACAGCGAGCAGTCCTCTGGGAGATGTAGTTCTTCTCTTCTGAAAAGCAGGTACCCGGAACCATCCACAGTCCACGGGACTGGAGCATTAACTCTTTAACTCCCAGTGCACCACATGATGTTATGATGTGGAATGCCGATAACCAAAAATCATAAAACCATGTCACTTTCTTATGTTGTGGTGCTCAAAACTGCACTCAGTGCTTGAGGTGAGGCTGCGCCAGTGCAGAGGAGAGAAGTCTCTTCCCTCAATCAGCTGGAAGTGCTGGGACTGATGCACCCTAGCGTGCAGTTGATCCTTTTGGCTGCCAGGACCCACTGCTGACTCGTTTTCAACTTGCTATCAACCGGAGCCCTCACATCCCTTTCCATGGAGCCGCTCTCCAGCTTCTTGTCTCCTAGACTGTACAAGCATTCAGGGTTGTCCCATCCCACATGCAGAATCCAGCACTTACTGTTGTTGGACTTCATGTGATTGTTGATTGCCTAGCCTTCGAGGCTGTCAAGATTTCTCTGCAAGGCCTTTCTACCCTCGAGGGAGTCAACATTTCCTCCTAATCTAGAGTCATCCACAAATTTACGTAGCATACTATACCTTCAACTCCTACATTGAAGTCATTTAACAAAAGATGTAAGAGGACTGACCCCAAAATAGAGCCCTGCAGAACCCCACTAGTTATTGGCCACAAGCTTGATGGCCGCCATCCAATTCACTGTAATTCTTTGAGCCTGACATGTCAACTACTTGTTCAACCATGGATTACATTTGTGTTTAGCTGTATGCTGGATGTTTTGTCCTGGAGGATACTGTGAGACACAGTGTCAAAAGCTTTGCTGAAATTCATAAAGGTTACGCTGACTGGAGGAAAAGTAATCCTTTCTGATTTCTAACAGGTTCTTTGATGTGCTCTATTGATTATGCTTAACAGACCATCTGCTTCATAATATAAGAAAGCTTTGGAGTTCAATAAGAAGTACAATAGCATCACCTTGTGGTTAGCTAGAAGATATTATTATTTCCCCAGAAGTACTGCAGAGTTTTTTCTTAAATTACTTGTGCAATCACATTGCTTATACACCCATTAAAAAAAAGTCAGCAATGTTTTTATGTGTGTGTATAGTGTGTACATGCTATGTGATCGTATGTGTATATTTTTTAGTCAAATGTTTCTCTTTGTACTTTCTAAGGGCAGGTGACTATTGGGCTAATGTGGTACAGTTTCATACTTCAAAGAAGTATGAAAGTCTCGAAACTTTTTTAATAATCTGACATCCTACAACTCAACTTGTATAACCAGCTTGACGTCTTCCTTTTAGCTGTAGTCTGATTAATGTCAACTACGTTTCCAGTATAAAATATTGTCATGGTTTTGTGATTTTCGGTTATTGGTATTCCACATCACAACGTCATGTAGTGTATGTACCTGGTTCTCAGAAGAGAAGGACTACTACAGTCCCCACGGTACTTTGCTCCTCTGTTACCATTTTCCAGCCGGAGGGAAAAGATAGAAGCTCGCAGTATAAAAACTTGCAGATCACGAGACCTCGTCCCTTTTTCCACCGTCTCTCGTCTTGGCAGCACCTCGCTCTCCAGCCGTCTTATCGTCGGTAGTAGAGTAAGGCCTACCTTGATTTTGGGACATTCTCTCTCTCTGTATTGGATTTATCAGCTTAAATTGTAATTATATTGTATTATAGTGTGTTGTTTTGCATTCCGATATCTTATTTAGTAAATTAGTTTGTTTCTCCTCAGATTGTTGCCGCTGTTCTTTGCTCTCAGGGCCATCTCCCTACCCTTTTCCCCTTTTCCCTTTTCCTGGGACGTGGGCCCGTGGGTCCCCCGTCCCCTTCGTCACGGAATCGGGCCTAGCGCCCGTAAACCGTTGACAAATATTTTTAAATCTCGACACAATATTTTTCCAGGGAACTAGGTATTACTTATTTAATACATATTTTTCCCAGCTTAGTTTTGTTAATGTCTGGAAGTTGTACCTGAAGAGATGTAGATATTTATCTTTTCAGTGTGGAGAGAGTGTGAGTAATTGTGTACTAAACTTTTCTTTTTTGCTCTACTGTGGGACAAAACTTGTGTATTGGCTTGATACAGTAGGAGGAGACATTAGGGGATTAGTTTAATTTGTTTCTAGGACTGTTATTTTTGCAATATTGAATTTACTTTATGTTGCCATTCTTAATTCATATTTCACACAGATGTTCCTTGTTATCTTTGCAGAGGATTTGAAAAAGTCATATGATAGTGCGTGCACATGGATGAAGAGACAAAATAAACTTACTTTTTAATTAGCAGTTGGTAATGCTTGGCATCTTAGAGTGGTCATGATTCCCTTACTGCCATGTTAGAGCGGTCAAAACTTTCTACTTTCAGTTCGGAAGAACATCTAAAACCCTTATCTAGATTCTGGAAGCAAGTTGTATTTATTTGATCTTTGTGTATAAATATGCTTCTGTCAGATTGCAGTCTTCCAAAAAATCATTCTATATGAATAATTAATTTTGCCATTCTCTTTCTCCCTGCTAGGGATATGCTTTATGATTAGTAATTTCTAGGAACAAGAATATGTGATGTAGGAATAATAGCAGAGTTTGCAGACCAACTGAATAGCTCTGTTTTATTTTCACAAAATGTCTCTTGCCATGATATTGAATAGGATTAAATGAGCAAGAGGACTTAATGTAATCTTTCTGTGTTTTGCACAGAAAGCCATTTTAACAAATTAGGTCTCCAAAGGTTCTCCAGGTAAATCACTGGATTTATAGCTTGTTCCTGATCCTGGTTATGGGAAAGCTTATTCCTGTCCACTAGACTAAAGCTATTAATTCTGAGACTTCTGTGATCTCTCCAGCTTAAGTATGTGTTAGACTACTAGGAGTTCATTATTTGGCTACTTTTCTCCCAGCCAGCTGTGGTGTGAAAGTGGATTTTGTAGCAGTGACTCCATGGAGTTGTGGAGTCCAGTAGTGCTATTAATTATGACACTTTGTACCTTTTCTCATCTTCTGAATGCAGAAATTTAAATGGGAAACAGCATCTTTATTATTTTAGTACTGAGAGCTACCTAGTGGATCCCCATGCATAATTGTTTAAAGTAATTCAATTTCTGGACAAATGTCTTTGTAAGATTAGCAGAAATGAACATTATTAGTTTATGGAAGTAACCAATTCCAAAAACATCTGATTTGATTTCAAGTTCAATTAATTAAAACCAAAGCAAAATAAAACTTCCTGTCCCTATGTATCCTTTTGTCTAGTGCAATTGCATGCTTTACTCCCCATCATTGCCATTTGGTAGAATGAGAGAAGAGGTTGAAAGAGTTGCTCTTTACTATTTAAAGTTTCCTGTGGGGAATTGTCTCTGCTTTTAGTATGATCACAGAAGGTCATATTTATACTAATTTTTGAAACAATGTGTTTTGCCTGGTGGTGAATGAAGAACATATGTGCACTTGGGCAGGTGGTTCTCTTGACAGGTTGGATTTTAATAAATGGTTCTAATTCAGTTTCTGGCCCCAAAATGTTCCTTTTATAAGCTCTTTATTATTTTTATTATACTTTAACAAAAGTATTATTTCATTCTCTCTTTTTTCTTTCTTTTCTGTAGAAGCAGAATAGTGCACTGCAAAACTTATGTAAGAAAATGAAAGATATGGAGCTGGAACATCATGACTGTTCTGAACTGCTTACTCACCAAGTACACGAGCTTGAATGCAGAGCTGAACAAGAGGAGCGTCTTAAGAAAGATCTCGAAGTAATGCTTTTTGGTTACTGCTATTAGTCTCAAGAAACACTGAAGCTCTGAGCAATTTTATTTTTGTGGGGTGGAACCTCCCAGTTAGCTGGTGATTTCTGTTTACTGAATTGACAAAATGTTGAACATCCCTTTTGCAGAGTAGACTGAATAGACCAATGCCACTTACTATTTGAGTCTCACTTGAGACTGGTGTTTGAAGATCAGATGGCAAAAGGAGCATGGAAATAAGGCTAAGATCAGGAAACCTTTATTTTCTGTACATTATCCCTAACCATGTAATGTCTTTTTTTTTAATCCTCTATTCTTTTTTGCCTAGGTAATTTTTTTTTTTGCACAAGTTTTTATAGTAAGTAAACTTGAAATATAGTAGAGCTGAGAAAGGTGCCAGATGGTGTACTTGGTAGAGAGAATAACATACTAGCAGATCACAGTGGTGTTTTGCAGATCACAGTGGTGTTTTGCAGCACTCCCATCTATATCTAAATGCTAAAGGTAGTTTTGGTTTGTGTGTTGAATGATACCTGTTAACTGAGAAGTCTGAACCTTTTCTAGCTAGTGTCTTCTAAATGTATTTCTTTTACTAAAATGCTATTTGCAGTTTTCTCCAAACTTTCACTATTTTGTTCATCTACAGAGTAACTTTTATGGTAACTGCTGTCTGAATGTGTGATCTGAACCGAGACATTCTTGACCAAAGACTTGTTACTGCTAAAAAGCATAGTAACCAGATGATTCTTTATCCTGATTTAAGTTTCCTACCAAAGATTCTTTTAGATCTTTCCTATGACCAAGTTTAGAAAATTGGCACTTGTGGAAAATTAGGAGTCCTTAAAGATAATGTGATGTACAGTTTTTAGCTATGTTTGTTCTTTGTTATTTTTCCCCTTAAAAGCAAAGAAAATGTTTAAATAATTTGTTGCTAGAAAGGTAGAACTCTGCAGTAAAGTACAAAAGAAAATTACTACAGGGAACATCAAAGCTCATCAGCTAAAATCACTGATTATTGGCGAACAAGATACACATTTGTACCCTCGGAGATCGATAGGAAATCCATTGTTAGGTATTGCAAGGTGCATATGCTGGCTTAGGCAGAATTGCCTTCAGATGGAAAGTACTATGAAATTTGAATAGCCTATTTAAAACAAAGATTTTTTGCTTCAAAGTGCTTTCACGAAGGCTTTTTTTTGGTGTGACTTCATGACATATAACGTTAACATAGAAATCATGAGCTGAAAGGAAGAATAAGGCAGGCAATGGTTTCTCTCTTTAATTAATTTGATTGGGTGTATTTACCGTCTGTAAATTTGAAAAGGAAGTTCTCAGTTCCTCAAACATATAGCTGTGTGCTGGAGATGGTTTTATGGAATGCGATCTATTAACCAAAATCAGCCAAGATAACTTAATTATTGCTTCATTTTTATTATAATTAATATATTGATCTCTTAATGATCTAGTGAGAAAACAACAAACACTATAGAAAAAGTGTTCTTGTGGTACTTCTAAGTGTAGGTGTTTAAGCAATGATGAAGGAAGGTGTGTGATAAATGCTCTTGCCTAGGAAGCTTTTAAGCAAATGAGCACAAGTCCGTGTGTATACTAATAGTGAAAAGTAAATTAAACTTTGGTGCATATGCTCTGGTCAGCATGCATCTCACCATCATAAAAATAAATTTCGAATGAAAGGACGTACCATTCTATGCTTGAAATCAGTAATGAGAATCTTTGGGAAAAACCCAACAAAACACCTTTATTCTTTAAGAAGTAGAAGCACTAGATGTTTTGAGTTTATTGGTTATCTTACTTAGCTTATTGCTACCTTGAGACTTCATACTGGGTGGTGGACTTAAAATTCTAGGGCTTGTGGCAGCGAAATTATCTGCACTGTACAAAATACCACTTCTCTGCATCTCTGTTTGTTGGGCAAAGTTTGTTCTGCCTCTTCTGTGATAATGAAAGGCTACCAACTCAAAGTTTCTGAATTTTAGAATTGGGATTGATAAAACCTATTTTAAATTGCTCTATTACCCATAATCCTCTCCCCTCCAAATTAAATATAGTGAGGAGCAGTTTATTATTAACAGAGCTTGAAGTGTGATTTGCAGCCCTTCTTGTTCAAAGCCTTTCTTTGATTTTTACATTTGTCATTCTACTTCTTCTCTTGCATTCTGGAACTCTGTCGGGTAGAGGTATTATCTTTCCTTCATGCAGAAGCAGAGTGGAGGGACCTCAACAAAAAAGACCAGATATGCTCTTCTTCAACTGTAGTGTGGCTACTGGAGCTTACTCCTTGGAAATTATGAAGGAGGTAATGGAGAGATAGTCAAGGACAGATCTGTTGGATAAAGGAAGGGGAAGTGAGCACCACCTTCCCTCCTCATTGATGGAAGGAAAGGACCATACCCTTTTTAAAGGGCATGCTGTATTTCCACGTATCCTTAGGTGCTTCTGTGAAGCCTGGAGATTGTTGAGATTTAAGCTCATTACTATGTGTAGAATTTCTTCCTCTCTACCGTAAGCAGCTGCCTTGCTAGCATGATAGCTTCTCTGCATCATATTTTCAGTTGCTACATTCTTCCTGTGTACTGTGGAAGAGGCATTAAAGAAGGGCAATAAAGTCTAAGCAGTAGTTCTTACTGTGTGCCTAATTGCTTAAGTTTCCATGCAGTTCTGTATTGCTCTCACATGGTTCTGTGTCAGTTTAAAACTTCTTGATGTACGGGAATAAGTATTACCTATTAGAAATACAGATAGTTCTGTTAAATTTCTGATAACAGAATCACAGAATTGTAGGGGCTGGAAAGATCCTCTAAAGATCGAGTCCAACCCCACTGTTAAAGCAGGCTATCTAGACCAACCTGTATTTAAAGCTGTGGTTAAATTATAAATGTTATTTTTACCTATAATGTTGGTATTTGAGGTGGATTTCCATTCAGAAGCCTTAAAGTAGCAGTACACCTCAAACAGAAAATGATTTTTTTTCATGTAGTAGTTCTGTGTTTATCTGCCTTCATGGAACATTTGGCTTATGGATTGCTTTTTTTTTTGCTTTCTTCAAATGGGAAAATGGTCTCAGAAGTTACTGTTATTTAAATACCCGTACAAACTACCTTATATAAGCGGGCATTAAATAGGAAATGTGTACCTTATTTTTTTCTGATGACAGTGATGATCTTAGGGTGGTTTGTCTGGAGAAAGGGATCATTCTGATTTAAAGGTAATCCTTTAATTTTTTGCTATTCACTGCCTCTTCATATGCAGACAGGATGAAGTTTCTTGGAGTTCATGAAGCTGTTTACTACCCTCTGCTGGACATAAGAGAGAAGTCCGTGAAAAAATACTTGTTGCTGTAATGAATGGAAATGAAAAATTTAGAATCTTTCTTTGACACTCTTTCAAAGGATTGTATCTGTTATATTGTAATAGAAAGAAAAGAGAAAATTCTTATCTCCTCCTCCTCCTTTTTTTTTAATATTACTCAGGTTTTCTCCAGTTATAATTCTGAACATGATCTAAATTAATAGATTTCTAGTTTCTGGAGTATATTTCTAGATTCTGGAATAAGAATTGATAGGAATGATTAGTCTGTGGAAAATTACCATTATTCTGTTGCAAGATAGCTGTTGGTACAGTGTCTAACTTGCTAGCTTTCTAGCTTGCAGCAGTACCAAATGTAGTGTATTACTGCATGAGCCTCGAGTCCTTCTGAACACATACTCTACGAGAAAAAAAAAACCACTGAAGCTGAAACATTGTTTTTGTTCTGTCTCTTTAGCCCAAGATTCAGTAGTCAAATTCTTGATGGATTTGTATTGAACTCATCAAGATCCTACTGTTTATACATGTTAATTTTCTGGAACCAGATTCTTCTAGTTTTGCCCTTTGCTCCACTACTCTGGAAGGTTGATTTCTTGGGAAATATAAAGCAATCTGTATATAAAAGCAGTGTTTCTTGTGACGCGTCTGGATGCCAAAAAGCTGGGTGGGAAAGCTATTTGATGAACAGGGAATGAGAGGGGAACGTGGATAGTTATCATGAAAAACATAATCATTATTGTATAGATTTCAAACTTTGTCTTGTTCACGGAAATGTGGTGATTTTCTATTTTCTGTTTTATGTTTTTGAGAGTGCCAGCTCTCAGTAGGTTGGAGCTCAAGGTATGTCACGGTTTTTAAGCCTTTCTCTTGAGGCCTGAAAAATGTCCCGTAATTCGGTTTATTTTGTTTCTGTGACTTTGAGTATATTGTCATTTTAAGATCAGTCCTTCAGCTTTCAGTGGGTCTTTCTATGTTCCCCTCCTTTATGTATATAGACATTTTAATATCCTGCTAAACGTGTGGTCTTGCATTACTTTGGTAATGCTGCTGTGATGGGAAAATGACTGGGAGGAATACTTGTTTGAGTGATGATCACCCTCTGTATTTACACAAAGTGTAAGTATATGTAATAATAAAGTACACGTAATAATAAAGTTTTGAATGTACTAAATTTGTTGCTCTATACTAGTCAGTGAATCAAGAAATTGAATCTCAGATAAAAACAAAATTGTGAACAGACAAAACTAACCAGACTTTCTTTTTTTAATTTGTTGTTAGTAAATTCACTGTGAATTACAGTATTGGGTAAGTTATACAGGTCTCACAGGAAAGAGTTGATAAAGCTTCAAACAGTACGAAAAAGGACACATTGCACAGCCAGTTAACACTGCTGCTGGTTAAAATTTAAAGTCCTTTTTGTCTTCTCTGCCTGGACTCCTTCATGGCTCGCTCTTACTGAAGCCTCCATTTCCTTGTGTCTCCACACTCACCCACATGCCCTGACATCTTTTATTTAGGAATTAGAGCTACTGTGGCTCTTATATGCCCTCTAAGCACTGCATTTTGGTGGCTCCAAAGTTTAGGTTACTTCAGTGACATGCTTACTAATGTGATGGACTTTAGAGAGGACCTTCCTTGTAATCATCTAACATTTTATTGTGTTAATTAAAGTAAAGGTTGAAGACTTGTCACTCTTAAATCACTGTCAGACCAAAGCTGAATATTCTCTAGACCTCATTAGGATTTAGTAACAAGTCGCATTTTAATCTTGTCTGTGTGCATGTATAAAGTAACTGTGTCAGTGACTGGGCTTTTAAGGATTTTATGAGCTGTGGAGCATAAGACCCAGAAGAGATATCCTTTTCCCCTCAAAGTACTGTAGGAAGGGAGAGCAATTAAGATGGGTTTGCCAACTGCAAATCAATTGCAGACTGGGATAGGCTTGCATTTAGTCTAAAGGCAACTAAGCTATAGCTATGTAGAAGTCCTTGATGTTTTGATTTTTTTCCTAGATACAAGCATATGGATTATTTTATAGCCCCCACACCAGTGTTATACGGGTCAAATGTGACTCTTGTCAATGAGATGTGTTACTCCTCGTTTATAGGACTTCATTATAGGAAATACTGATTGTGAGTGTAGACTGCACTCCATAAAGCTGAAAGAACGTTTACCTCAGTGGTTAAGAACTGCTTGTAGTTAAGTACTTTTCTAGTTAATAATAAGTTGTTTATTATCTGGACAGGAGATGGCTCCACCTTACCGTGATCAAGAAGCACCAGCGTTTCTAATGTTAGATGCAAGTGGTCAGCATGTTTCCCAAAGATGTGCTTAGACCTGACCTCTTAATTTGAGTTAGGATTTGTAGGGAAATGCTTTTAAGTTGGAAGAAGTAAGATCTTAATCTGAATGTGGAAGCACACAAATGGAGTGATGTTTCTGATCTGCTGTATATTTTCTTCCCTGAAAACTGTATCCTGGCTGAGCATTGCACATAAGGGCTGTGTACTTATAGCCATAGAGGTGTGTAAGTATCCTAATAATTTGTTAGTAACATGAAACTGGAAAATCTTGTAGAAGTTATCAAAGTAGAAGCAGAGGAGGGAAAGAGGACTTATATTACCATTTCTGAACTTATTTAACTGTTGGAAATGTACTTTTTTTTCCCCCTTTTGTTTTCTTTGTTGTTTGCTGAGGGTTTTGATCTAAGTGCAAATGTCAAAGGATTCAGTTTAGTGTCTATGGCATTGCATACATGTAGGATATTGGGCAATACATTCTGAAAGAGTAATTCAGTTTTTCACATATTGCAGTACTGACTAAGGAAGAGGAGCTGAGAAAAATGGAAGCCACACAGGCCACTTTGGAAAATGGTACTGCAAACTGTTAGCATACGGAAAATATCTCCTAGAAACCTCATTAGCATTTACATATATAAGGACAGTGGAAAAAGTGTCTGAACTTGAAGGGCTTAGGCTAACCATATAACGTGGTTGCCTACAAGTTAATGCTTGCACAGAAGTTTCCTTAGCCATTCTTCTTTGCTCTTTCTCAAAAGACACAGTTCTATCTTGGCTATCATGAAAACAGACGTGAGATCTATGTTCTTTAAGACAGAGTTAAGTTTGTTCAACTTGCGTATCTGAGGAAACTGGAAATTACATGAGTTCGGTGTAGTACCTTACTTGTCTGTCTTCAGATACACTGCAGGTCAGGTGATGACACAGGTGAGCTCTGTCACTACTGAATCTTACTGAATAACCAATGTTATCAGCGCTGCATAAGAAAAAAGCTTCATTGGAGAACCCATTTATTTCAGTCCATCCTAGTGATGTATCACTTAAAAGAAATATTCCATGCTAAAATGGAGAATATTCATGCTTAACTCTCAGCTGAGAAACTGTTGTCTGGATATCTGAGATCTACAAGCTTTCTCTAGAATTCCTTTTCATTTATCTTCTCTGTATATAGGCACTGTGTAAAGTTTTTGAACACATGGGGAGACCGGCTGTTATCTTTTGCGTGATCCAAATGAGGTTTTCATCTTTCTGTTTGTCAGAAAGGTATATGGAACTCCTCTCTTCATCCCAGTTCTTGTTCTGGAGTTTTTAATGTAGTGTTACAGGTTAAACTCATCCCTGACATTTCTTTCTCTCAGAATGTACAGTAGATCATTATCTCTACTGCGGCATGGCAACAGTATGCACTATGGAGAGAAGTGCTTATAAGGATTAGCAGAGCCTGTTTGAGACTTCATGAGGAAAATAGACACAATTTTCTGTAAAGTGTTCCCCCCCCCCCCCCAAGTAAATCTTTAGTCTCAGTTTGGAATCCATGTCCAGTTTCTGTGGCTGATATATATTCAGACAAACAGCAATCCCAGATACTATTCTAAGTAAAATGTGATTTTTTTTCTCTGTATTTGATGAATCTTTCTGCTGTTTAGCAAGGCTTATATGCTAGTTTCTGATGAAATACCTCTTGCAGTTTTTGGTTTTCCCACAAATTTTCCTTTAATCTGCTGACATCTGACTTTGTTTAAATTTACTAAATATATAGAACTGTAGAATATCCCAAGTTGGAAGGCATCCACAATGATCATCAAGTCTAAATCCTGGCTTAACACACAACTGCCTAAGAAAACAAACACTATGTCTGAGAGCATTTTCCAAAAGCTTCTTGAACTCTGTCAGGCTCATTGCTGTGACCACTGTCCTAGGGATCCTGTTCCAGTGCCTGACCATGGTCTTGATGAAAAACCTTTCCCTAACACCCAACCTGACCCTGCCCTGATGCAGCTCTGTCCTGTTCCCTCGGATCCTATCACTGTCACCAGAAAGCAGAGGTCAGCACTGTCCCTTCCCTCCCCTTGCAAGGAGCTGTAGGCTGTGATGAGGTTCCCATTTAGTCTGTTCTTTAGGCTGAACAAACCAAGGGATCTCAGCTGCTCCTCATACATCTTGCTCTCAAGACCCTCCACCATCCTTGTAGCTCTCCTTTCAACTCTTTGTAATAGTTACATCGTAGAATGGTTTGGGTTGGAAGGGACCCTAAAGATCATCTAGTTGCAGCCCCCCTGCCATGGTCAGGGACACCTCCCTTAAGGCCCATATGGTGAACCAGAAGTTGCAACAACCAAATCACAGAGCCCTGGAAACAGAATATTCATTGCTGTACCAGGTACAAGATGACTTCTTTGTTACTTCCCCAATTTACTGGTGCAACTTTTCTGCAAGCTCTTTTAAATTTCTGAATCTATTCTGTGCAAGGGAGTTGCTCATACTGGTAAACTAAGGTTGAGGTCTACTTAATGAGTTTTTCAAGGTGTGAACAGAACGAAGTTCAAATGCCGTCTTTGGCTACTAGCAATCCAAGAAATTAGTAGTAATTCTTGCCCTGGTCCCTGGCAGTGACTTATTGTCAACGGTTTACAAGGCGTTCGGCCCGGTTCCGTGACAAAGGGGACGGGGGATCCACGGGTCCACGCCCCGGGAAAAGGGAAAAGGGGAAAAGGGGAAGGAGATGGCCCTGAGAGCAAAGAACAGCGGCAACAATCTGAGGAGAAACAAACTAATTTACTAAATAAGATATCGGAATGCAAAACAACACACTATAATACAATATAATTACAATTTAAGTTGATAAATCCAACACAGAGAGAGAGAATGTCCCAAAATCAAGGTAGGCCTTACTCTACTACCGACGATAAGACGGCTGGAGAGCGAGGTGCTGCCAAGACGAGAGATGGCGGAAAAAGGGCCGAGGTCTCATGATCTGCAAGTTTTTATACTGTGAGCTTTTATCTTTTCCCTCTGGCTGGAAAATGGTAACAGAGGAGCAAAGTGCCGTGGGGACTGTAGTAGTCCTTCTCTTCTGAGAACCAGGTACATTCACTACATGATGTTATGATGTGGAGTACCAATAACCAAAAATCATAAAACCATGACACTTATGTTGAAAGAAAATGCATTTTAGTTCTTTTCCTAGGTCTGCGTTTTCTGAAGTTTCAGTAAACTAATTTAAACAAGGTTTTAAAAATTGAAGTTGTAACAAACTATTGGTATGAGTCAAGACTTTAAAAAGTCAGACAGGATATGAACTTCAAAAACAAGAAGAGGTGTCGATTCCTAACCTTTCAAGTTAAATACTAGTTTTCCTGGTGCTTCCTTTTTGTAGGCATGCTAGTTCTACAGGTTAATTCTTCAGTAACTTGTGACAGCTGAAGCAGATGAACCATCTGCAAATGTGTCTTTTTAAATGGAATTGCTCTCAGACAGCAAAAGAGTGATGTGTTGGCACTTCTTACAGATGTCTGATTGCTCTTGCTTATCTTTCACTGTTTCAGAATTTTTTACAAACAAATTTCTGTGCTTCTGGCAGTTTAAGTTTCCTCTGTACCATGCCTTTTGCCCTTGCTGTTAAGTGTCTGTCATGTTGGCTTAATACGTGCTCTAGTTTTCAAGTTCTATACCAAGAACTGCTACCTATGTAATCTGTTTTGGAGAACAAGATTGGTCCAGTTTTTCATCCTTCAGATACCCTCAATCAAGCTGTTACTTGTTCTCTCTATTTTTATTTTTTCTTATTGGACTGTCTTTGTTCCACAGGGTATCCGTTTGCAAAAATAAATAAACAATTCTGGTGGTGTCTTTTAACAAGCAGAAAGTTTTTTTCTTGTTTCATTTGAAGAGTGAAAGAGATAAAGGCACACAACAGAGTTTTCTGTTTGACTTGTTCTCAAAAAATATGACATTAGCAGTCAAATGCAATACAGAGCTTATGAATTAGTAAGTAATTGAAAACTTTTAGTCACTTTTTTCATTTCTTTTCATTCTAATGTTTAGTATAAAAATAGCCAAAGGTGGAAGGTAATCTTTGCACTTGAATCTTTGTTGTGAAATGTTCCTGGTGAAGTTTTCAGTTTTTTTTTTTAACATATTTCTAAATGTAAAACGTGTGATAAGTACCTTCCTCACTTTTCCCTTTATTGTTCTGATCAAGCTTAGATAGAGTTATATTAAAGCTGACTTTTTTAGTGCCACTACTACAAAAAAATGAAATCTATCTCGTTAATATTTTTTGTTCACGGACTACTTTTACTAGGCTGGCAGGGCAGTATTCATTTATAAAACCATCCTGTTGGCGGGTGCTAAGGAGGTCCTTACAAACTAATCCAGGAAATAGTTTGTTAACTCTGCATTAAAAGCTGATGTTTGGAAGGAGTAAGACTGTCAAGCCTTTTTTGAGGATAGTCTTAGAAATATGGAAGTATAGGGGGAGAGTTTGTGCAGGATTTGTGTTTGTTTTTACTTAAATATGTTAAACAGATAAAACTTAAGAAAAGAGGAGAAGTTTGGGCCTTCTGACATATCTTACTGTGGAGTAGGCTTGGTAAGCTCTGTGCTTTTGTTACTTCTCTCTTTGGTATGCCTCTGACAAACATCTGTATTGAAAATCTTTCCTTTTTTTGTCTGTGTATGTGAGAGAGAAATTATACAAACAAACTAAAATTTATTGCCAAGAACCTTTGGTCTACCATCTGTTAAAGTTTCTCTCTCTTCTCTTAAATGTTTGGAATCAAGATGCAGTCTCACTGATTTATTTTACATTTCCAAAATCAATAATTTTGATTGCATTTATGCAACCTGAAATGTACTTACGTTAAACAACGTTTTGATATTAATTTGTTTTTCTTGGTGTGCCTAATTTAAATTGAAATGCTGAGGCAGTTTGGGTTATATTTTTCTTATCAATTCTGTCACCCATCAAAGTGAAAATATTTTATTAATAGAAAACAGTGTAGTTAAATTCACATGTGAGTTTGTATTATATTGGATCTTTAGTTACTGTTTTAGCTAAAAGCATTTTTTCAGATTAAATTCAGTGTCCAGGCCTTTATCTGGATGTATATGTCTAGTTATTTCTTTTGGGTTTAAAGTAACTTGGAAGACATTTTTTTAAGATTAAATCCCTTAAAAAAAACAAAACAAAAAACCAAAAAAGCCCTGCTGTCCTCCCAGAAACGAAGTAAGGAAGTAGCCTATCTTTTGAATATTTTGTGGCCAATCCAAATTTCAGAGTAGATTTTTAGCATATTCATTTGCATTTTCTAAATATTGGAAGGATGAACAACAGAGATTCAACAGCCTAATTCAGACAATACCATGTTGCTTAAACTGTGCTTGCAAACACAGGTATTCTGTCCTATAATGAAATGTGACTGATCTGATTAGTCAGGATATTTGTTAAAAGATCATACGCATCCTGACATTTTCTAGACAAAACCAGCAGAATAGTTAGAAGTCAATATGAATACTATGTGAGTGCTTTGAAACATTAAAGATTTTTGGTGTAGTGAATCTCACTGATTTAGGCCTGCAAAGAAGTGTATTCTTGGCACCTTTACTGGAAATTATATGCTAAAACCAATATGTTTTTATGGAATTCTCAATCTTCTCAATACGTTGTTCTTTCATTACTGAAATTATAGATACTCTATTGTTATTTGTTTTTTGGAAATTGTGGGATGGGGTTATGTTGCCACAGATTACAACCTTGGTAAAAAGCAAACAGTAAGGTAATCAGTAGAATATTTAAGCTCAGTCTTTTTACTTTCTGATTCCAGCCAGAGTTTTCTTAGTTCTTAAACAATGCGGCAATAACATAATGCTACAACAATTTATTTAACAGAATAGAAAATAATAATGTAATGTTTTAGGTCTGAAAAAATTACTTTGGTAAGTGTTTCTTGATCATTTCTTGGATAATCACAATTTCATGTGCAATTCAGATTGGGTTAGTTTGGAATCCTAAAATAGTGGGTGATAGAAGAGTCTGTATGTCATGTTTACGATCTGTCTGAACTTAAATTTCTTCAAAATGTACTTCTAGGCAGCTAGAGATAGAATAAAGCAATTGGAAGAAAACATTGAAGCAGAGAGAGCAGCACATTTGAAATCCAAATTCAATTTGGAAATCACCCAGGTAAACTTTTTGTTAAATATTTTGTGGAAGTTTGCAGCAAAAGAGTTGATGAAGTTGTAAAGTTGCAGTCTTCTAGATGCTTAAGTAAGAACACTGGATTTTTTTTTTTTTGTATTTAAGTTTCAAAATTGTAATATATAAAGGGAAGATCAGAAAAATACCTGTTTTTCAGGGAATATACTTTTAAATTGTTTTTTAATATTAATAATTTATTCAGATTTGCAAGACTGAGAGAGTTACTTCTCCTAGTATTTAAACAGTGCAAGGAAAAGAAATATTTCACAAGAGTTAAACACCGTAGTAATGTATAAATATCCTGTCCTATGTCTTTTGAATGGATGCTTGTTAGAGCTATTTGGAAATGCAGTAAATGCATCTGACTTCTATAGGAGTGAGTACTTAATAAATGCACTCTGAAACTGCTGTTCCAAATATGATTGTTCAGAGTAGATTTCAGCTTCAAACAACATTACAATACCAGCAATTACCAGTAAAGATTAATTATATGAGGAAAATGTTATATGTGTACTTGAATATTAAATCTTTGCGTTATTAAACAGTAGACATCTAAGTGACTGAGAAGAGCTGGGAAACACTGTCACTTTAGGAAGCAGCAGGGAAAAACTTCAGATTTGTCCCAGAGGAACTTGGGACAGCTCTTTGAAGAAGATAGCAAGGCTGATAGATCAGGTGAAGTGCCTCAACACCAATGCATGCAGCATAGGAAATAGGAAGAAGGAGTTGGAAGCCACAGTGCAGTTACAAAACTATGACTTAATTGCTATCATGGAAATGTGATGGTATGAATTGCACAACTGGAGCACGACAGTTAAGGTCTACAAGCTTTTCAGAAGATATAGGCGGGGAAGAATGGGTAGGGATGTTGCCTCTGAGAAATAGTCATGATCGGGTTGAGAGCTTGTGGGTAAAAATCAGGGATCAGACCAATACAGGACACCTGGTGGTTGTGATTTCCTGCAGGCCACCTGATCAAGGGGAGCTGCTGCTGATGCCTTCTTGCTTCAGCTACAAGAAGTGTCACATTTGCAGGCTTTCATCCTGATGGGGGATTTCAACTACCCAGATGTTGCTGGGAGAGCAACATGGTAGGTGGCAAGCAATCCTGAAGACGCCTGAAATGCATTGAGGGTAACTTCCTTGTACAGGTATTAGTAAAACTGACCAGAGGAGAAGTATTACTGGACTTGGTGCTCACCAGTGCAATGGAGCTCTTTAGAGAGGTTAAGATTGGAGACTGTCTGGGCTGTAGCGACCGTGTGTCATGGTTGAGTTTGTGAACTCAAGGAAGATGGAGCCTGCTAAAAAGCTTAAACAGGACCCTGAACTTCAGGAGAGCAAACTTCTGGCTCTTTCAGGAATTACTGAATGAGATCCCCTGGGAGACTGTCCTTAGGGACAAAGGAGTGGAGCAGAGCTGGCAGCTCTTTAAGGATGCCTTTGTGAGAGTGCAAGAGCTCTCTGTCCCCCAGTATAGGGAGGCAGGAAACCAGCATGGCTGAGCAAAGACCTGCTGATCAAGCTGAGGAAGAAGAGAGACAGCCAGTGGAAGCAGATACATGTGGCCTGGGAACATTACAAAGATGCCATCCGAATGTGCAAAGATGGGGTCAGGGAAGCCAAGGTGTAGATGGAACTGAATTTAGTGAGGGATGTGAAAAAAAAAAAAAAGAAGAGATTCTACTGTACATTGGTCATAAAAGACAGGCCATGGAGTGTATCCCTTCTGATAAATGAGAAGGGAGAACTGGCTTCAACAAACATGGAGAGAGCTGAGCTACTCAACCTATTCTTTGCCTCAGTCTTCACTGGCAGTCAGGCTTCCTAAATCTCTCATGTCTTTGAACCGCTAGGCAGGGATTGGAGAAGCAAAACCCCACCCTCTGCAAACAAAGAGCAAGTCTGAAACTACCTAATGAAAGTGAATGTGTGTAAGTCTATGGGACCTGACAACACACATCCCAGTTCCTGAAGGAACTATCTGATGTGGTTGTGAAGCCAGTCGTCATCATATGTGAAAAGTCATGCCTGTCAGGTGAAGTCCCCAGTGGGAGCTGGGGGAAGGAAGACCTAAAGAATCCAAGGCCGGTCACTTCTATCCCTGGGTTGATCATGGAACAGATTCTCCTGGAAGCTATGTTAAGGCACATGAAAGATGAGATGATCTGAGACACCAGCATAGCTTCACCAAGGGCCTTACCAATCTGGTGACTCTACAGTGGAGTGGTGGTGTTGATGTACACAGGAAGGGCAACTGATGCTCTCTACCTGGACTTGTGCAAGGCTTTTGATGTGGTCCCATACCACAGCCTGATCTCTAAATTGGAGAGAGAAGGATTTGAAGGGTGGATTATTCAGTGGATAAACAATTGTTTGGATTGTTGCAGCCAGAGGGTTGTGGTCAATGGCTCTATATCCACTGCTGGCGTGTGTCCAGAGAAGGGCCACAAAAATGATAAGAGGACTGGACCACTTCACCTTGTTCAGCCTGGAGACGATAAGGCTGTGGGCAACCTGATCTTGGGGAGATGTCCTTGCCCATGTCAGGGAGTTAGATCTAGATGATATTCAAGGTTCTTTCCAAGCCAAACCATTTTATGAGTCTATGATCACATGAGGTTTGACCAAATAAGGCAATTATGGCTTACTTTAAAAGGCAAGCAAGAAAAAAATTCAAGGACAGTTCTTTAATGTTCTTATAATATCAGACTTTACAATGTAAATTTTACAAACTTAATTAATCAATAAAATTTGTACTCTTTTATTTTCTGAGCAACAAAAATAAATGCTGCCGTTTTGAGTTAGGTTTTTTTCTTTTTGTCATGATCTTCTCTGTGAACAAGCTCTTATGAATTTATTTATTTAAAGGTCACCATTAAAGTAGTAAAAAGTAGAGATTTGGTTTTCTTCATTTTCTTTGACTGCTTCATCATATTCAGTGGAACTGAGAGGGCAACGTTCCATAAAATTAGAGACTTCTCTTTTATAAATGAGCTGCTGGTAAAGTTTTCTTCACTATTTGTATATGTGGACTTTTCAAGTATGCTTTCCTCTTAGCAGAAGTAGTAATTGTAGCCTTTGCAACCACGTATCAAACTTAAACAACAGAATTCCCCTGAAAAAGTGTGCCTAAAACCTAGAGGGTGAAAAATTCTTACACCACTGAAGGACATTAAAAGACATTTTTTCCAACTTACCTATTTATCTCTGTTTGAACTGTTTGTATTTATACATTTCTGCCTATATTCAATGCTTTTTCTATATATGCATTTAGATAGATGTAATAGAATATAGTTGTCCTTAAAAGAGAAAATGGAACAGCATTAAACACCATGATATTTTTTTCTAACTTGCTTTCATTGTTTTCTAATCACTTGGTAGATGAGAATTCGAGACCTTGAAGGAGCTTTGCAAGTGGAAAAAGTCAGACAAGCAGAAGCTCTTTCAGATTTAGAGATGATCAAGAAGGAGTTCAAAGAGGTAGAAAATGCATATGAGATAGAAAACCAGAATGCCCAGGAGAACTTTGAAAAACTCAGTAGGTAAGTTATCTTTTATATTCATTGCAAATTGGCAGCAGGCAGCTTGAGTAGTGCTTACAATTCTATAGTTTCCACATCAGTGGAAAACAGTACCATCCTACATACCTTGCCAAACCTAAACAAGGTTTCGAACCATTAATAACAGGTCCATACTAGTAAGCATACGTGTCATGTTATGGGAAAGTGGAGAAAATAACCAATCTATTATGTAGGTTATTTGTCAAAGCAAAATATTGAAAATGATAGTTATGATAGGGTCTTGTAGCATGTGGGAGAAATATAGGAAAACATACCTGATAGGTTTATGAAATATTTTTTCCCTATACAAATACAACATTATGATGAGAACTTTTATTTTCATGGAACTAGGTGGATCTACAAGATTTCTATCTAGGAATTGTTTATTATTTGTGGTGAATAATCTTCATTTTCTGCTTTTGAATAAATGTGGAAAGTTTTGACTTGGTAAGAAAAGGTCAGGAGAAGGTGTGAAGTTGACAAAATTAACTGGATTTCCTTTTCCTCTCAGTACAGTCTGCTTTGTCATTCTTCCAGGCTCTTGGAAGAATGGCTGTGTTATACTTCCCATGCAGATAGGAGGCTGCACAGTACTGTGTCTTCTTCCTTGGCTGAATCAAGTATATATTGGGATAAGAAAACATCAAGAAGAATGGTGTTGTAAAACAGGTAGCTAAGCAGTAGGTAAAATGAAGGACAGATTTAGGAGAGGAAGAGGTTTAGAAGGACTTAAAGTTGATGGCTTACTGTGCTGGTATGGGTAAAGAATTCTGTGGACTTTAGAGCACTGAATTCAGCCTTGTTATGGTTTTGTGATTTTTTGTTGTCGGTATTCCACATCATTACATCATGTAAGGTACGGGCAGTTAAAGAGTTAATTCCCCGGTTACTGCAAACTACCTTTTTTGGTGTGGCCCTCTGAGGGGGAGGGGAGGAGGTGCACTCCCCAGGGGTCTTTGCGGGAGAGGGGGTGGTGAAGCCGCCTGGGAGACGCGGGGTCTGTTCTTCCCAGCCTGGCGGAGAAAGCACGTGGTCCTCCTGCATTTTACTGTGTAAGATTTTCAGCCTGTAAACCCTCTATCATAATTCTACTAGCCTCATTTTGATATATTTAGTAAAATTAGTTGTTCCTCCTCAGATCGGTGCCGCTGTTTTTTGTGTTAGATCCGTCTACGGGTCCCCCTCTTCCCAGGTTGCGGCTCCGCGGCTTCTCTGCCGCTTTAGCCGCCGGACCGCCCGGGGGCTGGCTCTTATCGCCGGCGATTTTTTTTTTTCTTTCCTTCCTCTTTTCTCGTTTTTTTTTTCTTTTGGGCCTGTCCCCCCTTGTCACGGACGCAGACCCTTAGACAATACCGTGACAAGCCTTTCTATGTAGATGGTTTCAGAAATGTCTTTAGTTACACATTTGAAACATCTGCTGTGCTATTAACACCATGGAACCCTTCATCAAAATAAGGCCAAAAGAAGTCTGAAAATGAGATTGTGTGTTTAGGTAAACCAAAGCCATTAAAAACAAAACAAAACCAAACCCACAAACTTCTCCTTCAAAGAAAAGAAAATAATTTTCGTGTAAAAAATGGTGAGAATGCATGAAATACATTATGATAGTGATCTAGTGTCACTAGTCAGGAATACTGCGGTTTTAACAACTGGGAAGCTGACTGAGTATATTTTGAGATTTTTAATTAATGTGTAAACTTGTCCTGTGTTGTTGTTTTGCTTTATGTGGCATTAAGATAATACTGGGTTCTTTGCATTTTCTTGAAGTGGAGAAAGCCTGTACCAGTAATATGATGAAAAAAAAAAAAATTAAAAAAAAACTGCTTCATATTCAAAGCAGCTTTGTTTGAAGTCTGTTGGATCAGTAACTTTTCTGATCCAACTTGTAACCTGCATTGCATGTGTTCATCATGTATGTAACTTCTCATTTCTTATTCTTGCACAGAATTTTCTTTCCCCCAGTAGGTTTCCGTATTCAGTTGATGAAGAAAATATGGAAAATTCATGTTTTCAGAGATGAATTCACAGATAAAATCTTTTTCTTCCCTGCTCATTTCTGGGCTGTTTATTCCATCTGAGGTCCAGTTCTGGGCCCCTCAGTTCAAGAAGGACAGGGAACTGCTTGAGAGAGTCCAGTGCAGAGCCACAAAGACGATTAAGGGAGTGGAGCATCTCTGGTACGAGGAAAGGCTGAGTGAGCTGGGTCTCTTTAGTTTGGAGAAGAGAAGACTGAGGGGTCACCACATTAATGTTTATGAATATGTAAAGGGTGAATGACAGGAGGATGGAGCCACTCTTTTCTCAGTGACATCCAATGATAGGACAAGGGGCAGCGGGTGCAAGCTGGAACACAGGTTCCACATAAATATGAGAAAAAACTTCTTCACAGTATGGGTAACAGAACACTGGAACAGGCTGCCCAGAGATGTTGTGGGGTCTCCTTCTCTGGAGATATACAAAACCTGCCTGGATGCATTCCTGTGTGACCTAATCTAGGTGCTCCTGCTCCAGCAGCAGGATTGGACTAGGTGATCTTTTTAGGACCCTTCCGATCCCTGACATTCTGTGTCTCTGTGTGATTCCAAAGTCGAATATTCCAAGGTCCATCTTTGTTTTTGAGGCTAGCATCAAATACAGCATCATCAAATGAAACACGGGGGCTTTTGTGTTTTCTTGGCTAATATCTATTAAGCTGGAGTAGTTTTTAGTCTAGAAAACCTTTCCTGTCTTTTCAACATGGCCACATAGCATAACTTTCTGTAATCATGCAGGGAGCCATTAGCCTTCCAGCGGTCTCTGTGTACCATTTACTCTTCCCTTCTAGAAACTTCAGGAATTACTGCCCTGTTGTTTCTGTCCAAGCTTAAAAACTTGCCTTTGTACTATATGAGCAGCTTATATCTACATGAGAGAATGCTAATCTTTCTGTGAAAGTTAACACAGTTTATTAGTTGGTTGTTGTTTTAATAGAGACTAAAGAAACAGAAACTGATATTCTTAGAATATTGTCTCTGAACTCCCTAGTCTTTAAAGATAGGTGGTGAAGGTCAAAATTTACCTCAGATGAACCATCAGTATACTCAATTCCTTCTAGACACTTGTATGTAATGGATGTGAACTGTCTCTTCTGTCTACCCTGCCCTTTTTATGCTTTGAAGCATACAATTATCCGTTAAACTGGTGAGTATCAGTGATTGCTTTCAGTGGATCCCTTCTGAAACGAGAACTTTTGATCTACTTAACTTTGAAGGGTGCGGTCCTTGAACTTAGGACAATGTCAGCAGCTTGACATTTTCCTTTAAGCCACAATTTGGCATCCTAATGTATTTTTGCTTTTTCTGGAGGAGTCCCCCAGGATTGTCTTTTAGTCTTTGGAAATTACTGGGGACTTCCATTTATTGTGCTAGAATGCTTGTATGTCTTTTTAGCTGGACTTCATGTGGGATAAGTGGAAGCTATCCAAAGCTGTGAGAACTGATTTTCTTAGAAAAAGATCAGTAACTGATTCCAAGCATACAGACTTTTCTGGGTTGCATAATTTATTAATTAGCTCTGAACACAGTTGCACTATGGAAATTGGAAGCAACAAGAGATCTGGGTCTTCATGTGAATTTACTTTTCTTGAAGAGTGAGGGCATGATGTAGAATAAATTGGAACTTCTCTTACTGTGTTTCTGAAAGCTATGAGAGTAGGAGTGATGTTCAATGACTGAAACAGGCAAATGCTTTCTTTAAGAATAAGTAGTAAACATCCACATCTAAAAGAAAGAAGAAAAAAAAAGCCAACTAGGCTGAGGCAGAAAGACATAGGCATTAGGAGGAATGATTAAGTATTCCTTCAGCTAAAATGTATATTTTATCTTTATATGTGGGTTAAATCTATAAGACTTACATAATTCAAAGCTGGGAAGTGACAGTATTGATTTAAAAGTGGGAAAACTTAGAGCCCTTTGGATTACTAGCAGTTCTAATGATAGAAAAGTGAAAAGAGAAAATAAAAGTGAGAGAGACACCTGGATGTTGCCATTGTTAAGAATTATGCCATAGAATAATTCAGGCTGGAGGGGATTATAGAAGATCTTTATTTCAACATTCTACTTAACGCCAGAGTCAGCTACGAGATCAGGTTACTCAGGGCTATGTCCAGTAGATCTTCAAGATCTCCAAGAATGATGATTGCGCAAGCTTTCTGGGAGCGTGCTCCTCTTCTTGACTGTCATGGTGGAAGAAAGCTTCTCGTAGTCCAAATCTTTTCTGATTCAGTTTGTGGCTGTTCTCCCTTGTCCTGTACACTGCTGCGAAGAGGCTGGCTTAGTCTTCTTAGTGACCTAAAGGTACTGCAGGGTCTGTTATTTACCCTTCTCCAGGCTGAATGTACCAAGTTCCCTCACATCATATGTGGCCTGTCCTCCAATCCCTGACCATTCTGGTGATATTCCCCTGAGCTCACTCTAGTTCATTTACTTTTTTTCCTGTGTTGCTATTAGTTCTCTACTAAAATGCCACGCTAATGATTTATAGAATCATTAGAATCATTAAGGTTGGAAGAGACCTCTAAGATCATCTAGTCCATCCTTCAACTCATCAATATCATGCCCACTAAACCATGTCCCTAAGCACCACATCTACATGTGTCTTGAATGCCTACAGGGATGATGACTCTATCATTTCCTTGAGCAGCCTGTTTTCATACCTCACCACTGCTTCTGAGAATAATTTTTTTCTAATATTCAACCTGAACCTGTGTACATTCTAATATTCAACCTGGCATAATTTGAGGCCATTAGCTCTCATCCTACTGCTAGTTATGTTGGAGAAGAAACCAAACTCACATTGCTATAACCACCTTTCAGATAGTTGTAGAAAACGATAAGGTCTCACCTGACCCTCCTCTTCTCCAGGCTAAACAATTCCAGTCCCCTCAGCTGCTCCTCAAAAGTCTTGTGTTCCAGACTCTTCACCAGCTTTGTTGCCCTTCTTCACAAACTCTTTGGGCCTCAATGCCGTTCTTGTAGTGAGGGCCCCAAACTGAACACTGTACTTGTACATCAGTACGAGTACAGAGGGATGCAATCACTTCCCTAATCTTGCTGGCTACACTATTTCTGATACAAGCCAGGATGCCATTGGCCTTCTTGGCCAGTTGAGAACACCGCTGGCTCATGTTCAGCTGGCTATCGTCTAGCACCCCCAGATCCTTTTCCACCATGCAGCTTGCCAGCCACTCTGCCTCAAGCCTGTAGCATTCTGTAGGTTTGTTGTGACCAACGTGCAGGACCCAGGACTTGGTCTTGTTGACTCTCATACAATTGGCCTCAGCCTACTGGTACAGCCTATCCAGATCCCTCTGTAGAGCCTTCCTGCCCTCAGGCAGATCAACAGTCCACCCCAACTTGGTTTCATTTGCAGTCTTACTGAGGGTGCACTTAATCCCCTTGTCCAGATCGCCAGTAAAGATAATAAACAGGACTGGCCCCAGTACTGACCCCTGGAAAACAGCACTAGTGAGCAGTTGCCAGCTGGATTTAACTCCATTCACCACCACTGTCTGAGCCCAGCCATGCAGCCAGTAGTTCTTTACCCAGTGAAGAGTACACCGGTCCGAGCCATGAGCTGCCAGCTTCTCCAGGAGAATGCTGTGGGAGACAGTGTCAAAGGCTTTACTAAAATCTGCATAGACTGTGTCAACAACCTTTCAGTCATACACTAAGTGGGTTACCTGGTCGTAGAAGGTCATGATGGTTAAGCGGGATCTGTCTTTCATTAAGCTATGCTGGCTAGGCCTGATCCCCTGGCTGCCCTGCACATGCTGTGTGATTGTGCTCAGGATGGTCTCTGCATCATAACCTTCCCTAATGCTGAGGTCAGGCTGGCAGGTCTGTAGTGCCCTGGATCCTCTTTCTGACCCTTCCGGACATCACATTGTCAAGTGTCCAGATGTCTGGGAGCTTCCCACTTGACAAGACTGCTCATAAATGATGGAACGTGCCTTGGCGAGCACTTCTGCTAGCTTGGGTAGGTCCCATCTGGCTCCATGGACGTGTGGTAGTGTAGGTGGAGCAGCTGATGGCTAACTGTTTTCTCCTGAATTGTAATGTGTTTATTCTGCTCCTCATCCCTGTCTTCAAGCTCAGGGAGCTCAGTACCCTGAGGATAAGTGGTTTGACTATTAAAGATAGAAGCAAAGAAGGTATTGAGTACCTGAGCCTTTTCCTTGTCCTTAGAATCATAGAATCTTAGAATCATAGAATTAGCTAGGTTGGAAAAGACCTACAAGATCATCCAGTCCAACCTTCCACCTACACCAATAACCCCTCTAAACCATGTCTCTCAATGTTATATCTAAATGTTTCTTGAACACCTCCAGGGATGGTGACTCAACCACTCCCTGGGCAGCCCATTCCAGTGCCTGACCACTCTTTCAGAAAAGTAGTATTTCCTAATGTCCAGCCTAAATCTCCCCTGGAGCAACTTGAGGCCATTCCCCCTCATTCTGTCACTAGTTACAAGAGAGAAGAGGCTGACACCCAGCTCACTACAACCTCCCTTCAGGTAGTTATAGAGAGCGATGAGGTCTGCCATGAGCCTCCTCCAGACTGAACAATCCCAGCTCCCTCAGCCGTTCCTCATAAGGCCTGTGCTCCAGACTCCTCACCAGCTTCGTCGCCCTCCTCTGAACATGCTCCAGGGCCTCAGTGTCTTTCTTGCAGTGAGGGTCCCAAAACTGGACACAGTACTCGAGGTGGGGCCTCACCAGGGCTGAGTACAGAGGGACAATGACTTCCCTACTCCTACTGGCAACACTATTTCTGATACAAGCCAGGATGCCATTGGCCGTCTTGGCCACCTGGGCGCACTGCTGGCTCATGCTCAGCCGAGCATCGACCAATACCCCCAGGTCCGTTTCCTTCACATAACCATCCAGCCACTCTGCCCCAAGCCTGTAGCATTGCCTGGGGTTGTTGCGGCCAAAGTGCAGGACCCAGCACTTGGTCTTGTTGAACCTCATCCCATTGGCTTCAGCCCAGAGATCCAGCCTGTCCAGATCTATCTGTAGGACCTCTCTACCCCCAGGCAGATCGACACTTCCTGCCAGCTTGGTGTCATCTGCAAACTTACTGAGGGTGCTCTCAATGCCCTCATCCAGGTTATCAATAAAGATATTGAAAAGGACAGGCCCCAGCACCAACCACTGGGGAACACCACTCGTGACCGGTCGCCAGCTGGATTTAACTCCATTCACCACCACTCTCTGAGCCCAGCCATGCAGCCAGTAGTTCTTTACCCAGTGAAGAGTACACCGGTCCGAGCCACGGGCTGCGCGCTTCTCCAGGAGAATGCTGTGGGAGACAGTGTCAAAGGCTTTGCTGAAGTCTAGGTAGACCACATCAACAGCCTTTCCATCATCCACCAGGCGGGTCACTCGATCATAGAAGAAGATCAGGTTGGTCAAGCAGGACCTGCCCTTCACAAACCCATGCTGGCTGGGCCTGATCCCCCGGTTGTCCTGCAAATGTTGCGTGATCTCCCTCAGGACAATCTGCTCCATAACCTTCCCTGGCACTGAGGTCAGGCTGACAGGCCTGTAGTTCCCTGGATCCTCCTTATGACCCTTCTTGTAGATGGGAGTCACATTGGCAAGTCTCCAGTCTTCTGGAACCTCTCCATTTGACCAGGAGCGCTGATAGATGATGGAAAGCAGCTTGGCTATCTCCTCCACCAGCTCCCTCAGTACTCTTGGGTGGATCTTGTCCGGCCCCATGAACCTGTGACAGTCCAGGTGGAGTAGTAGGTCTCTGACTGTTTCCTCCTGAATCATGGGGGGTTTATTCCGCTCCCCATCTGAGACTTCCAGGTCAGAGAGTAGAGTGCTCTGAGGACAGCTGTTCTGGCTTTTAAAGACAGATGTAAAAAAGGCATTGAGAACCTCAGCCTTTTTATTGTCCTCAGTGGCCACATTCCCAGCCGCGTCCAGTAAAGAATGGAGATTCTCCTTGGTCCACCTCTTACTGTTAATATATTTGTAGAACAGTTTCTTGTTCCCTTTTATCCCAGCAGCCAAGCTGAGTTCGAGCTGGGCCTTTGCCTTTCTATTTTCTCCCTGTACATCCTGGCAACCTCTTTGTACTCTCCCTGAGTTACCTGTCCCGTCTTCCACAGGAGGTAGATTCTCTTTTTCTCCTGGAGCCTCAGGAAAAGGTCCCTGTTCATCCACGCTGGTCTCCTTCCCCACCGGCTCATCTTGCGGCTCAGGGGGACAGCCTGTTCCTGCGCCTTCAGGACTTCCTTCTTGAGGAGCAACCAGCCTTCCTGGACCCCTTTACCCTCCAGGACCGAATCCCAAGGGACCCTCCCTGCCAGTCTCCTGAACAATTCAAAGTCTGCCCTCCGAAAGTCCAAGGTAGCAGTTTTGCTGTCCCCTCTCCAGCTTCCACCAAGAATTGAGAACTCTACCATTTCATGGTCGCTCTGTCCAAGGCAGCCCCCAACTTCCACATCTCCCACCAGATCTTCCCTGTTTGTGAACAGCAGGCCTAGCAGGGCACCTCCCCTGGTAGGTTCTCTCACCGGCTGCAGAAGAAAGTTATCTTCCATAGTAGTAATTGGTCCATTGGTAGTAATGTTCCCCGTTGCATCCAATAAAGGATGTATATTCTCCTGGGCTCCCTTCAGTTGTTAAGGTATTTGTAAAAACGATTTTTATTAACTTTAAGAATGGTGACCAGATTAAGTTCTTGCCGGGCTCTTGCCTTTCTAATTTTCTCTCTGCAACTTCAGGCAACTTCCAGAGTTGCCTTCCTCTTCTTTCAAAGGTGATAAACGCTCTTTTTTCCCCCTGAGTCTCAGTGAAATCTCCCTCAGCCAGACTGCTCTTCTTCCCTGCTGGCTTGTCTTAAGGTACACCAGAGATGGCCTGCTCCTGCACCGTTACAATTTCCTTCTTGAGACATGTCCAGACTCCCTTGTCCTTTAGAACTGTCTCCCAAGGGACTCTGCCTACCAGTGTCCTAAGAAGTCCAAGGTAGCAGTTTTGCTGATGCCCCCTCCTGACTTCACCAAGAACTAAGAACTTTATCATTTTGTAGTTACTACATCAGAGGCAGCTTCAGACCACCATGTCTCCCACCAGTCCTTCTCTGTGAACAGCAGATATAGCAGGGCACCCTACCTGGCTGGCTCTCCTCCCAGCTGTGTTAGGAACTTGTCTTCCACACTCTTCAGGAACCTCCTAGACTGTTTCCTCCCTGCAGATATTGTATTTCCAGCAGATGCCTGGTAAGCTGAAGTTTCCTATGAGAACAAGGGCTGATGAATGTGTGACTTCCACCAGCTGCTTGTAGAATGCTTAATCTGCCACTTCATCCTGGTTGGGTGATCTGTAACAGACACTCACCAGGATATCAAGCCTTTTTGGCTTTCTCCTGATCCTTACCCATAAGGCCTTGACTTTATCTTTACCAGCACTGACTCTACAACATCAAAATGCTTCGTGACATACAAAGTCACCCCACTGCCTTTCCTTCCTTGCCTAACAATTCTGAAGAGCTTATAGCCATCCACTGCAACACTCCAGTCTTGAGAGTGATCCCACCATGTTTCAGTGATTTGTAGCTAGCTTGCTATCTACCAGTTCCTTTTTGAGTAGAGCTGCTCTCCATCTGGTTACCAGCCGTATTGCTTCAAAGGGGCTCTTCCTTCCTAAACTCTGAACTTTGCATTTGTCAGCGTTGTGTTTCAGAAGCTTCAGGTCAGTGTGTTCCTCATGTCTGTGTACATTCTTCCCTTGAGCATATGAACTTTGTTGTGTTGTGACACTTCCAGTTCAGTATAATCTGTGAACTTGATTAATTGCACTCTTGTTCTAATCTGTGTAATTGATAAAGATGTTAAACAGATTCTAGTATAGAATTCTGGAGTATCCCACGGTAGTTACCTGCCACTACCATCTGAACTTTACTATCTAGCCTTTTTTAAAAATCTGCATGTTAGTCCATGTATCTAGACAGTGAAGTCCTAATTTGCCTGTAATGATGCCATGTGACAGTGTCAGAAGCTTTGCTAAAGTTGAATTAAATGTCATTCACTGCTTTCCTTTTGTCCACAGATCCAGTTGTTCTGTTATGGGTAACTGGGTTGTATTAATCTTGATAAATCCTCGATGATTTTTCCCCAGTCATCTGTCTGTCTTTCATGAGTCCAAAAACTTGTTCCAAGAGGACTTGCTCTGTGATCTTCTGGAGGCAAGTGAGACTAACTGATCTGTAGTTCCATAGTTTGTTCTTTTGTCCTTCTCTGACTATAGGAGTGACATTTGTCCTTCTCTAGTTGCCGGGGACCTCTCTGATCTCAGTATTTCAGAGATGATAGCAAGAAGCCTTTCTCTGTGATTGTCTAGCTCTGTCAGCACCGTTAAATGTAGATGAATCTTCAGTTTCTGTGGGTTCTGTTCTCACAAGCAATTCCTCACTCATCTCTTGTTTGCTTTTAGCAGTTGTTCTCAATCACAGAGGCTTAGGAGACCTTTTTGGTGAAGGCTGAGGCAAGGAAGGCATTGAGCGTGTTGATTTCTGAGCGTGTTGATAAATTACCTGACCTGTACGGAAACAGGCCCATGTTTCTTTTTCTTACCACAATATAGTGATAAAATCTCTTCTTGTCCTTGTCATACTTTATAAACATCAATTCGAAGTGAATTTTGGCTTTTCTGACACCTTACAAATGCACCTGGCAATCTTTCTGAATTCCTCCTAGGATTTGTCTTGCCACTTCTCCATGCTGTTTGGTCCTGCAGCTATCATCGGTTGCCTGCTTAGCCAAACCAGTCTCTTTATATATGTTTGTTTTCCTGGGTACCAGGAGAGAGTTCTGGAAGGTTCTTTGAAGTTTTGGGAGAGTCTACTGGTGGAAAAATCTAAAGGCATGCCATTGTGAGTAGAATACAGTCAACTGTGTGGAAATGTTAGAAGCAAGCTTTGTATGTGAAAACAGGATTGATTACGTAAGACTTGACATGGTGTTTCTGAAGAGAGCTACTGTGTTAATTAAAATTTAATGAATTCTGTTTATTACATATGATTTGGAGGGCATATTAAAATAACCGAATAAATTTACGTCTAGTAGAAGAATCAGTAACTGGAAAACATACCGCTTAGTGAAAAGCTCTTCTTGAAAGGAAAACAGAACTTTTTTCAGTTGAAAAATATAATCTGCAACTTCAGAAGCCTTACGATGTGTAAATATCAGATATGCCACATCTGTTGGTTATATTTAAAAGTATATAGTATAGCTGTCAAAAGTTTTTTTGATTAATAAATGAATAAATGTTTTAATGCTGAAACTTTCCAGATTAGAAAGAGAGTATATCTTCACAAACGAGCAAATGAACGAGAAGATTGAGGAAAAGAAGAAGGTAATTGAAGATTTGTCTGAGAGACTTCGGGATAATGAAAAAACTCACAGAGAATTACAAGATAAACTTACAATGGTAAGACAAAAGGCCAGTGATGCTTCTTCGTTTTTTTTTCAACATATTATGTACATAAAATGCATTTATGGAAGAACTCTATCATTGTGTTACTCTAGTCTTACTTTTTGCTTTTTTCTGTAAAATGTTCGTAAGTGTAGCTAATACACTGCAGAAGCAAATTTGAAAGTGTACCTTAAGTGTTACTCCCTGTATTTAACTGAGGGGTTTTTTTTGTTTTTTTTTTTGCAGAAAACATCTACTTTGAAAGTGTGCCTATAAGGCAAAGAGTAACTTGTGTTTACATTCCTAGAGAAGGAAGCAATTTTTAGAAATGGATTATGATTCCTTGTAGAGACTGTTATATCTTACTACCATGCCCTTTTTAATCTACAAGCCTTGTTAGCTGCCATTGTACTCATATTTATTTCACACAATGTATTGTTTTTTTACTGCAAACATTTGACTTTAACAAATAACTAGTTTGAAGGTGACAAAGCAGAGGAGATTTGGATGTATTTTATTGAATTATCTTCTGGAATCTTTCTCTTTTTTTTTTCTTTGCATGACAAACTGGAGAAACCCTCTGTCTCTGCTCACCCTAAGATTGAATAATGATTTTCCAGCTCTTTTGCATAGCAGCAGGAACAAAACAAATATCTTAGCCATCCTATAGAAGATCTTCAGCTGTGTTGTAGCACTTTCAGTATTTCTATACTTAGTAAATATAAACTGTTTTTTAATACTGGGCTGCAAATTTCTCCTTTTTTTATCTCCTGGAGCTGAATTTGGAAGGTAAAAGTAGTCAATTCCTCCTTGGTGGTAGATATTGTAATATCAGTGAAAAGGAGTAGAGGCCCACATCAGAGGATCTGTAGACATGTTGCAATCTTCTGTTCAGATGATATGAAAAATAAAGATATTTTAAAGGGTGATATGTTTGCAGTCTGTAAACAAAAACATGATGAACAAGTACACTTTAGATAATTGCAATTTCCTTAGCTGTGGATAGCCAAATAAGTGAAAATTGGAAATTAGATAGCACTGAATTGGAAAAGAAGCTTGTAACTGCCTTTCGTGGTAAAAATTGCTCAGTGGTTGTGGATTCTCCATCACAGATGGTGAATCAATATTGTGTGTGAATTCTGTAAAATTCATATACTTTAGTTCAGACAAGAATTAGTCCATGGAGGTCTATAGCCTACATTTATAAATAAAATCTGATTAAGTACTTAGGAACAACTTATTCTGTCCTCTGGCAGAGTATGATCCCTTTGTGTTCTGTAATACAATAAAGATAAACTAAAAATTGCTCTGATGTTTTGTGCCCATGTATTTAGATTTCTTGTATGTTAGTCCTTGCGCTTGCCAGTGTTTTAGTGCATTTGGTCTCTTCTTTCAAAATTACGTTGGTTGGCCATTTTTACAGTAAGTACAAAGTTAGCGTGTATGAATGGCAAAGCATTCACCTATTCAGTGATTGTACATTTTGCTGTATCGATAATTACTGGTTTCAGATGACAAAAAAAGGTTATCTTCCTTTTTAGTTGGAGTAATTCCATACATTGTTTTGATATCCAATTCTTGGACAGATTCATAGCTTATGTTTGAAAACCAAATAAAAAAGAAAGGCTTCTTCATTTTGGGAAAATCACAGCGTCTTCCATGCAAGCAGTAATATAGTAAGAAACAGTTGCTGGCACAAAAGCAATATGAAAATAGAAAAGCAACTAAATCCCCTAACTAGTGTCAGTAATGATTGGTATGTATTCATATAAAATGCAAATTCAATATGACATATTTGTACCAGAAACCTTTAGACACATGCTAGCTGTCTCTGTGATACAAGCTTTTGTTTTGTGTCCAATAGTAATATGATGCTGTATCTGACAAGAAAGTCAGGAGAAAATTCTATGCCTAGTCTAGGTTTCTGGTAATGACTGAAGTGTTTAAATAATTCTTTTAAAATGAACGTTACATTATAGAAAGATAAAAAGCAGAATAATTTGTCTCAGTTTGAAGAAGTATCTTGTGCAAAGAGCTAGTTGTTTTAGTTGTTACACTGGAATCATTTCAAACCAGAAGACTATCTTGAACAGGTAATAAAAATAATCATTATTTTTGTGGAGTTGTATTAGAGACACGCTATGGGATTAGGTTTTTATCACCTTGGATGACTTTGCATTTTTCCTGAAACTGTGTATTTTTTTTGGAAGCGTGTGGTCTTGTTTTTTCAGTTCGGGCAGCTTTTTTTTTGTGTGTGTGTGTGTGTTTTTTTGTTTTGTTTGTTTTGTTTTGTTGTTTTTTTCCCAAAATGAAAAAACAGAACACTCTGGCAAAAGCTAAGTATACATACATAGCATGTCACATACCGTTATCAGGTACATACTAAAGTTGTGTGTAAATGCCAGTGTGTTCTCTCTCTTCATTTCCCCTTCTGTTTCCCTGATCTATTTATTACTTTCCTGGATTTTATACTACTGTTAGACATCCTGAATATGTACTTTCCACTTCAGGCTCATAATCTTATATTGGTTCCTCACTGTACTGCCATAGTGCAACTTAACATTTTTGTTTGCACATGAATCAGATACATTCTTTGGAAATTTTTTATATCAAAAAGAACTTTCTTTTAATGGCTCAGCTGAACAAAAAGTAGTTACACTGCTTTTAATTTTAAATATCAGCATGTGGCAAAAGTTTGCCAAATATTTGCATGGATTAAATGTGGTAGAATCTGTTGGTATCAAGCAAAACTGCTTATGAGTGTTCAGCATGAGCGGGCTCTAAAGATTTCCATCATGTTTTTACTGAGGAAATTGGTCTCAAGCTTGTCATTATTTCCAGCTAGGGTTTTTAGAAATTTTAGCTTGAAGAACAGGAATTGGGAAGAATGGCCATTGTGATTCAGAGCTGGTTTTAAATTGAAACAGTCCCAGCTGTATTCCTGCCCCACTGAAAGAATAAGTGGTGCCTTGAATAGGTTTTAATTTTACTTGAAGTATTTACATTTCTGGCACCTAGTAGTGGATGAGTATTAATACTTGGTACCAGACAAGAGGGAGATGTTGAACCATTATTTTATGTGAAATGTATATTGAAATTTGAGGAACTTGGCAATTCACAGGAATGCATATTGGGAATTTGTAGTCATGAAGAATAGTGTTTTTTAGGGTAAACTTCTTTAATCTGGATGTATTGTGTATTCATTTACTCCCCCTTGTATAGATACTATCAGGAGTAGAATAATTATATAATTAGCATAAAAGTAATGTAATAGATTACATCCAGAGGTTTTTTTTGCCTTATAGCATGTAAATCTTTCTCTTTCAGTCATGCATGCAATCGTGGTGTATATATTTAGGCTGTCTGTAATAGCCTTGTAGGTTATTGTAAGCTGAAAGTCAGAACAGGAGTGTTGGAGAATGTATTTTATACATGTGCAGTAGCAATTGTTCTTTAACAGTAGTTCTCTAAGCACTGATTGAATAGATAACAAAAAACCCTGAAGATTATGATTATACTACAAATTCTGTAGAATAGAATCTGGTACTCAATGGCAAAGATGGGATTTTATCTAGAAAATTTACTGTGAACAGAGATTTTTGTTTCAAGTTAAAAAAAAGAAACAAAAAACCCAAAACAAAACCAAGCACCCAAAGAGATGCAGTCTTTGTTAATTTTGTGCTAGTGATTTTTTCATGTTACACTACCTTATGTTTAAGGTTGTATTACCTTGTTTCATATTCTTCTTTTGCTTACCAGAACTCAGGGCAAGAGTGTTTCTACTTTTGTTGTCCTTATTTAAGATGACCAATTTAATAAATTGTATTGATGTCCCAGTGTTTGAAGACAGGTGCCTAAGAAGTACTTTTAAAGTTGTTAATTCTTGAGAAAGTTTCTCTGATTTAAACAACCAGAAAAATGTCTCCCACCAAAACTTGCTGCAAAGTTCTTTGTAAGAAACTAGAATAGTTCCATTTTAAACTTGAACATTTTTGATTATTTTTATTTCAAGTTATTAAAACTGTATTTCTTGAGAAATTGGATTTAATTTACCTATGGCCAGGCACATCTTAAAGATTCCTCTCTAGACTTTCAAAAATTCTAGCTAACATAAGAAAATGAAGAAATTGTATGTAAAGTATTTAATAGCTAGATAACATGAAGAAAACTAGCAAAAAAGAGAAAAATTTTTACTGGGGATTGTTTTAATATTATAGGTCATGCTTGATTGCTTAACTGTGCTGCAGTACAGACTAGCACTTGAGTAAAAACAAGTTTTGTTAGTATGGAACAGTCTTTTGGAGCTATTTCTATTGATGTCTTGCTTTGGCTCCCTTAGGGTCATGCTTGGTAAACATTCTGATGCTTTTGTAAAGCTGGAGAAGAGGAGGGTCAGGGGAGACCTACAGGGAGCTGCTTTCTACAGCTACCTGAAAGAGGGTTGTAGGAAGGTGGGAGTCAGTCTCTCTTCCCAGATAGCTAGTAATGGGTTGAGAGGTAATGACTTGAAGTGGCTTCAGTGGAGGTTCAAGTTGGATATTAGGAAAAATTTATTCTCAGAAACAGTGGTGAAGTATTGAAATGGGCTGATCAGGGAAGTAGAGGAGTCACTGTCTGTGGAGGTGTTAAAGAAAAGGGTAGATGTGGCACAGAGTGGTATCTCTTAGTAGGCATAGGTTGATGGAGGGTCTAGATGATCTTAGAGATCTTTTCCAACCTTTGTGATTCTATGGTTTACCCAGTGTCTTTTCAAGGAGTAGCTGGACATGCTGCTGCTTGGTGGCTGTGTGGATATGTCTGGCTTTTGGCACATGCTCTAGTGTCAACAGATAGAACTTGGGCAGCACACTAAGTGACTGTATTAGTCTATGTGCAGTAGAGTTGCACAGGAAATCCCTGTAACTATCTGGAAATAAGGCAGACAGTGCTCCTGAGAATATCGCTCTTGGAATAATGTCCAGAGATTGCAGGACAGGATCCCAGTTGCCTGTATGATAGATCTGGAGTTTTGTTAAGCTAATTTTGAAAGGACCTCAAACTCCTGCCTACATGTTTATTCTTAAGTGGTATTAAGTCTAAGATGTGCGCATTTGCAGTATCACATCATAGGGACTATTTCTGAAATGCATA
The DNA here is from genome assembly GCF_002078875.1 of Numida meleagris. NCBI lineage: Eukaryota > Metazoa > Chordata > Aves > Galliformes > Numididae > Numida > Numida meleagris. The sequence goes on from NC_034438.1 coordinate 32,475,071, forward strand.
TAGTAGGGTTTATATTTGCTTTATTCAACGTCAGTGTTGTCTCTTGGAAAATACTGAATAAATTGATGGGACTTCGCTTCTGTTGTGGAGCTGGTTATGTAATGATACCATGATAGATGACTGGCAGTTAATGAGAATACTTCTGCAATACTTCTGTATTGTCCAGATAAATGCAAACGCTTCTTGAGTATTAGTGTAATTCTGACAGTGAGTGGAATAATTCATTAGTAGTAGGATTTCCTACTACTTAGTGCTTGCAGTTATCTTTAGAGAAGAATAACTAGCATTTGGATTTTTTTCCCCTGGTAATGAAAAATATTTGGCTTCTATTTAATCTCTTGAAAAATGCAGTTGTGTTTTCAGATCGATGCTTATGTAAATATATGGTGAAACACGTTCTTTCACTGGAACCACTTTTGTTCTGAAGGGATGTTTTGTGATACTAAGAGCCTTCTGACTTGGAGAAAGGACTACGATTCAGCATCTATTCTGGGTTTTGGAATTGTGACTTTACTACCATATTTCTGGTTTCTAGCCTTCCAATCTGAATATTTTCTGAGGCAGATAATTATGTTTGTGAGAAATAGGAAATACTCTTTATATTTTTGGAGAATTTGAAATTCTAAGGTGTTTTTGATGAGTGTAATTAGGCTTCTTCAAATCAGACATGTTAGTGAAAGTGGTATTTTCTCTAACCAGACTATCTTTTTTTCTCTTCCTGAGGGTACCTTCCTTTCAGAATAATTACACGGAATTGCGGAGTCACGAATACTGGCAGGCACTGTTGGAGATTGTCTAATCCACTGAATGATCAGATCAGGGTCAGGTAAATCAGATTGCTCAGGACTGTGTCCAAGTGGATTTTGAATATCTCCAAGAGTAGAAACTCCACAATGTCTTTGGGCAACCTGTTCTAGAGTTTGACCATTGTTGCAGTAAAAAATGTTTTATTCTCATTTTTAGATGAAATTTCTTGTATTTTAATTTGTGTTCATTGCTTCTTGTCCTGTGACTGAGCACCACAAAGAAGAGTCTGGCTCCCTCTTCACTCCCTCTTGTCAGGTCTTACTAGCATTGCTAGAATTCCCCTGTGCCTTCTCTTCTTTAGGCTAAATAACCCCAGCTCTCTCAGCCTCTCCTCATATAACAGATTTATCATCCCTTCATCAGCTTTGGCCCTTTGTTAGACATACTCCAGTAAATCCATGTCTCCCTTCTACTGAGAAGCCCAGAACTGGACCCAACACTGCAGATGCATCTTATCAGTGCTGAGCAGAATGTGAGACATCACCATCCTCAACCTGCTGTTGACACAGTCCAGGGTATCAATGACTTTCTGTCCTCAAATATACATTGGTGTTTCATTGTCAGTTTGATGTCCTCCAGATGTCATTTTAGCTCCTCTTCTTACAAGTTACTCCCCAGCTTGAGCTGCTACGTGAATTTATTCTTTCTCAGGTGCAAGACATTGCACTTCCTGGTTTTGAACTTTCTGAAGTTCCTGTTGGCCCATTCCTCCAATATTTTCAGGTCTTTCTGAAAGATAGTACAACCTATCTGGTGAATCAGTCAATCCTTCCAGTTTTCTACCTGAAAACTTACTGAGAGTGCTCTCTGACCATCATCCCAGTTGTCAATGAAGATGTTAAACATCCGCTAGGATTCTGACCCCACTGGCTTTGTGCTACTGCTTACAACACTCCAGGTCCCACAGTTTGATCAATTCTAAATCTACCTCACTCTCCACTTAACCTATCACATACTTCAGTTTTGCTGTGAGGATGTTATGGGAGGCAGCATCTAAAGACTATGAAAGTCAAGATGAACTACTTTAATTGCTCTCTCCCTTCTCCTTTCAAGACAGATGGCTCATTGTCAAAGGCTGTCACGTTACTTAGGTGAGATTTCCTCTTTCTACTATTCCTGATCACCTTTTTGTCCTTCATATGTTCAAAAGTGGTTTCCAGGGTTATTTATTCTGTCGCTTTCTCAAGAATCAGTGTGAGGCCAACTGACCTTAAGTTACTCACATCCTCTTTGTTGTCCTTTGCTTTCTTTCAAACCTCAGGATCACTATGGTGTTCTGAAGAATTTAGAGTGGCTTGACAATGACATTGGCCCACTAGCTCAGCTCTTGTGAGAGCATCCCATCAGGTCTCATGGGTATGTGTTCAGTTTGTTCAAATGTTTCCTAACCTTGTAAGTGGGGCAAGTCTTATTGGTCCAGACTTTACCACTGGCCTCAGGAAACTGGGATTCATGAAGGCAACGCTTACTATTAAAGACTGAGGTAAACATGGTATTGAGAAGGCCTTTTCTGTGTCCTCATCACTGAACCCCTTTCCCACTGAAGCAGCAGGCCCACATTTTGCCTAGTCTTCCTTTTACTGGTGATATACTTGAAGGTACCTTTACTGTTGTCCTTGCTGGATTCAATTCTAGGTAGATTTTGGCTTTCCTAAGCTCATCCCTGTATGCTTTGACAGTGTCATTGTCTTCCTTCCAGGTCACCTGTCACCTGTCTTCCATCTCCTGTATGCTTTCTTTATATGTCTGAATGTAGTCAGGAGGTCCTTGTTCATCCTTACGGGTCTTCTGTTGCCTTCGATTTTAAAAAGATGATTTTCAAGGTTCACCTCCAACCTCAAGAATGGTTGATCTAAATGATCAAATAGTCAAGCAAAGTCAGCAAAAGGCATACACTGCAAGTGCTTTTTCACCTCTTTTTCTTAAAGCGGACTGGGAAACAAACCGTCACCTGATTTACCTTCTGAGGTAATCTAGGAAACATTCACACAGGAATGACATCCTGTAACATAAATGTGATGATGGATGGAGGTTCTGGGAGAGAAGTAATCTCATCTCCTGGAATTGGATCTGGCGGAATATACCTTTCAGCAGCTATGATGTAATGTGTTTGACTTCTATACTCTAGTGGACTCCATTTTCTTTTTCCAAGTAGAGTTCTGTATGTGCACTGTGTTTGTTTCACTTGAAGAAAGGAAAAGTAAGGGAGTTACAGCTACTACCATGGATGTTATCACATGGAAGCTTATGTAGAATAGAGAGCTCCACTCTCTTTAGGAGTGGGCAGTGCCAAGTATGGGAGGAAACAGAAGTTTTAGAAAGGGGAATTCTAATTACCTTTGAGGAGTCAGAAAAACAACATCACATAAAACTGTGATATATTTGAACAGATTGCCTGCAGGGGTTGTCGAATTTCCATCCTTGAGGACACTCAAAACTTGCCTGGACAGTGCTCTGAACAACATAACCTTACTTCAAGCACGGCCCTGCTTTGAGTGGGGAGAGAGACCAGATGACCTCCAGAGGTCCTGTCAGCTTAAATTATTCCATGATTTTATGACTCTATACATTCTTATTAGATTCCTGTCAGTGAGACTTAAGAAATTAGGTCGATATGTTCAGATCCTTTTGGACTCCTAACTAGTGGCTGGATTTCCAAAACTGTAGTTCACAGTATTTTTCTTCATTTCTAATAATGGAAGAGAGTGAAAATGGGATTTTGGAAGTATACTAAATTCTTTGCAGCTGAAGTGTGGAGAAACTGGCTAGTCTTAGGAGTTCCCCTTTGATCTTTATTGCTGTTGTAAAAGAGAGACTGAAATTGGCATAGAGAGTATGAATGCAGTTAACAAATAAAGCACAGAGAAGCAGTGAAGACTAAATAAACTGCAATATACTGCATAAATTGTGGTAAATTAACTAAACCAAATGAAAAAAAAAAAGATGAAGAGATAGAAAAAGAATTCTCACATTTGACTTTTCCATGGGAAAGGATTTTTCTGGGAAGACTGTGTTTGACCTTGTCTGTGCTGTGGTGGTTTATGTAAAAAGAGTATTTATTTTGTTATGATTCTGATCATGTTGCTACATTATCTTATTTGTAACATGTGAGGTCTTTGAGATGTTATCAGTCCATGAGAGTAAATGGATTTAATATATTCACATCCTATAAACTATTTTTACTGGATTTCAGCAAATGCAAGCTCTATCTACATACAGAATTCTATAGAGTAAGAATTAAAACCTCACTTTTTAAATATATAGAAGTGGTTTGGAAATTTTTTATGAAGTGTAGTACAAATTCTCACATAAGGAAAGCCGTGTAAATGCTACAGGGAACTTAACAGTGAAATACACATATGAATAATATATTAGTTGATATTCAGTACATATAATTAAAATTGAAAGAGTAAAGCAAATTTATAAAATATTTAAACTGAGCAGTGAAGAACACTGCAGAGAATTAAATACATGTCTTTTTTTCTTTTTTTTTTTTTTGTCCTGCCAGTTATATACTACCAGTATGTAGCAGTTCTCTCAGGAAGGATGCTTCCCATACTTAAGAAATTGATGGGGTCTTTGCATGTGCACCGAAGCATAACTAAAGCAATAGTTTATAGATATTATAGAAAACAGTAGGATTTTTTCACTACAAAGAGGATAATCTTTTGTAATCAAGTAGGAGTAGAAATTACTCAAGTGGATGTTAGAATTTGGAATAAAAATAGTAATTAAGAATGGTGAGACATCTTTGAACTTAACCTTTGTCATGAGAAAATTATGAAAAATTATTGAAATCTAATTTCCTCTTGTTTTTTTAATCTCCTTAGATATATCGTATTTTGTCTGTGATCTTCTAAAATTATGCATTTCATTGAGAAATCAAAACGATGTTTGTCCAACAGGATGTTAGTTTTGTCTAGAATTGTGGATTCATCTGTAATAGCAGTCTTTGAAAGCTGCAAGTTTTAAAATCAGATATAAATGAATGAATGATTTGATAGTCTTTAAATTGTATTGATTAAAAGCTCCTCTATAGTACAGTTATACTTCATGGAAAACCAGTATCTTAGTTTGAACAACAATCTTCAATTAATGAACAGCTCTCTTTAAGAAAATTCTGTGCTAGAAGCTGTTCACCTCTGCTGCTTCATATTCCATCCATAAGGAAGAGTTTTTGAGATTGAAGGAATCACTATCAAGCATGAAAGATACTAACAACTGAAGTAGACAGATTTGCAATGAGAATAGGTTTGGGATTTGACGGAGTGCCAAATAATGAATTTCTAGCCTGTCTGCCAGTAGTTTGGTGTCTTTCTGGATGTTCTTGTAGGTTATAACACTAGATTTCGTTGCCTGCATTGTTGGACAGTGGTTAATTAGCATTCATTAAGATATTTTTAAAGCAGAAGAAGATTAAGACTAGGTTTAAATACAATCCATTTTTGTTTTTGTTTTGACTACCTGGAGCTATGCTTCTATTTTAAATACATTTCAAAGTTCCATAAAACTCTGTTAATTATTTGTGGTGACATTAGTTCTCTTGACTCAAGAAAAGGAGTTACAAGTGTAACATGAATTTAAATTTCAGTGGCAACAAAAATATTGTGATCTGTACTGCTTATGTTTGCTATTTTAATGGATTTCTTTTTCCCCCTCTTGTTTGAATCTTCTGTCAACTAAAGGCCAAGAAACACCAGGTCTTTGTAACAGAGACGTACGAAAACAACATGATAGAGCTGGAGTTACTCTTGGACAGCTTTGCTATGTCAGGCCAGCGGACAGCAGGTTAGTTGAAGGTATAAAATGACAGATGCATCTGTCAATGTTCCAAAGTCACTACATTGTGGGAATTCTGCAGATGCCTCTTGCATTCCCTCTTCTCAACATGCTTTGATTTGATGACATGATAAGAGCAGTTCTCACAGCAGTCAAGTGGCCTTGCTAGCTGAGAAAGGGTGACGGAATGTGGACCTGCTGTTGTCAGCCCAGAGCTTGATTTACAAATGCTGGGGTGTATATGATCGGTCAGAAAAGGGCTCACTTGCTGTGCTCTAAATACAACCGAGAAAAAAGTCCTTACAGTATACCTGCAAAGGGAACAGATGTTTTGCCTGAACTGAGCCAAATTCTGAGGCAACCTTCAGCAACATAAAGGTCATATATTCAAAAAGGTTGTGCAGGACTCATGATATAACACAATACTTTTTACTGTTGGTTCTGCACTAGTAATGTGTTGCATTCATTTTATCTAATACAAAACAAATATTTTTCTGTTCCCATTAAATGAATTGTAAGTTAATGTTTTTCACTCAGCAAACTGCAATGTGCTTTTAACATTCAAAATAGTGGCTAAGAAATTGTATTTTAATGTGAAAGGTATTAATTTCTTTTTAAGTGAAAACAGTACACTTTTTCTATTTTAAATTATCTCAGAATAATTTTCTGTATATAGAACATGAAAAGCTTCCAGCTTCCAGAGCAAATAAACTGAAAAAAAACCCAAACAGATAAAAAGTTGCTTAAAGGGCAAGTGATTTTATTTTATTTAAATTGTGATGACATGTTTCTGCGCTGTTGAGCAGCAATAGATGTAAAAGATGGTATAACACCTCTAAGGAAAGATGTGTGTGTATATTTGTATATATATATATATATATAAAGATCTTTTTAGGAGTCGGTACGGTTAAAATTGAATAAAGAAACCTCGGAGTTCTTTTTGTCCTCAAAAACCTAGCCTGGCATTTGTGATATATTGTTTTCATTGATTTGTAACTTTCATTTGGAAACTGGATACAGATTTATTCTGTAATTACAAATGTAATTCCTGTAGGTAACACCTATAGGTTTACTGAAGATATGTCTGACTGAAAAGCTCTTCAAAACTTTCTTTTCCTCAATCTTGAAAAATTCCATGTGCCCAGAAGGGATTCTGCAATTGTGGAGGGAGCTGGATGCTGCTGACAAAGTGTAGTTCTAAAGCAGTAATTGTCTTCTGGATAGGTTTTCTGCTCACCCATGTGGTAAACCTTGCAGAGAGTGGCAATGACTTATTTCTGTCTTACCAGTGATTTGGTAATTTCAATATTAATTTGCTTTGTTGTTTAAAGTAAACTTTGAAAGAGCTTGTTTAAAGAGAAATGGATGTTGACTAGGATATTTGTTCTACATGTTCACTATGCTTCAGGGTGTGAAACTTACATTTTTAATGCCATTACCCTATGTATTGTACTTATGAATTTATTATGTAAAAAATTATTTCATTTTTTTTAATTGCTTTTTTGAAATGGAAATACCTTGATATCAATAAAAGTGAAAATCTTCAATAAATTGCTGTAGTCCAATTGACAGAAGTGGGAAATTAGTACTACATGAGCCACAGTTTGTTGAGAAGTCTGTCTTTCTGCTGCAATTTTTAAACTTCCATCTCAAGTGGTTGAAAGTTTTACTTAAATATCTGTCAATATTAAGAGTTCAGCCACTCCGTATAAGTGCTGATAGTTGTGATGCTTTTTGAGCTACGCTGGAAAAAGGAGACTTCATATTTGTTAGACTGAGAAAAAAGTATTTTGAAAAGTCATTTTTTCTTTATATGTTCCAAAAGAAGAAGCATAAGCCTATATATTCCTCTTTTTAAGTGGCCTTCTTAAACATTGTTCAGGGTTGTTACTCTTGCTGGCCAATTTGCATGGTAACAGTTTGTCCCTGTCAGTTTGTTGCATTTTGTAGTTATTCAACTGTAGGACTTGTGCCTAGTGAAGTTTGTCTTAATTTCAGGCCAAAAAAAATTGTAGTTGAATTAATCTAAGGAAAACCAGAAAGTGAACTGACTATAAAGAGGTAGGAGTGTTAACTTCTTGAGTCGGTAGAAAGTCTGAAGAAGTAGTTTTAAAAAATATACTCACCTATTTATCTCCTGTCAGAGTCCGATAGAACCTGGCATCTTCTCAAAATTCTTCCCTGAAACTCTTATATGTTACTGGACTAATGCTTCACATATTGTTTTTTAATCCTTCATTGCTGAAGAAGGGCCAGTATGATAATGACATTTGGATTATATTGCATGTCTCCTGCAAAGTTGTGTAGAAGCAGACAAATTTTGGCCAGTATTGGAGGTGTAGGCTTGTTTTCAGCTTATGGAGGAAGGTGGAATCTGGTATTTCTATTGGCAGGCTGAGCTGCCTAGAAAGTAGGGTTTCAGTAAAGGCAAGGAATGTCAGGATAGAACGTTTACTGGCAAAAGTCTGTTTTTGGCAGCCATGATGTAAATTAAGAGAGTTCAGAGGCATATTTCAGGCTCGGCGTTTCAGGCTGGGGCTTCAGAAAAGAAGATAAATTATTTGGAGGGCTCATTGAAAAGTACGTATTGGAAGACAACCCCTAGACTGACTCAATGAGTATTATTTTAAATTGATGATAACTGTGTATTACAGCTTCTTTGGAGTGAGAAATATGGAAGAATAATACCTCTTTTTTTTTTTTTTTTTTTTTTTTCCCCTGTGCAGTTGAATCAGTGCAAAATGTTCCTACAGTGGGTAATAGAAGTCTTAGGCGACAGGACTGGAGTCCTGGGCACCCCTTGCTTTAGCTATGGTAACAAAAGGCCAGATTTTATTATTTTTTCTTATGCTGATTTTAAAGGTAACATTTTGTTATCTGTTCCAGAACTCAAGATTGGTTTAGGGACTTCCACTGAAAGGATCTGGCTTTTCCTTGATTCTATAGGCCTTTAGAAGCTGCAATAAGTACCTGTCTGCTGAAGGTACCTGATATTACAGAGAAGCATTCTGTGCTTGAAATGTCCATTCTTTCTAAATTTGCTTTTATGCTGTAGAGCAGACCTTGCTCCCATGACTGAAAGAAAATTTACAAATCTACTTTTGTTTTTCTAGATGTGACTTTGGCAGTAACAACTGGCTAGCAAATTGACAAGAAATTTTAGTGTCCAATCTGGATAGTACTCAGCCATATTCTATGCTTCTTGATGTTAAAGTGTGACATAAGTGCGTAATTGATCTAAAACTTAAAATTTCAGAAAGGCCATTGACTACAGTGTCTTATCTGTAGGTGTGTTATGTGTAGTCTACAGAATAAATCATTTTTGTATAATACGTCAAATAGAATATCATTAGGAAACACTAGCCATAGTATTCTTAACAAAAAAAAATCCAACAACTTTCAAATCTGTGAGGACACCTTCACTGACTGACAGAATTTTATGGAGGACTGTGACCAACCCAACAAAAAGGCTTAGGGTTTAGTGCCTTATTTGACTTTATGAGCCACCCTGAATAAATTAAGATCGTGGAAAGGTACATTTCAAGGACAGCGTTACAGGTTTGGACTTTAGATATGTTGAGATATGTTGTATAGAGCTTGGTGAAAAATAGAGTGAAAGGCAACCCCTAGATTGACTTAGCAGGCATTATTATAAGTTGATGGTAGTTGTGCACTGCAGACTAATTGGAGCTAGAAGAATGAAAGGATAGTAATTCTTTTCTGTGCAGTAGGATCACCTCAACATGTTCTTACAGTGGGTAATGAATAAACCCTGTACATGCTTAACTTTAAAGCTTGAGGAAAATATATTACTATCTGTTACAAAATAGGTTTATAAGTGTTGCATACTAATATAAACAAATCTGAGAAGAGGAATTTGCCAATAATCTGCTATTTTGCTGTAGCACCAGAAAAAATGAGAAAGTTTGTTCATGGAAGTTTAATATCAGCTGACATCTTGCGACCTCTTTATCACTGTAGTGTTGTTTTGCTTTCTTAGCGCATTGTATTGGAGATTTTGGAATGTTCAGACTTGTTTGTAAGTCCCTAATTAAGGCCACCAGATCAGAATTCTCTGTCTAAAGGTTTAAAAAGTAACTATAGTGTGTGTGTATGATGGATATATCAACTTGAAGATTTATAATTGAAACATTATGTAGGACTCTGCAGACAGATAATATATATATTTTTTATTCTTTCCTTTGGAATGAAATTCAAGATCATTTAAAAGGTTTTTAAGACCTGTCCAAGCATAACAGTCATCTGATCTTTGGCTCAGTAAAGCTTTGAGTAAATGAAGTACTGCATTGTAATTTACATGCTTAGTCATAACAGTGGAATAATGTCAAGAAAAGTGTAACGTACTAAACTTTCAGGCAACTTGTTTTTCAAAGTGTGTTGTTGTGTGGTTTTAATGTTGGCTGGTGTGACTGAATAACAGAGATTTGACCACTGTAGAACTTCTATATGAGACTGCATACCAAATACATTAGGTAAAAAAGTAACTCAGAATTTACAGTCCTGTATCTTGTATTAAAGCTTTTATACAAATATCTTTCAGCTGTATTTATTATGAAAGTATGGCTATCCAGCTTTATCTCTTGTCGACAACAACACTGCTGTTCAGTGTTTTGTACTGTCATTGAAGCCCTAACTAATTTTAATACCTCTCATCTAGTGTGAGTAGTTTTTTCTCTGTGGCTTTATGGGCTTAATTTTTATTCTGTATTTTTCTTTAGGCACTTGTGAGGACAAAGATAAACCGTCAGGCTTCTCTGTCCTTGAGACTTTGAGGTGTACCTTGACAGCTTACCAGAACAAGCTGGAAGACGCGTCTAATGAGGTAACACTTGCACTGTTTGGCTCTATATGTATTGCCTTCGGCCTGCAGCAGTACATGTGCTTTGCTTGTAACAAAGGTCAGAAGAGAGGGAATGTTGACAGCTTCACATATACTAAAAGAAATAGTCTCTGTCACTACTATTTCTCTAAGCTTGCCTTACAGTAAAGTTTCACTTACATTTGGGAGGAAAAGGAAAAAGAAGGTCTTTTTTTTTTTTGCTTTTTCCATGTGGGTTTTTTTTAAATCTGTTGGTCTTATTATTTTTAATAAACAATAATGGAGATTGTTCTTGAATATCTATGATTTTGGTTAAAAGAGAGTGTAAGAGTTTGGTGGGCAGTGTATACCACAGTACTCCTAAATACCACTTGAGCCTCAACAGACTTTGATATCAGCTATGCAAATATGCACCCTGTTGTATATTTTTGAAGTGGCATAATTTGCTGAGATTAGTGAGTTTATTATGAAGTCTCTAGTTTTTGGTGATTTCCTGCAGTCTTTTCAAGTAAACTGTTACCTTGACAGTACTTTCATTAAGATATCTAAGATGACAATTGCTGCATTTCAGTTTTGTGAGTCTTATCCTTGAAAAAAAAAAAAAGAATACTTTTCATGGAATTCTGCTGACCTTTTATTTCACTGTCTGAAAAGTCACAATCTTGCATTTATTTTCTCATTTGTATTGCTAATGTGATTAAATTAATCCTCTTGGGTTTAAATGTTTTATGAGTTTGTGGCTTTAAAGGCTGTAGAGAGAAGTTAAGTACACTCTGTTAAAGCTTTTTTGTACAAAACTGTAATTAGCTTATCTTTGGATTAAGTTGGCAAATACAGAAGATGAAGGTGCAACAAGACTGTAAAAATGGCAATAGTGATTTTTCATTCCTAAGTTTCGTCTTTTGTTTTTACACATACATAGTCTTGCTGTGCATTCACCATGTTAAAAACAAAACTGTATCATCTTTGCCCTTCTTCTTGGAAAAAGCCTGGTATCCTGGAATACCTTTGAGTTTGTTCAATGGGTGCAAAAATAAGTAACCATGGAAACAATTATACTTTTGTAAACAGCAAGCACAGTTAGGTCTCTCCCAGTGAGATAAGAGAACTGATGTGTACAGTCATTATGAAACTCTTCTGAGACCCAAGTCTGGGAGCTGCAGAGTAACTAGGAACATATTACCCACAGCGAATTGTTATTTGGGAGGAGGAATGTCACGTGATATGCAGCACAGCTGAGAAGTCGACTCAGCAGGCTTTGGCTTAGTGATGTGCTTTGTTGTGAAACTGTGCCAGAGACAGCAGTGGGGAGACCAAGGGGGTGGCTGCTAAGAAAGCAAAGTGAGTATTCTGACAGAAAGAAGAATGAACTGTCAAGGAAAATAAATCGCAAGCAGAGCAGGACCAACTGATGACCTGCCACAAGACTTCCCAGTAGGACTGCATGTGACTGACCCTGAAGTTGTCATATGGAGCCAGAGATCACTGAGCACCTTCACTGTACACAGAAAGGGCAGCGCTCTGTCCTTTTTCATTGTCCCTGCCCCCATAGATAACAATGCTATTGGCTATTTGTATGTTGGATATGTTTAGTAATAAAACTGTTCCCTATAATACAATAAAACTAAGAGATACTATAGAGGGCATTGTGCAATAAAATAGGATGTTTTAATATGCATCACTTAGGGTTTAGTTTTGAATAATTGCGTAGCAGTTATTTTTATAGTGAGATTTCCAACATGATCACATATATTGATGAAATTATTCATATAATCTTAATCTGTGTGTATATGTGAAATACGCTGATAGACTTGGCATTTGTCACCTTTAGCTTAGTGTGTTAAATGTTAGATTAAATGGTCTGCTTTGGTAGTGTGACTGAAAGGTGTACATGTGTTTTGATTTTGACAGAAAATAAGCTTTTGACTTTCTGTATAGTGCAGAGGCTAGAATAGATTTGGGAAGAGAAAAGGCTGCTAAACTAATAAAATGACTGCATTCTGTAATTTACTGTAGTTACTTCTTAGTGTTTTGCCCAATCTCCTTATCTGAGATTGAACAAAAATATAGGTTCCAGAATAATTTGTGAATTTTGTGAATGGGATATTTGAAGGCTCCAGGGAGACCTCATTGTGGCCTTCCAATACTTGAAGGGAGCGTATAAACAGGAGGGGGATCGATTGTTTGTGAGGGTGGATAGCGATAGGACAAGGGGGAATGGTTTTAAGCTGAGACAGGGGAGATTTAGGTTAGATATTAGGAGGAATTTTTTCACACAGAGGGTGGTGATGCACTGGAACAGGTTGCCCAGGGAGATTGTGGATGCCCCATCCCTGGAGGCATTCAAGGCCAGACTGGACGTGGCTCTGGGCAGCCTGGTCTAGTGGTTGGCGACCCTGCACTTGGCAGGGGAGTTGAGACTTGATGATCTTTGAGGTCCTTTTCAACCCAAGCCATTCTATGATTCTATGATTCTATGACTTCTGAGTTGCTTCTGAGTGCTTAAGTGTGAGCAGTAACCTTTACTATAGTACATATCTATTTGATGCTTAATTTCAGACATATGTATTACTAACCATCTTGTAGCACAGATTATAGTGATGTTTCTGAAAGAGGAGAATGAAGCTAGTATACATACTGGTCACAACCTACCTCTGAGGTAGGTTGCTTCTAATACCCCAAACTGTTCACTAGTTATTGTGCCTCTCTTCAGAACATTGCTACTTCTTCTGGTTATGTGAGTACTATGCTGCCCTTAGTAAATAGTGGAGACTACTCTGTACCTGGACACCTTATGCAGAAGGCCGCTGACTCTGAGAACTTTTTTTCTGAAACCACTCCCTAAATCATAATCTGAATTTATTACATTTCAAACACACTTCTGAGTCCTTGTTTCTTTTTCAGATGTTTTGAGATGGGAAAGTTAATAATGGGCTCAGTTTGGGATTTTAACCACTGCTATTTATCTTAAATCACTGTGAAAGAGCTTTCAGTTCTTTTAATGGCATATTATTTAGGTTGTAGAAAGCATAAATGTTGTAAAAGGAATTGAAAACAAATTTATTATAAAAATTTTTTCCTTTATATTCAAGTGATTATATAGCTTTTCTCTAAAAGTCTCTTTGACCTTCATATTTTTCACAGCTTGAGAAAATGAACACTTTGTGTGAAAACACAACAAAAGAGCTTGAGATATCCAAAGACAAAATGTATGTTTTAAGTCAAGACCTTAAGGTATGGTTTAATGAACTTAACACTGAATTTGAAACTTCTGCAATTAGTATCTGTCTGAATTTAAGTTTTCATTTTATTTTATCAGAATAAGTCTCTGCGTCACTGTATTCTGTTAAGCAGACTAATTACCTTGCAAGCTAGTGTGAAGTTATTCTGCCTTATCCTGGCTGCCACCTGAGTCCACACAACTGAGCATTCCAATGATTTCACTTCTGAAATAATTTGAAATCTTATTTATCAATTTCTAAAGTATTGTTTTATATTGAAGTGAATGTCAGTATTTTTTTTCTTAACTAATTGTATCTACTTTTCTCAAGAAAACTTAAAGTTAGGAAAGAAATTATTCAATTACCTCTGCTGACATGAATGAACATTTTATTAAAGATGTCCTTCCCTAATTTTCGTTTATCAGACATGTTAATGTACGTATGAAGTATCAAGTCAATGTGCAGTCCAAAATCGGTTATAGTAAGATGTACCTGGGAACTGCTAAAAGCACTTCAGAACTCATTTTAGAGCTCTTTTCTTTACTTTCTGAATAAGAAGGTGTTTTTTTTTTGTTTGTTTGTTTTTTTGTTTTTGTTTCTGTTTTTGACTGACATACCACTTTTGTAATGTCCTGTCTCTGGTTACATCAGTGGCCAAGGGACTGAGGAAGTCCTGAGGTCATGGTTAAATTTAATCTCCCAGCTGACAGAGTATTATATTACTGCCAAAATAAAATGTCTTTACTCCCCATGTTTCTCAGATTCTTTGGCTGGGGATATTCTGCTTTACCAGTTCAGTTTAGAAGCAGATATTTCTGCAACACACATTGAATCTTTTATTAGCTTATACTTGAACATGGTCTCTTTTCTTTTAATTGGTTCTTCCTTTACTAGTTGCTTTATGTTCAGGACACTTAAGATTTCTTCTTCTGTTATAAGATATTTTAAAATCTTAGGTGCTTTTTTTTTCCTGATGCACTGCCACAGGTACGTGTATTCTTCATGCAAAAACTGAGTTTGCTAAACGCATGCTTTGTATGCAGTACAAAAATTTCTTTAAATCATTGGTAATAAAATTCAATAAATATTTGTTAGGAATTTGCCAGTGCTTTAATCTTTAAATATTTTCATTAAGAAGAAAAGTTGACATTGTCTACTGAATTGTCTTTTATATTTCCTGTATAAGCAGCTATGGTCTTATAGAAAATAAACGATGCTTTCCTTTCTCATAAGAAAAACAATGTTTTAACAACCTGTAGCAGTTCTGGAAGTCCAGGGCTTGTAGGAACGGGAAGCGTGTGTATTTATTCACTCCATGTCAGCAATATTTTACCTTAAAAGGCATAATTTAATAAATTCTTCATTTATGAGTTTTGGTATTGGTAACGTGAAGATACTTAATGTAACCTATTAGTATTACTATTATTATTACTATTATTATTAGTTATTATACATACTATTTCTGTTGAATAATTTGTTTTCATGATCACATCTCCAAAGGGACTCCTCAAATTACTATTATTTTTTCCATACATTAAAGAATATAGTTGTTCACAGTAGCTGTTCATGTTGTCCACCAACCTGCCTGTAATAGATCAGAGATTTACTTCTGAAAGTAATGTATCTTTTCAGTGTCTTTAAGAGCAATCCACTCTGCAGAGGATAATTTATGTTCATGATTTTTCCATTCTCATTTGGAGAGAGAAATTCTGAATTCAAAAGGAAATGTCATCATACTGTGGTGCTTTTAACTTTCAGAGATACCTTTCTGATGTTGTCTGGTTCAAAGTTATGTCAACTTTGAAAATCTGTTATTAGCAAGGTGTAGGTAGAGTGATATCAGCCTAGAGTCTTCAACTGCAGAGCTCTGGAGTAATGTAATGTTTCATGGAGCAAAGTTCTTACCAGCCTTTCTGTTCTGTGCCTCTCTTCTACAGGAAGCTCAGGATAAGCTGGCTGATGCCAATAAAGAGTTAAATCATCTGCATACTGAGTGTGCAGACAGAGCGGCTTTAATAGGAACTTTACAAATGGAACTACAGAATGTGCAGCAGTGCTGGGAGGAGGAGAAAGTACGTGCCACAGAATCTGAAAATGAAATCCAGAAGCTTACCAGGGCTTACCAGAAGGATATGGAGGTATTACCACAGACAAGATGACTGTCAAAAGGAGTCTTTATTTAATCTCAACTTTATACATTAACATACATCAGATGGTTGCCTTTAGACTTAACAGATTTGTCCTCAAAATATGATTTTAAGATATGTATTCTGAAATATGTATTTAATATCTACCAGATCTCAGGATATGTTCTTTCTCCTTCTATCTGTATTGGAACTATTATCTTAACTCTTCCAGTATTTTGAATTTTTGAACAACTGAGTTTATTTAAACAGCTATACCTGATGAACATTTTTTTTCTTTCTTTCAACTTGAAAGTTAGTGGAAATATTCTATGCACTGGAACATACAGTAGTGTTGTCTTCACGTGTTGTTAATTACTGATTAACCTAACAATTGATAGTTAGGAAATGTGAAATTGAGGTAATTTTGCCTGCCTGACACAAAACATGAAAATTCTTATTTGCAACCTGTTAGTTCGTTGCGGTGTACTGTAAGTGAATTGCTTCAAAAATTTTTATTTCAAACTTTTTTCTCCATCTCCTTGTATTTGGTTACAGATGTGAATTTTCTTGCTTTCTTTCACCCTGTAAAGTAGTTCTGTACTAGCAATAGCAGTGATTTTTCTAATCATTGTTGTGCATATTGAGCTCATTACTTCCACAAATTTAAATGTGCATGCCAATTGAGTGAAAACGAAACATTCTTTCCACCTCTCCAGCAGTCTGGTATTTAAATAGTGTCCACATGAAGCAGCTGGAATTGTTATACACATCAGATAATGATTAAAGTGAAGGAAACTAGAAGCCTGGTTATATTGTAAAGTCAGCAGGTCTACTGCACTGTGGTTCCGTTCAACATGTGTGAATTGATTTGAGGTCCTGGGATCCCTTATTTTCATGCCAAATTTGTAGTTATTATCCTTGGTTTATCACAGCTCAAGCAAAAATGCAGTGATGGTGGCACACCGCAGTTTCCTTGGGGAGTTAAAGGGTCTGCCAGAAATGAAGTTAAAACAAACTAAACTACTTTTTTTTTCTTTGGCCTTATTTCACCATGAAATAATTGTGAGAAAATGCACTGAAGTGCAATGGAAAAGAGTCAGAAAAAACCATAGTCCCTCAGCTCAGTTGTCCACAGTTCCTCCATTTAAAGGCTCATCCAGGGCCCTTGAAGAACAATGGGAACCTTTCCACTGGTTTATTGACTTTGAAAAAAGGCTGTGTTTCTTGTGGTTATTGAGGTACAGCTTTCTATTGTTTTCATAATGAAGGCTGCTAAGTTGCATACATGTACTAAGAGGATGAAGCCTGGAATTTCCGTTGTCTGCTTTTGTTTCTAATGAGGATTTATTATATATCAAATCACTGACTAAAATCAGTATAAATGAGGGAGATGTGGGTTGTGAAATTTAGCTGATGAAGCTGTAAGTCTGCTTTGTCTAACTATTTGGTTTTTCGTGTTCCACACGAAAGAAGTTTTTGAAGGAATGTAGTGTCAGTTGTTTGAATGGTGTTTTGTGCTGCTCAGCCATGAGACTGCTTTCTGTGTGCTATGCAGATATATTGGAAGTGAGTATGGCTTGAATGCACCTGAAAGTGTTAAATGCAATTTCATCACCCATGTTACTAATAGCACTGAAATTTTTAGCAGTGTTAGGTTGTATTGGTTATGAGCACTGCAAAACTGAGCTTTCAATATTTATATGGTATTTCTAATCACACAAATGTTGTACAAACTGTGTTCTTATGCTAACTTGAATATGCTTCACTGCAAATATTAATGACATTGCCATTGAGAGGGTTTTGGAATGAGCTTTTATGTGTTTGGTATATTTTTTTAATATGTGTTACTACAAGTGTGATGCATCTCTTTGGATTCTAACACGGTTCATAGGTAACAGTTGATTTTTGTTTTTGTCTCAGGAGAAGCTAACCTTCCTCCATGGCTTGTACCAGCATTTGGTAGCTGGATGTGTGCTTATAAAAGAACCAGAAGGCATCCTAGATAGATTCTCTTGGTCTGAGCTTTGTGCAGTCTTACAGGAGAATGTTGATGCCCTGATCTTAGACCTCAGTGGGGCTAATGAGAAGGTAAGTGTCCTTAGGCACCAGCTACCTCTATTAAATTCAGTGACATTTGTCCACATCACAGTATCATTAAAAAGGACTGACATTCATCTTATTTCAAAAAGAATTTGGACGTTAATAATTCAATACCATTAATTATGGCTTGTCTACAACTCAGTTTGATGCCATTGCTGTGGGCATGTAAATGTGACTGAAGTCTGTATGAAGTCTCTAAGCTCCACTTTCTGTGCAGGACATGCTAATAGTACTAGCCAATATTAGCCACAGGGACCTAATTAAAAGAAAATAAATTAATCTTACTGATGAAGCAATTCAAAGAACGTAGTCATTTACACTAATAAAGCAAGTTTTTATTTTAGCGTAAAACAGAAACAAAATGCGCTTACTTTAGGAACATCATCTTTAAATTATGTGCTTAAGATTCAGATATACTACTTGAAGAAGTGCCAGTGTGCTTTTGTTTAATTATAACTTCTTGATCATATGATTTGCATTCAGAAATACAATAGAAAATTGTTATTTTTGTAAAGTATGTCAGTATATGCTAATATTTGTTCAAGGAAGAAACTGTACTTTTCTGAGTGACTTTAATATTAGTAAGCTTACATGGCCCTTCTTCATGGACATCTCTACTTTTTTAGGAAAAAAAAAAGTATTTTAAAATGACTTTAACTGGCTCTGCTGACTAACATATGCCACTCTTTAGTTTCAGTTCATGTTCTGATTCCATCAGTCAGGTCAGTCCTAGATTGACATGGGCTAGTAGAGTGATTCTAGGTCCCGATTGCTCTGGACATGTTTTTACTGCAGCAGAACTTTCTAATCTGTTGGAATTGTAACCACTCTTCTGACTTGAGTAAGGGACAGGGCTAGTTAGCAGTAAATCATTCTGACTCTTCCCATCATTCAGTCAATACCTTAACAGTCAATCAAAATTACTAAAGAAACATAGTTTAGAATAAATTCTGGAGTATGCAAACTGGCTGTACAGGCAACATTTCTATATTCATTTCAAAACAGAGGAGGAAAGAAAATGGAAGGGAAGAGAAGGGAGTGAACATTGTTGGTAGTGATTTTGGGTATATGCGTGTCTTGTTCTTTCAGCTTTTTAATTTAGTAAGCTTGCTGCAATTTATTAAGAGGGCTGTAGGGCTCTCATCATGTACTTATCAGTGTTTCAAGGATTTGGGGCAGTTGCTACCTGTGGTCTACCTGCTTTCTGAGAACAACATTTTTCTTCCACTCTGTCATGTGATCAGTTTGAAAAATAATTGCTGATACTCTTTCATAACAAAATATATGTGCATGTATTTAGAGATTATTGCTAACATGATTAATTCCTCCATTTACTTTGCATGGGAGCTGCAAAGTTAAATCACAGAGCGAATCTCTTCGTGCTCACTGGAATCACATCATAATCTAATGAGCTACTTTTGAGAAAAATCTTCTGTATGCTTCTTGCAGTTGTTTTCGTGCTTAGTATGTGGAAAGTCCTGGCTTTCTAAGAAAACAAAAAATAAAATTAAGAACTGTTTTTTTCATTGTTACTTGCAGTTCTTGCAAGCTACTAGAGGACTAGTATGACTGGATTACAAATTTAGCAATGCAAGATTTAATGCTCTTTTTTCAAAGTAAGAAGGAGATATCCAGTTCAGATTTCCAAGAAAGAAGGCATCAGTTATCTTCAAGAAAGAATAAAGATGGCCAGACTGAAACTAAAGAAAAACCATTATCTAACATATGTCTTGCAAGATTCAAGAAAGTGTTCTGTCGTGAAAGGCTTTTTACTTCTAATAAATATGTTGAAGAACTTAAAATTTAGATTTTATGCTGAAAGAGTCCATGCTTAAATGAATATGTACAATTAAAGTCAAAAGCTGTGTGTGTTGGGAGATAACATTTCTTTTTAAATGCCTGTCACACAGGTATCTCACTTAGAATATGTTTGTAAGAACAAGTCCGATACTATGAAGGAGCTTCAGCAGAGCCAGGAAGATGCTATTAGCAAAATGGCTGAACAGATGAAAGCACAGGAAAGCTGTTGGCAGAAACAAAATAAGTATCTGGAACAGCAGTACTCAGATCTCCTTGGGGAAGTTCATGCAAGGGCACAGGTATGGTGCTGTGAACTTCTGATTTTTTTTCCTTGTAAATATTTAATGGCCTATTTCAGTAGTTTGAGCTTCTAACCAATTTCAGATTATATGGGAATTCTAGTGTATTTTAAAAATAATTTTTAAAAAAATACTGCACCATACAGCAACTACGCTAGTATTGATTTCGCTTGGAATAGGAAACAAGTGACTATTAAAATGGTCCAGAAAATGTTTATTTCGGTCTAGCATTTGCAAGTGACTTTTTTTTTCAGAATGCTAAAGCTGTAAGATTTAAATTGCTTGTTTTAGAAATCATGTAGTACAGCAGTTACTTCTTCAGTGTCGTGCTTTGTAAAGACTGTAGAGTAATGGTGATATGGTGTCATGTGGGGATAAATTGAGGTGTATACATACTGAACTTAATTAGCAGTTACAGTGGTAGATTTCTGCAGTATTAAAGGACTATAACTGCAGTTGATTGTCTTTACAGTCACATCCCTTTAGATGTGTTTCAGTTAAAGTTGTTGTGAAATACAGGAAGGAAGGAAATACAGGAATGACTTGATATTTGTGACTGTCATATGAAACATGCTTCGTCAAAAGGATGATGTGTTTGTCTCAGATTTTGGATTTGGAAGTCCACACTCTGAAAACTATATTTATGAAGCATTCTTTAGGCAAAGCAGTTTAAGATTTTTGTCCATTCCCAAGAAATCACAGTAGATATATTTCTCGCTAGAGTTTGACATTTCTTGTAGGATATTGACAATACTAAAAATATCCATCTAAGTGGAATAAGTGGCATCTAGAGTTCCCTTGGTATCTTGTAGTTTAGTGTTATGAGATTGCTAACAAGACAAATGATTATGAAATAAGATTTATTTTGAAAATGACTTTTTCTTTTAGAAAAGAAGTAATGGTCTTACACAGTTTAGATTTCAACATGCTGTGGATGCTGCATGAAGCAAAGATCTGTGTAATCTGTTTCAGAACTGTAGTATATTGTGAAGTGCCTTACCACGCTTTGGGATGGTGCTTGAACGATCCATTTTTCTTAACTCATTTGTATAGGTAGCAAGACCGTGTACTTAAAGCATGGCTCTTTGTTGTGGGCTATGCATTAAGCGTGCCTTCTGGAAAGTGCTGTATCTGTCGACCTGCTGTAAAGAACTGCTGGGTTTCTAAGATGCTTTCACTTAGAAATATTTGTGCATGTTTTCTAAAGCAAGTTATGTAGGTGTACAAACTGATAGGGTTGGAAGCTGGGCAGTGCAGCATCTGTATACACAGCTTACTCAAATGAACTTTATTGCATCTTTGTTCTTTCTGAAGTTCCAGTTTGAATGCCTTACCGTTTAGTTTCAGTCTTGGAACACGACAGTCTAATTTCCTTTGAATTTCTGCCTTTCAACTTTGGACCTGCAAATACTGATTAAACTTTTATCTTTTGAGGTCCATAGGCTTCAGTGGATATCTGCAGTTAGGACTGTTGTAGACCTGACTGCCTGTTTGTTGTGAGACTTGTCTTTTCCTTATTACATTTTGATCCTGTTAGCCATATTAGTCTGGAAGATTGCTGCTGTGCTGGATCAGTTATGCAGATACTCTAATGTAGCCTTATTACCGTAGGAATCATATGTGAAGGCAAATAGAGAACTGTCAATTCAGATGTGTCTTAGATGTGTATTCATGACTTTATCAATTTATCTGAGAGCTGTAACTGCACAGCAATATAAGTAAAATATCTTGGAGATTGTTGTTTTAGTTTCTTAGAACTGAAGTGGAGAAATGGGACTTTTCTGAAAGGTTTCTTTTTGATTAAAATGGGATGTGGCAATATGGAGACAGTAATACCTTCCAGTGCTTCTGCCCCCAGCTAGTACTGTTCAGGGTCCCTGACTTCAAGGTAGGATCTGTAGTTTTTGGTAGATTCTACTTCACAACTATTGTTGTTGATCAGGTGAATGATGTAACCTGAAGGCAGTTTCCCTGTTTTTCTCTAAGGCAGAATTTCTCAGAGTTGCCTTAACACTGATCAGCAATAAACAAACTTTCCTACAGATAGTGCCCTGCTTTGTTCCTGGTTTCCATATTTGGTCAATGGATCTTAAAATGAATATCATTTTTCCTTGCCTTATGTAGAAAAAGCAGTCCCCTTGATGTGATAGTGTGTCACTTTGAAAATGTTACTATGCCTCTTCCTTAGCCTCACACAAATTATTATTTAGCCTATGCACAGTCTCAGAGGAAATGTCCTCTGAATTTTATCTAGCAGTTGTTGTTTGTTGTACAGACATTTATTAATCTGTCCCCATTTCTTGTGGCAGTCACTTAAAATAAGAGGGTTTTATTCTCAGATAGAAAAACATGTTTTAAGAGAAAAATCCTGTAACTATGTAGGTTGCTCCAGAAGCAATTCCTCCTATTTATTTCCATGGAAACCACAACAGATACAGAGAGCACAATAATACTGTTTGAAAGACCAAATTCTCAGCTACAAAACACTATTTTTCAACATAGTCACCATCATTAGCTATGTATTTTTGCCAGTGATAAACAAGAGCCTACATACCACACTTGTAAAAATCTGCACCAGTGAAAGTGACCCACTGTTTCACATCTGCTATGACAGTGGTGGTGTTAGAAGAATGTTGCCTGTGCAGTCCATCTTTCGTTGGCCCAAACAGATGGAAGGTAGAAGGCTCCAAATCTAGACTATATGGTGTGTGTGATAGGACAGTCCAGTCAAGACTGGCATTGTGCTCCACAGTCTGGGGCCTGGCATTATCATGCTGCAAGAGAAAGGTTATCTTCTGATCTGGCCTGACTCTGGAAGTTTGAGCTGCCAGCATTGTGATGTAGCATTCAGAGTTGATGGTTTGTCCAGGTCACAGGAAATCCAGAAGGATCCACTTTCCTGTTCTGAAGGACAGCGCATATCCCTTTAGCTGCTGAAGATTATGTCTTGAACTTTCTCTTTGATGAGTATTACACATGTCACCACTCCAAGGACTGCCACTTTGAATCCTGCTCTTGTCACTGGTAATGATGCAACCTAGGACACTGTCACATTCAGTGTCATATTTGTTCAGTAGGTCCTGACAAACTTGCAGGTGGTGTTCATTCTGTTCCTGTGTGAGCATTTGTGGGACCCACCTGGCCCAAATTTTGTGATATTCCAGTGTTGCCACCATTGTTTCCAATGCATTGAAGCAGATATTTCTAGCACTAAGCACAGTTCCCTGGTTGTAATTTGTTGATTTGCGTGAATGAGGTGATCAAGCCATTCTTCATTCTGAGATGTGACAGCTGTGCATGACCATCCGGAATGTTGCTTGTCTTTCACAATGGTTTTGCCACTGCTGAAAAGCACCACCCACCACCTCACTGTGCTCACGTCCACTGTTTGGTCTCTGTAAATGTTCAGCAAGCACCAACGAATGCCAGTGGGTGCTATTTTTTTCTGCATGGAGGAATTCAGTGACACACACTTGCTTCATCTGCACTTCTGTGTCAGATGCCATTGTGTCAAACTGCCGCCTGCTGCCATCTGTCACTTGGCACGAACATGTAATGGAATAGTGTTGGGAAGGTTCAACCTCTCTTGCCATACCACCAACATCTGCCTTTGATGTCATGTGCCAACATAATAAAATAGGAGGCATTATTTTCAGAGTAGCCCTCATAATTTAAAATGTTAATTTCAACAGAAAAATATGATGTTTGCTAATGAGGAAGGGGGAAAAAGTCCTCTAGGGATAAAAAAAAAAAATGTATCTTATTGGATTTTGGTTTTTTTGGTTGTTAAGGAACTTTGCTTTTATGGTAAACTAGGCAAATTAGATAAAAGCTGTGGTATCTAGCAACTATATCAAAATTCAGTGTTTTAACACAGAAAAATAGAACAATTGAAATACACAAATATGTTCTGAAATGTTTCATTATATTTCTGTCTTTCAGTTCTGTTTTCTTGCCAAAATAAAGTGTAAGGACACAGAAACAAGAAGAATAAAACTGTGTTGGTAGTGGTGTCTGAATTTGTTGTTAATGATTCTTAAAATTAACCAAGTTTGTAAGCCAGTCAGGAATCCCTCAGAACTCAAGCACCCAAGGAATTTGGCTTGCTAATGTTTAGGAGGAGTATTCCATATTTCTTTCAAAATTATGGATTTGAGTTTCAAGGAAAGTCTCAAAAATAATGAAGTGGAAGTTGTAATTAATTATCAGACATTATTTCTTTTTTTAAAAAAAATCCATAGTCAGAGATTGTCTTGTTCACTTTTGCTTATTCCCATATAACTATAAGCATTTAAATGCTACCCTTTATAAAAAATAAAAAAAAAAAAAGTAAGCTTTAATTAGACTGAGCACTGAATGTTAGTATAGCTGCCTAACAACCCTATAGGGATCATACTTCAAGTTTGTTTACTCAGACATTGGCCTTTCACCTGTAATGGCCAGAAACCATAAGTTGTTTTCTAAATTCAGCTTACCTTTTCAGTTCCTTCCAGCCATGCTACCAGCCTTTTTTTTCCTGTAAAAATCAAACACTCTAAATAAAACAGTAGCTCTGAAAATGTTGTACGTGTTCGTACTTCATTTTAGAGCGTTCAAGTGACAAATGAGGCCTCTAAATTGTATTTTGTAATTAAATTGTTCTGTTATCTATTCTACTTATGTATTACAGGAAGTATTTTAATAAAACTCATTGTCTTACATACCAGTAGGTTTTATGAATGCTGTTTTCTCAACATCTGTATTGTCAAAGCATCTGCAAAGCTTACCTGCTGTTGTTTCATTTCTTCCTCTTAAAGAGGAATTTCTGTAAGTTTGGTCATGAGAGAGTGTTCTGTTTGTCTTCCGAATCAAGTTAAAATGCTTCTTCCTCTATCCAAAAGTTAATTAAATATTTATTTGGTCAAAGACACTTTGAGCTGTTTAGGTTGCCTTTTTACAGAAACATGGAAACTTTGTTTCAATTCTAGGGATAGCTTGTGTATTTTTTCCCCTTTTGTGTTTATTTGAAGAGGCAGAAGAAATTAGGTCTCTCCTGTTTGCCTGAGACCTGTAGCAAAGTTGACATGTGGAAATGTGGCTGGTAGATGCCGTTCTAGTTCTGTTTTTCCCACGTTATCCCACAGGAATAACCTCTGCCCCATTTTTAACAAAACTGTTTAGGGCTCCAAGAGAGGGAGCTGAAACTTAATATATCCTCTCTTTTGTTCATCGTTACTGACTTACCATTCCACTTTTTTTGTGTTCACCTGTTGTAACTGGAGTTTAAAAAAAAGTTTAACTTGAGCTTGTGGTTTCTTTATGAAGTGTTTACAAATTATTACTTCCTTTTATCACTGGATCCTGTTTAAACAATAGACTCAAGTGGTCCAATCACAGAGGACTCTCTGTGTCTTGATTCTGGTACAAGAACAAGCACATCATCAACAGCAAATGATGTGAATGGTCTAACTGTTGCCTTGGTATTCTGTAGCTTTTTGGTGTCGTCATTTTGCTACTTGAGTTTACTGTTTTTAACATCCCCCTTTCCCTATTTAAAGGCTTGGAGAGGGAAAAAGAAAAAGATGCAAGTTGAAAAAATCCGTGATAGATCGAGTAAAAATAAAAATATCTGTATTACACTGTTCTCTTCAAAACTCTGTTCTGTATGAGACCTAATTAATCTGTGAATTTATAAGTAGGGGGTTGATTACAAAGTAATTAAGAGATCACCTTTACTTCCCCTTTCCCAGCTGCTACCAATCTGTCTAGTTTTATCTTCCAGGGTTTTCCTTACTTCTTTCCTCTCACACTAACTTTCTTTTCTGCTTTGAAGAGCAATGTTCCTTCTGAAACTGGAACATGTAATTGCGTGCAGTTTGCTGAACTCTCTGTGTTCTGTTGTTGTGATTTACCTTCAGAAATCTGGAGTCCAGTTACAGTTACAGTTCATTGTGCAAATTTTGCTCATACCAATGTTTAGTTTGCATATACGTGTTTCTGTAGCTTTTTTCTAGGAGGCATGTTTTTCCTATATGGTTGACAGTTTTCTTTTAGCTTTTTTTGAGGTAAATTTTTTTTTTTTTTAATTTAAACCATTACCTTCAGTTAATATTTCTTCTTTTTTTTCCCCGCTTCCTTTATCCCAGGAATACCAAGAAACAGCAGAGAAAAACAAAGAAAAAATCTGTGTCCTTGAAAAAAGACTGGAGAAATTGGTCCTTGAAAATTTCTATGTGAAAAATACATTAACACAGATTCAGAAGCAGCATTCATCTCTCCTGGCAGCATGTGCACTATTGGCAGGAGCCCTGTATCCTCTCTATGGCCGATCATGTGCTATGTCTATACAAAGAGACCTTCTTCAAGATCAGGTCAACATTTATGAATTAGTCAACCAGGAGATTAGGACTCTTGTTCATGCTCTCTCGGGTATAGAAGAAGAGAAGGAAGATGATGCAAAAATTAAGAAACGAAAATTCAAAGGCCTGATACGTGTGTTCCGAAGAGGTGTGATTGCAGTTTTGGCAGCTAACAGACTTAAAGTTCTAGCCCAGTCTTCTAGTTCTCTCTTCTCACTGATAAATGGCTTCAAAGAGGGCACTGGAATTCTAGTTTGTGTAGGGGACTCCAAAGGCAAGCATAATAAGACAAGTAAGCTAATTGTTTTCTTGTTTTATAAATGTTATGTCAAATTACATGGTTAGTGAATAACAAATAATAATGTTAGTAAAGGAGTATAAAGTCTGATGTATTAACATCTTAACAAATGGAATTTCTGGATTTGAGGCTTCAAGATTTCTTGACAAATGTGATTTCCCCCCAAAGGAAACTACTTAGTCTGTATAGCTGTAACTTTTCTTTCAGTGCTTCACATGTGAATTCATACTGTTTGATATCTCTGACACTTGTATTATGTGTTTTTGTATTAGATACTACCATATATTCTGTTTTATCCCTTTTAGAAAAGATAACTCCTTTTATCCATCAGTTTCACAATTTTTTTCCTACTCAGAATGCAAAAAAGAAAGTTGCACTTTGATTCAGGTGAAATATTAGTACAGAATGTCTAATTTTTTTTTCTCTCAATATTATGTAGTCTTTCTGTTCCTTTCTTTTACCAAATTGCTTTCCCCTACAGGAACAAGTGATACCAAAAATGTTCCACAAAGTCAAAGGTCCATTTACTTTTCTGTTTTATTAGCTGTTGAAAAATACTTAATGTGGTCCAAAATGTGCTAAAAGAGGAATTAGTTTGTGAGTTATACACTTAGTTTTTGTCAATTTCTGGAAGAGTTAGAGACAGTAGTGTGCCTTATCTGTGTTACTTGATTTTATTGCTACCTACAATTCTCTTTCACAGGACACAACGAGGAAGGAATTCATTGTGTTGAAGCACTCAACTGGTTTACTAGTTCTGATCTCCTTACTGCAATAATCAGTTCTGTCACAGAATTACAGGATGTTATTAGCAAAACAGGTAAATTTAAAAATATATTATTGTAGTAGATTCAAACAAACAAACACATCCCATGAATTACAAAGTTTACATGGTTGAAATTCTTACTATTTTATATAAACTAGCTTTTATGAAGTCTTTTCAGTACATACAGTCATGGAAATAGAAGGTTCGAGAGTGTTTTTAGAAATCATTGGAACCTCTATATTGTGAGTTAGAAGAAATACACCTACACCATGCCGATATATACATGGCTAATTCTGAAAAATTTCTAGTGACGTTTTGAAATATTTAAAAGCTTCTTTTTATTTAAAGAATACTTAACAAAATATTTAAAAGCTGTTATTCTGTTCCACTTTTCTAACATTGAAAAAATATTTTACTGAAGGCCAACCTTATTTTTTTTTCTGATTTTTTTCCGATTTAAATGTGGACCCTAAAGCTGGGACATATTTAACATGGGATATTACTGCCACTGACAGTGTGAATATAATTTCCTACTGTGTTTTATAGGATATGTATCTAGAATTCCAGATGTGACTTCAGAATTTCCAGAATTACCAGCATCTTGAAAAGAATTGTCTTTTCATACTATTTTCAGCTCTTGTACTTGCTATTTTGCTGTTTCTGACAGAGAAATAAATTTCTGTCAATTTACACACTATATAGCAGTTTTCATCATGTTTTCCTTTTGTGTTCCCTCTCTAAGCAGAATCCTTTTGTCTCAGTTACTTAATTTTCTTAACCTGTCCTCACATATGTATTCTACTATGCCTATGGAAAATTTTAATGTCAGTCTTTGGATATGTCATCTCTTGATTCCCATCTGTTAATTGTTAATTTCTTTGTTAAGAGGACTAATATAAAATCTCATGTGGTTCCTCTGCATTACTGTTGTCCTTATTTGTTCTTTGCTACCTGGCAATTTCAAAGTCCCAGAATTATGTCACAGAATAATGGATATTGAAGGATATATAAAGGATATTAAAAGAAGGATAATTTACAGAGGGAAATGCACACTGGTATCAGAAGTCAGCCATTTAATCAAAAGTATTTTGACTGAGTTTCAGCTGCTCTCTTTGTGTCTCCTCTTGTTTTCTGCAACTTAAATCTGTATCCATACAAAACAAAGTTTGAACTGTTTTTCAGAACATTTACACGGTTTGTACTGCAAGTATTCCTGTGTATAGACTATTTAATAAGAGCTACAAATACAAAAGATAAACTCTACATCAGCATCAACATGCTGAACTAGTTAGAATGCCCTAGTCGTCTTTTACCCATATTGAAGTAGATGAGAATTTTGATAGACTCTGTTTAGTTGATATTTCTGTACACAACACAGTTTTTTGGTGTTTAGAATTAGCAAGAACCATGCTGAGAATGTTATAACTACAAACAATTTAAGTCATATATTTAGAGAACCTCAAGTTCTTACTGCTCGTATATTACTTGAAATTCTATTACTTATGGGATCAAAAGTCTCTGAAGAACCTTTGGTTCAAAAAATACTAATAAGTAATTTCCAGAAGTACTGAAGTGATAAGGCTGTGTAGGAATATATTTGAAAGAAAGGCTTGCATACTTGCTCTTATTTTCTGTAAGCCGTATTTCAAATAGGATTTAAAGCTGCAAACTGACTCAAGTGATTTTGAAAAATATTTGAATGTAAATAGGCAATCTCAGAGGCATTTGCTCTCTTTAGATCTTGAAATTCTAGCACTTCCAGATTAGACTATCCATCATAGGAGAGAGTAAGAACAAGGAAGAAAGTGCTGTGTGGATCTACAATATGAAATTGTTCAGTGGTCTTGAATGGGCTTTTAAAGATGACCGGGCTCTGAGGAGGTATTTGAGGCAGATCAGAGAACCCAAATCTGTTATCACACAGAACTGGAACTTTGGGACTTGTGCTTTGAGGCACATTATTGTGCTTTTAATTAAAAAAAAAAAAAAGTTTTTGCTTTAGCATTCATAATTGTTTCCCTTCACATTGTTTATTAATTTGGTCCTCACTCCAGTATGTCTTGGAATGATCTCTTATGTTCAGCTTGATTAGATGTTTTTTTGTTTTTTTTTCTGTAAGGTTAGTTTTGTAGGTTTGAACAGAATCTGTACTGAATAAATCAGAAAAAAGTATAGATCAAGTATTCTGAACACAAATATAATCAATTATAACATATACAAAGGTTTTGAAATTTAATCTTTCTGTTAATTTTAGTCTTGTGTAGTATTACTGAATTCATCCTGTTGACTGTTTTATTTCAGCAGAACAAAGTAAATGAGAATTATATTTTCACCTGTTAGTGTAAGGCATGTCACTTTCCATTATCTTTTTCTTGATTTACGTAATGTAAGAATTAAATGCTTTGTGATATACCTGCATTTATTTAAAACATGTATTATATTCTCTTCCCAATGATTATAGATACAGTTCCCTGTGGAACTTCATTATATTCTTATTTTATCTTTAGAAACAGTAACTTATATCAACTTATCTGTGCATGTTTCCTCTTGTCATGATTTTATGATTTTTATTATCAGTATTCCACATCATAACATCATGTGGAGCACTGGGAGTTAAAGAGTTAATGCTCCAGTTCCATGGATTGTTGATAGTTCCGTGTATACCACTCTTCGATGAAAATAAAACAGAGATAATGCTTTGATTTTCTTTTTTTCTCATCCCAAGAAAGTGTCTTAAGCTATGGGGTACTCAGCAACCGGAATCCTGGTTTTGAAATAGGATAAAAAATGATACAAGACATTTCCACCAAAATATTGTTATTAGTTTATTTTTCACATGGTTAAACTGGCGCTTCTAAACATAGGGGAAACAGTGGACCATCATTGGTACTGAGTACATGGGGAAATACTATATTTTCTGATAAGCAGACTATCTCATGTAAAAAGATGTAGATGGAAATGCCATGGAAAATGAAGCAAAAAGAGGTCATTGACATATCAGTGTTTTCATATTTACCAAAAAAATCACTTTGAAGGAGAGTTTTTTGGAAGATTCTTTTATGTCTTCTTATGTGTTAGGTAGTAAGCATAGTTCCAGTTTTAGGTTGATTGCACATAACATTCAAACTAATAATTGTCATTAGAACTGAAGAAAAGAGATGGTGTTTGAAACTGAAAGGTAGGACAAGACTAAATTTTATGAGTTAAAATGATAAAGGTAGCTGACCTTGGATGTGATCAGCAATAGAGAACCAACATAAGAAAAAGGGAGGAGCCTTGGCAAAAGCAGGAACAGCATTGCATTACCAGTTTCTTCTGGGTAAGATAATTTTTTCCTGTTTCAAAGGCTGCTTGGTTAACTGAGGTAAAATATAAAAATGTTGGACAAAGTTTTTAGCTTTAAAGACAAATAGAAGGAGACCTATCTAAGGAAATGAAGAAAAGACAGATTTACTGTTAACAGGAGTTATGGAGAACATGAACTCAAAAATGGTATTCCATTTTAATCACTGACATCACTGAAATGGTGGTATTTTGAAATAAAAGTAGGAGAATGGCTGTGAAAAAATACTATCTGAATTTATCATGTGCTATTTCATTTGTTTGCGTACAGACAAATAGGTTCTTATATGTGCAGGTGATATATTCTTTATGGTGAGAATCGAACTCTGAAGATAGCAATAATCTTGTTTTATTTGCTTTGAACCTTTGGCTTTATTCTTGTAATGTACAATAATAAGAAATTATTTTACTTATTAAAAGCTATCATTGTTATTTTCTCTGTTCACACTTTTAAGTAAATATTTTAATTCACTACGGCAACAGGAGATCTGCTGTACTACTGAATGTAAATAAGCTCTTCCATGCTTGTCATCTTACACTGATAGTATCACAAGACAAGTAATGACAGATTAAGACCTGCCTAGCAGAGGGAAAACTAAATTACAAGACTTTTATTAAGGCATAAATAAACCTATTAACTCTTATCTGGAATACCAATTAGTGGAAGGAGCACTGACAATTTTATTTATCAACATTATACACAATTATTAATTACAGACCTGACGAATCTAGCAGTAAGCAGGACATGTTGGGTGTGCTGGGGCCTTAAGTCCATTATATGAGAAGGATGATTACCAAAATCCTATGGGGAAATAAGTAATTGTAGCTGTAAAATTTTAATTGCCTTGGAATAAGGTAAATTATATTCTCTTGTCTCAGAATATAAATACTATGGCATTAAGGTACCAAGGCTCACTAATTTTGAACAGCAAATGATTTAGACATCTATGGAGGGGAGGGAAGAGGAATCAGAAAATGCTCAGAAATTTGCATTGTAAATATTGTGATAAAGTGATTTACCATGCGCTATAACATCTGATATATTTGACCAGGCTTGCATTTTGCTTGCATCAGTCTTACATTTTTTATAAATCACAAAATTTGAACACACAAGAAAGACTTAAGAATGCGTAGTGTTGGAGGAGAACATTAAAAGAGATGTAGAAAATAGTTATTTGTAAAACAAATAATATTCTTGATTCTGGTCTTACCCTTCCTACCCAAAGATTGACAGAAGTAGACTGTTTAGTGGTAAATACAGAATTTGTTCTAAATTTGCTCTGATACATTCCCTTGTCCTCAGTCTTCCATTATCTAAGGCAAATTTCCTGCTGATAGATGCTTTTTGTTGTTACTTTTTTTCCTTCTGAAAAAATGAGACTAATAACCTATTTGATGTTTTGTTGTTATTTCTTAAAGATCCAAAGTCTTGTCTTTCCGGACGCTTACTTGTAAGTGCAGCCAGGAACTCCTTTTCAAAACTTATGGACAAGCTTAATGTAATAATGGCGACTGTTCCATTAGATAGCAGCAGGAGTGTTACTTACATGGAGAAAAACTCCTTGATACAGAGGCTGGCTCATGGACTTCATAAAGTAAATGCACGAGCCCTGGAAGCTGGATTGTGTGACAGACTACCCATTATGGTATGCATGTTTATAGTGCTACTTCATGTAAACAGTATGTTCACAGCATAAGTGTTACGGTGAAACTCTCTTCATAGTGCCATTAATTTTGTTTCAAATTTATGAGTCAGTTACATTGAAGTCAGCTATATAGGGCATCAGAATTTGACTTGCAACACCCTAAAACATCATGCCCTGAGTAGATCTTTTCTTTTAAAGTCTAAGAATTTTAAGAAGGAATTTGATATATGCAAGAAAATGTTGAAGTTCTAACAAAATTATATTTGATTTATAGGAACAGACTTGCTTTTCAGCTACTAAATGTTAAGGTTCTTTTTTTTCTGTTAACGTTACCTTCCACTGAAGATAACCTTCTCCTCTCTAATAAAAATTAAAGTTTAAGGTCTCTCTCACAGAGTCTTTTATTGTGAGTCTTACATGAAAACAAGATACTTACCTGAAAACAAAATTTTCAGTAACGCTCAAAGGTAGGTGAAATGGGTTCATGTTTTTGCACTGACATACATCTTCTAGAAATGGAAGACAAGACGATAGTTTTGCATAGTTTTCTTGGATATTAACTGTTATTGATTTTATAAATAACGTATAAATATAAAATTGCACACTTTCATAGCTCATGAAATTCTTTCCATTTACCAACAGAAAAGCATAGCATCCTTGCAGAAGCAAATATTTGAATTTACACAAAGACTTCATACAGTAGAGGTGGAACGCCGCTCACTGTGCCTCGAACTTGCAGAATTCAAGTGGAATTTCAGTAAGATGAAAAAAGAGGCTGATAAAGCCCAGAGCCTGAAAGAGCAATTAAATTTGTTTAAGCAATCTGTAAGTATATTTGATTTAGAAGAGACTGCTTGCAAGAGAGTCCTCCCTTTTATGCATTTTTTTTCATTTGTATTCTTTTGAAAAACAAGTACAAAGCCAATCTACTATTAACAGTATTTTCCAGAAAACGTACCTTGTAAATGTCACTAAACCATAAGCTAATTGTATTTAGACGTATCTTCTATCCACAGGAATTTCACTTTGGTTTGCAGAATAAGGTGTTTTGTGTAAATTACACATTTGGATTGCAGCAGTTCACGTTTAGTTCCATATGTTGAAAATGTTGTTCTTATTTGTATGCCCTAAAAGTATTTATAGATTTAACTTCAAAAGAAGTGGCTAGGATGAGGATACTGAATAAGTATGTTCGTGACAAACTCATAAACAATAATGTAATATTTTACATTCTGCATTTATATTGTATTGAAAAATAACAAGAAATGATTCTGTAGCTACATTCGTCAGAAGAGAAAGGCCAAGGAGAGTGTTCCCCCTCTTATAAATGTGAGGGGAGAAGTGGCTTCAGCTGACTTGAAGAAGGCTGAGGTACTCAATGAGTTCTTTGCCTCAGTCTTCACTGGCAGTCAGGCTTCCCACACCTCTCATGTCCCTTTACCTCTAGATGGGGACTTCAAAGAGCAAAATCCCTTTCTCTGTAAGAGCAGATGAAGTCAAAGATGACCTCATTAGGCTAAATGTGTGCAACTGTATGGGGCCAGGAGCTGGTTGATATTGTTGTCAAGCCACTCTCCATCATATTTCAGAAGTCATGGCTGTCAGGTGAAGTCCATGGTGACTGGAAAAAGGAAACATCAATTCCATTTTCAAGGAAGGGTGAAAGGAAGACTTAGGGAACCACAGGCTGGTGAGCCTCACATCTGTGAGGCTTGGGAAGATCATGGGATGGATCTTCCTGGAAGCTATGTTAAGGGACATGTGAGACAAGGAGTTGACCCAAAACAGCCAGCCCACCTTCACTAAGGGCAGATTGTGCCTCACTGGTATGGGAGCCTTTGATTGCTGGAGTGACAGTGTTGAAGGACGAAGCAAGGGAACTGATGTTGTCCAGCTCCACTTGTGCAAGACCTCTGATGTAGTCACACACCACATTCTTATCTCTAAGCTGATGAGGTATGCATTTGAAGGCTGAACTATTTGGTGGATAAGGAATTGGTTGGATGATCGCTGTCAGAGGATTCTAGTCAGTGGATCTATTTCCAGGGGGAGGCCAGTGATGAGTAATGTCTGCCAGGGGTCTGTCTTGGGACCCATGCTCTTCAACATCTTGATCAATGACTTAGACAGTTGGGTTGAGTACACCCTCAGCAAGTTTGCTGACACTAAGCTGAATGTTGTAGTTGATAAAACTGAAGGAAGAGATGCCTGGTGAGGCTTGATAAGTGGTCCTTTGTGAACCTAATGGTGTTCAACAAGGCTAAGTGAAAGGTGCAACACCTGGGTTGGGGCAATCCCAGATACGTGTAAAGATTGGGAAGAGAACTCTTTGGGAGCAGCCCTGTAGAGAAGGACATGGGGGTTCTGTGGGAAAGGGTCCAGAGAAGGGCCATGAAGATGATCAGAGGGATGGAGCACCTCTCCTGTGAAGAAAGGTTGAGAGAATTGGGCTTGTTTGTCTTGGAGAAGAGAAGACTCTGGGGATACCAGATAGTGGCCTTCCAGTTCTTGAAGGGAACTTTTAAGCAGGAGGGGGATCCAACTTTTTGCACAGTCTCATAATGGTAAGGCAAGGGGGAATAATTTTGAACTAAAAGAGGGGAGAAGTAGGTTAGCTGTTACTCAGAGGATTAGTGAGGGAACAAATTGCCCAGAGAACCTGTGGATTCTCCATCTCTGGAGGTTTTCAAGGCTATGTTGGCCCTGGGAACTTGATCTAGTGGGTGGCAAACCCATAGCAGGGTGATTGGATCCCTTCCTATGTAAGCCATACTATGATTCTATGATTGTTGAATATTATGGTAGAATATTACTGTATCTTTGAGTATGGGTTGTATTATGGGCTAGTTAGTGCAAATTTCAGTGTGTCTGTTTCCTTGAAAAAGTGAATTTATGGGAAGGAAAAAAAATCAAAAAACCTTCTACACTCTCAGGTGCATCAGTGCACCAAATTCCTCTGACCCTTTGAAGCAGCCAGAGGATTTACCTAAGCACTGCGGGTCTTCTAACTTGTACATAGCACTGTCTGGCCAGAATGAGAAGAAACTAGAAAAAGGTTCCTTAAAAGCCATTATATAACAAGTAATGGGCATGTTCTGTGAGGGATTTAGTCTTCTCAGATCCTTACTGCCCTGGAACTTGAATTCTCTATCCCCAGTATGTCCTTTACTCCCCATCATCCTCATTCATCTGTGCCTTCAGTCCTTATTGAAGGGAGTAATGGTGGAGGTTGACTGGACACCTTTCTTCCTGTGCTTATCTTCTATTGTTTAAATTCAAAATTGATCTCATGTTTTAGCAGTTTGAGAAACTGGATGGATAAGTGTCCCTGTATATACTTTACAGGTGCCCAGAGTATAGCAATAATAGTCATGTCTCAGAATGAGCAGCAATAGCTGTAATTGTGCTCAAAGTTGATCTTGAGGTCTAGTTGGTAGAACTGTTAGTGTGACCCAATCAAAACACTTTGAAACAGAAAATATTTAATAGATGATTTCACTTATTTTTTGGCAGTAAAATGATTTTTTTTTTTAATTTATAAGGCTATCCAATCATCTTTGGTTTTGTTCTTAATGGTTTTATCCCCTTTTACAGTTCTGGGGCGCTTAAATGAAATTGTCACATTTTAGTTTGTCATTTAGATGTGGACGCTTTATTTCTTTCTTCTGAACCATAGTGAGCAGAGGAGAAATGATTCAAGGAGGCATTTACAGGGGCTAATATGATGCACACTGAAATGTAATACTGATTTTTTTTTACAACCTGTGTTAATTAGGATAAAATAATTAATGCATACTGTTTACAATACCCTGAATGCTTTTTTTTCTTTCAAAAAAACACAAAGTTGCCTACTGTTTAGTACTTCATGATCTGCCTTCATGTTTAAAAACCTAAGTGTTCATCTTGAGCATGCTTTTATTTTAGAATTTTGTACGCTAGCAAATAGAATTCTGGAAGTCAAGCATGTAAACAAATGTTATAGTTATGCAATCAAACACAATTTATTTCTCTTATCAGAAATTGATCGCTCATGAGAGGTTTGAAAGTGCATGTGAAGAATTAAATAATGCATTACATCGGGAGCATCAGGCACAAGTGCTATTGAATGAACAGGCACAACAGCTACAGGAGTTAAATAATAAACTAGAATTGCACTCCAGTGAAGAAGCAGATAAAAACCAAGTCTTAAGTGAAACTGTAAAGGTAAGATGATTATTCTTACAAAACAGACACCTGAAGTATACTTTTTTTGTGAATAAGTGAAATCCTTCAGGTCAAATAAAAAGTTGGGAGTAGTTTAATTCATACTGCTCAATCTATTGGAGTTCTGTGGTACTCAGAAAAGACTTTCAAGATGAAACTTTAAGGTATAATTTCCCTTTTCTGTTTTTGGGAGTGGCCAATGTACAGCAGTATCAGTAATCTGTGAAGTATTTTGAGCTGACATTATAGATATGAGATGGGAGTTCTGGCTATCATGAGGTGTTGCAGGCTAAAGGAAAAGGAAGAAATAAGTAAGTTTCTTTTATAGAGATCATTAGAATATTTTGAAATCTTGATTAACTCTTTCCTGAATATAATCTTAGTGCAAATAATCCATTTGCCCAGTTGTTAGGTGAGAGTAGAGAAAAAGGGCCTTTTTCATCAGAAATTAATTTTTCCCCAGGCATAATGAGTAATAAAGAAAAAGAACTTGTTATCAGCAACTCTGATAACAAATAAAGGAGCAGAGATGAACTAGAAGCTTTAAAATGAGATGAATAACATGGGAACAGCAGAAACATTGTGTTGACAGACTAATAATGTGTGGTGACCTTAGCTCTGCAGCTTTTATTTATTTTTTATTTAAAGCAAGCTTTGCTGCCTCTGCCTCTTCAGCACTGCTATTATTTTTCACCTCCTGGTGTTCTTCTGTGCTATGATAGTTCAGCAGGAAAGACCACTTCAGTGGTATTTGGAGAAATAAAAGCATTTACAATTCTGAGGAAGATTTAGAGAGGAAGTGATAAGAAAAATCAAGAGGCAGAATGAGAACCTAAAAGATGCAAACTACAAACCTAGTATAAATGTCAGAAAACATTGTTGAAAATACAGCAATGGAAGTGGATGTCAAGAATGGTGGTAGCGAAGCGTAACAGTTTGAAATGTTGTGCAGCTGAGAATGCTGAAGGATGTAGTAAAATTTAGTAAGAAGAGTTTTCATTTGAAGTATTATTTACTGTATGAGCTGTATCACACTAAGGGAGAAAGACAATGCAATTGCAATTTAACAGTTGGTTTTTATGGTTTTCATCTCTCTCATGTCCCTAGCTGTGGATGTTTCATTTCTATGTTAGAGTAAATTAAACTTGTCTGTTTAAGTTGGTTTGTTTGCTAATACTACTGCTTTTTTGTTTGTTTGTTTTAGATAAAATGAATTACATATAATCCATTAAGCTTGTTTGATTCCTTTGGAAATTTTTGATTATTTTTTTAAAAATGGATATTAGTATAATAAAGAAGGGAAAGAATAGAAGACAACTGTTATTTGAAATCTTCATTAGAGCCTACTCTTAATACATTGCTATATGATACTCCATCTTGATAAGTAAATAATTCCTTTGTATTTGTTTGGAGGAGATGAAACTAGAAGTCAATTGTAAGCATTTAAAATACAGGATAGAGTTTTAAACAAATCTATTACATGCATTGCTGGATACTGAATTAGATTTAACAGCTTCTGTGCTTTATTAATGAAACCTAGAACATATACATATATTTTTAGATGGCACTGGTTCCAAAGTACATTCTATTTCTGCAACCCTTAATAGTTGTTGGCTACTAGAATAACTTAACTTTAGTGTAAAATACTTGATTATAATTTACTGAAGCTTGTGAAGATACAGTAGCTAGTAGTCTAGCTGTTGTGATAGGATAAAGGCTACAAAAGCAAACAAAATAAGCCTTAAAGCTACAACTTCTATCACTTGCAGTTACCCTGATTTGTTTTTAAATGCATTGCTCTGTAATTTTTTTAATTCTTTCCATGGATGAGTTTGAACTAAACGTAGTTGAAGACTTGTTGCTGTATATTTGCCCCATGGTAACTGCAGCAATTAAAGTAAGTCTGTTATTAACTTCTGTTTAAATACTAAAAGGCTGATTGATGTCACAGAATTGTTGGGGTTGGTACAGATTTCTGGAGATCATCTAACTCTCCCTCTCTGCTAAAGCATGTTGCCTACAGTAGATTACACAGGAAAGTGTCCAAGTTGGTTTTGAATATCTCCAGAGAAGGAGACTCCACAACTTCTCTGGTCATCTTGTTGCATTGCTCTGTCACTCACAAAGTAAAGAAGTTTTTCCTTGTGTTTGTATGGAACTTCCTGTGTTCAAGTGTGTGTCCATTGCCTGTTGTCCTGTCACTGGGCACTGCTGAAGAGAGCCTGGCCTCATCCACTTGATTCCCACCCATTAACTATTAATAAGGATGGACAAGATACTCCCTCAGCTTTCTCTTCTCCAGGCTGAACAGTCCTAAGTCTCTCAGCCTTTTCTCATACTGAAGATTCTCTGGGCTCCTAATCTTTGTGGCTCTCCACTGGACTCTGTTTAGAAATGACCTGTCTTTCTTGAACCAAAGAGCCTGGAATTGGTCAAAGTACTCTGGATGTGGCCTCACCAGGGCAGGGCAGAGAGGGAAAATAGCCTCCTTCAACCTGCAGGCCATGCTCTTTTTAATGCACCC
The DNA here is from genome assembly GCF_002078875.1 of Numida meleagris. Classification (NCBI taxonomy): domain Eukaryota; kingdom Metazoa; phylum Chordata; class Aves; order Galliformes; family Numididae; genus Numida; species Numida meleagris. The sequence goes on from NC_034438.1 coordinate 32,514,160, forward strand.
CAGGATACCATTGGCCTTCCTGGCCACAAGGCCACAATGCTGGCTCATAGCCAACCTGTTGTCCAGCAGGACACCTATGTCCTCCTCCGTAGAGCTCTCCTCCAGCAGGTCAGCCCCTAACCTGTACTGATTCAGGCAGTTTTTCCTCCCCATGTCTAGGACTCTACACTTTCCCTTGTTGATCAGGTTCCTTTCTGTCCAGCCCTCCAGTCTGTCCAGGTCTTGCTGAGTAGCAGCACTGCCTTCTGGTGTGTCAGCTCCAAGCTTTGTATCATCAGCAAACTTGCTGAGGGTGAACTCTCAGGTCATTGATGAAGATGTTGAACAAGATTGGACCCAGTACTGACCCCTGGGGAACACCGCTGTCTATAGGCTTCCAACTGGAATCTGCACTGCTGATCACACTCAGCCAGTTCTCAGTCCACCTCACTGTCCACTCATCTATACTGTGCTTCCTAGGCTTACCTTTGAGAATGTTATGGGAGGCAGTATCAAAAGTGTTGCTGAAGTCAAGATAGACAACATCCACTGAAGTTCCCTTATATACAGCTGGTCATGATATGCTAGAAGGCTACCTCATTGGTCAAGCATGATCTCCCCTTGGTGATTCTGCATTGACTACTCCTGATAACTTCGTTTTCTTCCACTTACTTTGAGATGACATCCAGAATAAGTTTTTCTGAGGGACAGAGGTGGGGCTGACTGGCCTGTAGTTTCCCAGGTCCTCCTGCTTGCTGTTTCTGAAGACTGGAGTGACATTGGCTTTCCTCCAGTCCTCAGGCAACAGTCCTCAGCCTTAGCATTAAAGACTGAAGAAAAGAAGGCATTCAGTAACTCCCCCTTAGTGTCCTTGTTACCAGGGCATCCACCTCATTCAGCAGCAGGCCCACATTCCCCCAGTCTTCGTTTTACTATAAGTGTGACATAAGTAAAGAAGTCTTCCTTGTTGTCCTTGGCCTCCCTTGCCAGATTTAATTCCAAGTATGCCTTAGCCTTCCTCATTGCATTCCTGCGTGCCTTGTTAGTGTTCTATATTCCTCACATGTGACCAGACTCCTTTTCCACATTCTGTAGAGTTTATTTTTCCATTTGAGTTTTTCCATGAGCTCATTGCTTATCCATGTGGGTCTTCTGCCACCTTCGCTTGATTTCATTTCACTTGGATATGCATCGATATTGTGTTCACCAGAAGCGGTGCTTGAATGTCAACCAACTCCCTTGGGCCCTTGTACCTTCCAATGTTATAACCACTGGATACCTTCAGGTAGGTCCTTGAAAAGATCAGAGTTGGCAATCTTGAAGACCAGGGTCCTCCTACTTACTGCCTTGTTTCTTCTGTGTAAGATCCTGAACTCCACGATCTTATGGTCACTGCATCCATGACTGTCTCTTCATGTTCCCAGACAGTCCTTGTCTGTAAGAACAAGATCCAACAGCAAACCTCTCCTTATTGGCCTCTCCACCACGTGGCCCAGAAGATTATCATCTATGCAGTGCAGAAACCTCTTGGACTACGTCAGCCTGGCTGTGTGTTTTTCCAGCAAATATCAGCATGATTGAAGTCCTCCATGAGAACCAGGTCCTGGGATCGTGAGGCTACTTTCAGCTGTCTGTAGAAGGTGTCAGAAACTTCCTCTTCCTGATCAGGTTGCCTGTAGTAAACACCCAGAACAGTGTCACCCATATTAGTCTGCCCCTTAATTCTCACCCATGAGCTCTCCACTCGTTCATCATTCATTCCCATGTATAGCTTGATACATTCCACTTGCTCTCTCTGAAAAAGAGCAACTCCATCACCATGCCTTGCTGATTTGTCTTTCCTAAAAGGTACATTGCCATCCATGACAGCATTCCACTCGTGCAAGCTGTCCCACCATATCTCTATGATCTCAGTGAGATCATGGTCCTACAAGCACGCACGGTTCTCTAATTCTTCCTGTTTATTCACCATTCTGTGTGCATTGGTACACAGGTAATTTGAAGAATAAGTCTCTTAATTCCTTCAAGATTGTAGCTAGCCTAGTTAGCATAAAATTGTACTTTGGTTGTAAAAACCTATACCTGTGTCTGTATCAAGAAAGGAAATGAGCGGTTACAGTAGCGTGACAACACACATTCATAATGTAGTTTTTCTTGACCTCTTATTGTGAATAGATGATTTCATAATGCATACTTCCTAAATAATCTCCCCTTCAAATTTTAATCATTGCTTTTTACAGTCTATGTGTTGACTCAAATGTGAGTTTTAAACCTATGCTGTATATAAACCTCTTAAATTCAAGCACGACTAACACAAACTCTGAGTACTTACCAAGGGGTAAAAACAGTTCTTTTTATTTTGAGCTTTTTGTAGTTTAACCCCAACAGGCCGCTAAGCCCCACGCAGCGACTGGCTCACTCTTCTGTAGCAAAGGGAAAAGACTTGGAAGGGAGAAGTGTGAAAACTCGTGGATTAAGATAAAGGCAGCAGAAGCTATGCATAAAAGTAAAGCAAAGTAAGGAATTCATTCTCCTTGGCAAGCAGCTGCTCAGTCATTTCCAGGAAAGCAGCCTCCATCATGCATGATCGGTTACTTTACAAACATCAAAACTTGAAATCTTCCGTCCTACTTTTCTTCAGTTTTTTTACTGAGCATATCATCTTTTTGGTCAGCCTGGGTCAGCTATGCTGATTGTGTCTCCACCCAGCTTCTTGTGGACCCTCAGCCACCTTACCGGTGGGGCAGTGTGAGAAGCAGGAGTCTGACTTTGCAAGCAGTTCTCAGCAACAACAACAAAAAAACATTAATGTTATCAAATTGTTCTTATCACAAATCCAAACTATAACACCATACAAGCTACTGTGAAGAAAATTAACTCTATCCTGACCAAAACCAAGACAGAGCAGTGCCATGCTACATATCTTTTTGTTTCTTGTTGTTTTGTTGTTTAATTTAAGAAAATGTGTATAAGTTTTTTACTCCAGTTTACCACAGTCCCACTTTCTTCATGGCTTTATTCATGACTGGCAGAAACAATCTCTGCCTTTGCCCTGATCTTTTAACTGGCAGACCTCTTCTCTTGGCTAATCTTTTTTTTTTTTTCCTGACTTAAAATAGATTTCTGTATTTCTTACTCTGCAGTACAGAGGAAAAATTTTATCTCTACTAATCAGAGCTTGTAAAATTGATCCTGTAAAGCTAGGCACTCTTACAATTTAAATTCTTTTATAGTACATAAATATAGAAAATGGTGGTTCTGCACTGAAAAAATATGACAGAAAAAATATGCTTTCTTATATGATATAAGATATGAAATAATCATCAGTTTAGACTAAGCACATACAAAAAATTGTAGTCTTCATTCGTAGTTTATAAAGCAGTAAAAAACGAAAAAAATATTTGGCACTTTTCCATTTGATAACTTGTTTTGAAATATATCCACACTTCAGTAACAATTCAGTAAGGAAAAATTTCAGTATTCATATACTTTCATAAAGTAGTCTTATTAAAGGAGTAATACTTAATTTCTTAGCTTTATCAGTTCAGATTTTAATCCTGTATATTTTTATCTAATTAATGGCATATACCATAGAGACATCTGAGGTAGCCAATTACATTTCAAGGTCAGCTGGAGCTAAGTAACTCTCTTACACCGCTTCTTTTTTTTATTGGATGAACTAAATTGCTAACTCTAATTCCCCTTTCTTTGAAGAGAGACTTTTACACAAATGCTAAATAGGCATCTAAAACAGGCATAGTTTTTACCCCTTATACAAGCATATCTTAGTTCCAGTAAAATTGTTTTTCTCCCCATTGACAGACATTGTATTTAGACATTAGTGCATGTAATAAAAACTATGAATTTTTAAGCTTTAACTTATAGAACGTCTTATAAATTCTTAATTAATAACTCTGTGTGTATTTAAGGTTTCAAGTGCAATATATGTTAAATCATGTATCTTGCAACTGATCAACCTTAAAACTGAACTACATGTTTTAGAAGATTGTACCCTGCCTGAATTTTGTTTTCATTTACTCTTCTGAATTTAACAAAGCTGTTGTTGATTCATGATAGCGTGAGAAATTAATCTTATCCAAGGGCTTTGATATCAACACAGAAAAACATTTTCTGATGGAAGGTTTGGAGTGTTTCTTTTCAGTAGCTATTTCATTTAAATCGTTATAAGCATATTCTGTATACAGAAGGTGTAGAATCCCGGCTGAACAGAGTCATCCAGGTAAATTACATTCTGATGGAGAATGTGATTTCTAGATTTTTAGAGTGAATATTTTCTCTGAGCAGCCTCTCTTTCATCTTGGTATGGATTTTAGGTGAAAGTGGTACATAATTTGCTGGATTTCCATAGAATCATAGAATCATCAAGATTGGAAAAGACTTCCAGGATCATCCAGTTCAACTGTCCACCTGCCACCAATATTTCCTCACTAAACCGTGTCCCTTACTAAAACATCATTTTATTGCTTTTCCTCTTCATACATTTATAGACACATTTTTTTTCTGGTAGAATCATAAATTATTTATTTAATTTCTTTTATTAATACTGTTGCACATGCTTTGCACAGTATTATAGTTGGCTGTTTCTGTAAATGATTGCCATGTTCTAACTTACAGAAAGGTCAAGAGGCTTTCCTTATGTGAGGAATAAAATACTTCAGTTTGGAAAGAACCCTCAAATAACATGTAGTTGAACTAGCTGGCCGGGCTAACCAGAAGTTAAAGCATTTTATTGAGCATATTATCCAGGTCAGAGGCACTCAGCACAAGAAAGACATATAGAGTTGTTGGGAGTAGATCCAGAGGATATTGCAAGGATGGATGATAAGAGGGCTGGAGCACCTCCCCTATGAAGAAGGGCTGAGAGCCTGGAGAAGAGAGAAGTCTTTGACAAGACCTCACTGCAGCATCCCAGTACTTCAGGAGAGCTTATAACCAAGTGGGAGACAGACTTTTTCCACAGGCAGATTAGTGATGAGTAAAGGGGAAATTGTTTTAAACCAAAAGAGGTGGATATTCAGGTTAGGTGTGAGGAGGAAGTTCTTCATACTCAGAGGGTGATGGGGCCCTGGCAAAGGCTGCCCAGAGAAGCTGTGAATGGCCCATCCCTGCAGGTGTTCAAGGCTGGGTTGGATGGGGCCCTGGGCAGCCTGAGCTGGTGGATGGCAGCCCTTCCAATGGCAGAGTGGTTGGAACTAGGTGATATTTGAGGTCTTTCCCAACCCAAATCATGCTGTGATTCTATGACTACCCAAATTCCTCTTGAATTCTGGCAAGCACATGGTATCAGTCACCTCACTAGGAAGCCTGTTCTGATCTTTGACCACCCTTGTGGTAAAGAATGCCCGGTCTGGCACTGCCCTTGTGCAGCTAACTGTGCTATTCCCATCCTACCACCAGTTCCCAGGAACAGAGCCCGGCACCTCCCTCTGCTTTCCCTCCTCAGGGAGCTGCAGAGAGCAGTGAGGTTGCCTCTTGGCCTCCTCTTCTCCAGACTGAGTCACCCAAGTGCACTCAGCCTCCCCTCACTGCACATGCTTTCCTGCCCTGGTACTTTGGTGCCCTCCTCTGAAGGTTTTCAAGGAGCTTAAGTCCTTTTTATATTGTGGACACCAGAAGTGCACACAGTTTTAAAGGTGAGGCTGCACCAATGCTAGATATAGCAGGTGACCACCTGTCTGTGCTGTGTCTAATGCACCCCAAGATGAGGTTTGCTCTCTTGGCTGCCAGGGCACACTGCTGGCTCTTGCTGAGCCTGCTGTTGTGAACACTCCCAGATCCTTTCTGCTGACCTGCTCTCCAGCCACTCATCTCTCAGTCTGTGCCTATGACTGGCACTGCTCTATCCCAGGTGCAGAACCTGGCATTTTCCTTCCTTGTACTTCATGCCATCACCGAGTGCCCTGACCTATTTACATCCATCTGCAAGGCATCTTATCCTGTCAGGGTGTCAGCAGTACCTCCGAGTTTAGTAACATCAGCAAAATTGCGGAAGATGCACTTCACACCTCCATTCAGATCATTAACAAAAATAATGAACCACCCCTAGAACTGAGCCCTGGGGAACACTGCTAATGCCTGTCAGCCAGCCAGATATAGTCCATTCACCACAACCCTTTGAGCTCTACTGTTGAGCCAGTTCATCATGCAGCATAACTTGAACCTGTTTGGGTCACAGCTGGAAAATTTGTCCAGGAGAGTGCCTTGAGGGTCAGTATTAAAGGCCTTACTGAAATCCAGAAGGATTATGTCCACTGCCTTCCCTTCATCCACCAAGTGGATGACCTTATCTTAGAAGGAAATTGAGTTACTAAGGCACGACTTTCCTTGAGAGCAGGACAGGAATGGCACAAAGGTTCATCAGGGTAGAGTCAGATGAAACCATGTTGACTATGCCTTATAACAGCTTTGTTCTTTAAATGCTTTTCAGTATCCCCCAGGATAATATGTTCCATAACTTTTTGCGGAACTGAGCTTGGACTAATAGGCCTGTTGTTTTCCAGTTCTTCTCTCAAGCTCTTTCTGTAGCTTAATATAATGTTGGCTAGCTTTCAGCCAGCAGGGACATCCCCAGACTCCCAAGACTTTTGGTAAATTGTTGAGAAGGGGCCAGCTAACTCAGCACTCTCAATCATAGGATGGCTTGGGTTGGAAGGGACCTCAAGGGTCATCAAGTTCCAACTGCCCTGCAACAGGCAAGGTGACTAACCGGTAGATGAAGTACTAGATCAGGTTGCCGAGGGTCCCATCCAACCTGGCCTTAAACACCTCCAGGGATGGGACATCCCCAACCTCTCTGGGCAGCCTGTTCCAGCACCTCACCACTCTCTCAGTAAAAAATCTTCCCCCAACATCTAATCAAATCTCCCTTCCTTTGATTTAAAACCATTTCTCCTTGTTCTGTCACTACCTACCTGTGTAAAAAGTTGGTTTCCTTCATGTTTCTAAACTCCCTTTAAATATCTCATCTGTCCTGGTGGTCTTATGGACATTGAGCTGATATAGCTGTTCCTTTGCAATTTTGGTTACCACATATGAAAAGTCATTGCTCCCCCAGTCATGGTCCTCCATTTCTGAGGTCCAGGCAGCCCAAGATCTGCTGTTACAGTTAAATACCAGGGTGAAAGGCATTAAATGCTTCTGCCTTTTCTTCCTTTTTTCCTGTTAGGTGACATATGCTTCAAGTTATCAGTCCAGTGTTTTCCTTTGACCTCCTGTTGCTCTGAACATACTTGAAGAAGCCTTTTTTTGTTGTCTGACATGACACTAGCCAGTTTCAACTCAAGTTGAGCTTTAGCTTTACTTGTTTTCTCCCTGCAGATGTGAGCTGCAGCTCTGTAGTCCAAGTGATTTTCTTGCTTCTCAAATATGAGATTGCAGACACTGTAAAAAGAGTAGTTGTTTTTTGATTTCTTTTTTTAACTTGTCTGGTGTCTTAATTTTAAAAGCTGTTAAGGTTTGGCTGCACTGATCTGTACTTCTGATTCCTGGAAAGTTGTTTGTCACTTTAGCAAGAAAGCATATTTCTGTGCCTTGTTATTCTTTAAAGAATAACTTAAAAAGAAAACTTTTAAGATAACTAACAATGACTATTAGTATCTAGCTTACTGGAAACTCTGCATTAATCAAATTTAGCATGTTAAAGAGAAGCAAGCTCTGTTCTGAAAAGGTTGGAAACTAAAAATCATAATTCCTTATTTTTTTTTCAGTTTAACAGTGTGTTCTGAACATTAAATAATTTATAAGGTAGCTAGGAGTAGATTAGCATTGCCATCTGCCATATTCTTCTAGTCAAAAGAGGTCATTTGTTTTCTTATTATAACAAATTACAGGTTAAACAGCTTTGTCGTGTATTTCAATTTTCATTAACACTCTGTAAAATACATGAGCCTACTCAATTCCCCTTCTCAGTTACATAACTTTCACTACTGATAACTTCTAGGATAAACAGTCTTCAAAGAGTTAGGTCATCTGACATTCTGCCCTAAAGCGGGTCCTTTTTGCTTTCTTGTTTAGAAATTTTCCTTCATTGTATGTGGAACTCAGGAATGTGAGAAGTCTTCCCAGGCATCCTCCTAGTAGCCATTGTCTTTACATAACAAGTGAGTCAAATAGAGAGCATCTTGTTCTAAATGGAACCTGAGAGATCCCCTTCACAGAAGGAAAATGACATAGTTCAGGTCTGCATTCTGTTTTTGGTCTACACTTCCGATATGTCTGATCAGGATGTTTATTTGTGTTGCATCTCTGGTTAGCCTGTAACATTCCAGATCCAAGGGCTGCCCTGTTATTTTTCCATTTGGGGGATCACCTCATTAAGAATATTTCCTCTCTGAACTAACTAACTTTCCTTTCTCCTGTACCTAGAGCATTTGTCAATGTAAAGTTGTCTGGAGGGACTAAAATGGCCTTTGGAAAAGTATCATGCTTGCTCGATAGTTGTCAGTGAAGTAACTGAGCGAGTAAGTTGTTGGAGGTCTGCCTTAACTTTTCTGAATTAAGCTTTTTGGAAGGAATGTAACTGTTGAGCAGAATAGGAGAAAGAATAATGTTTGCAGTGATGAGCTAGAATGTGTATAACCAAACACGAAGTTCAGTGCAACAGTTAAAAATTTGCATATGAGTTAAATATAATTCAGTTAGAAGTTTTATTCTGAGAGGATATTGGCATTACCGTTTCGTTATGGTTTTATTTTTCTGCAGTTCCTCTTTTGTCCAGTTTTGTGAGTTGAACATGCCAGAAATAATTAACTGAAACTTGAAGAATTTGAAGTCTTTACATTGCAATTGGAATGCTTATTTCATTTAAAATGAACTTTTTTTTTTTCAATTTTTTCTATTTTAAAATGCTGTATTGGTTAGCACCAAGAACATTATGAAGGCAAATTCTGGCAAATTCTCTACTACCTTAAAAGAAAATAATCTCCAAAATTACATCTATTTTACAGTGAGAGAAGAGTGAAAATAATTGCTAGTTTGTGACATTTATGGTAAATCTAGTCAGGTGTAAAGATTTTTTTGTCCGTTAAAAAAGGGATGTGTCATATTTTATTTTTTGATGTGTCAAAGGGTTAAAGATAGCAGGAAGCTGTTCTCACCATAATGACAGTTATTGTGTAATGTAGACTCTGAAAAAGAACTCTGAAATAGGTCATGACTACTTATGATCACTTTAGTTAATTTTTAAGGAGCTAATCATGACTGGGAGTTAATTTCCAACTAAGAGTAGGTTTTTCCTTCTATAGAAAGGAAAATAGTTTTTTTTTCTTATCTGATTCGATATTCGGACTTCTACAGTCATTTTATTAATCATGCACTTAGGTCCCCTTCCAGTAAAGCAAGGGATCAAGACAGGTAGAATTGTGCCTAGGAATAATGCAACTGATGTGGGAACAGAAGCTGCAAGTAAAATGAGATGGTTTGCTAGTTACTTCTGAACAGACAGCTGGGACCTTGCTTTCTTGGGGTCAAACTTATTACTGACTGCCACACAGTGAAAATCCAGAATGCAGTATTTATATATTTACAGTGTAGTAGTGTTGCTCATTTCAGAGAGTACTGTGTCTTGAATTCTGTTTGCTACACTGTTAATTAGAAAAAAAATAATTCTGACATTCTGACAAAGCTTAAATTAAAAAAAAAAACAAAAAACACCCCAAACTTCAAGAAAGTAATTGCATGAAGCAGAGTATTTTTAAATGTTTTAAAAGTAACTTCCTGCATTTTCCAAGTGTTCCTTCTGTAGGTACTATTTTCCTTCCTTCAGGGGAGGAAAAGTAAACGGAATAATATCGGGATCTAAAGGCTTAATGGTTTTATCACTGCATTGTAATTACACTAATAAACACCTCTGTCCATGACCTTGGAATTTATAGTGCAGTGAGAAAGATTTATTGACATGTAGTTTGGAAGAAAAATGGGATTATTACATAATTACAGGTTGCAGTTATTAAGCGTTATGTACCTACATACCACTTATCCCTGTTATTTCAAGACCTTCAACAATCTTTCAGCTTTCATAGAGGAATACAGAAAGGCTTCTTGAAATCCAGTTCCTGAGAGATCTCTGATATTTTATTGGCTCAACTACAAAGTAACTTTGTTACCTTGGGATGTGCAGAAGAAATCAATAGATCTTTAAAACAATACTTGATATATTTTCTTATGTTCTAAACCCAATTTTTGCTAGTCATTTATATATCAGTGTGTATTACTTTCTGCAGTACAGGTTCTTGGCGTACAAGTCCTTTATACGTGGATTTGCTTCTTGTTGCTGTTTAGCAAGGCTTTCTCTTGGATTCTTTTACTTTTTCACCTTAGTCAGATCTCCCTTACTATTTTTGAGTAGTTAACTGTGTTTATCTCCTTGTAAAATCATAACTAACTCAAAAGATTTTACAATATGTGTTTGTGAAAAACCTAAAGAAGTTCTTCAGGGTTGTCACGTGAATCTTATTACTGTCATAGTTAAACAGTTTTTAGAAAAAGCTAAGCTCACCTTAATTTTTTTTTGTCTGTAGACTATAAATAGTTATGTGATTTAAAACTGACTGATTTCAGTTTCTCAATTCCAATGTTGGTTCCAAGATTTTCCGAGTTAGTAGTTGTACTAGTGTTGCTTTAATAGGCGAGTAAATTTGGAATTTTTTTGAAATTTTGTACCATTTTGATGTCATCTTGTCTTATTTATGAAGTACACCAAAAGTGAAGAATGTGACTAGTGATTCAATTTAATAGTTGCAATGATTTATTGCTGTCAACGTTAGGCATGTCTGCTTCAAGATCTATGAACACCATACTTAGAAAAATGTATTCCTCATTTACAGTTTATGTTCTGCTGGCACTTGGTATGACACAAAGCATATCCAGAGGGAAGGGAGACGCCCAATCAATATGCCTTTATAGCACTTTGATCTTCTTGGTGAATATTGGGATGTAAAATATCTTTCATGCTTTCTCAATAGAGCAATTTACAAGTTGCCTTTTGTGTTAGTTCCACTTTACTTTATCTGTTCATTATGCGGAGAGAACTATTGTCCATTTTTTAATGAAGGAGTGATAGCAATAACCTGCATTAAAAAAATAGACCTTTTTAGTATGAAATGATATATTTATTAATTCATTATTATTTTATTGATGTTTAAAGAGTAAAAGGGATAAAGTGTATCATAAAAGTATGTTTTCCTCCTGCAGATAGCTCATACAGTATGATGTGGTTGGCATAATATTGAAATTAATATGCATTTACTAAACAGCATGTGGAGTAGTTTGTGGGAACACATATACTCAAAAACTAAGGTGCAGCATGGTCAGAACTTTACTACTGAAAGAGAATGCAGTGTTGGAATGTAAACTGATAAATCTGCCTAAGCCCACCTTAATGTTAGTGCTATGTTTTTTTTGTTTGTTTATTTTTAAGTCTAATCTGTTACTTAAAGAGAAAGGAAAATTCTTGCTGATGAAATATCAAAATTTCAGGTGATGTGAACTGGTGTGCTTGGTGTTGTCTATAAGTGCCTAGTGGCCCACACTTATATGTCCCTATCCAGTGCAACTGTTGGTAGCAGCCTCTTGTAGGAGGAAAAGTAAAATAGTTTAACATAGACAGCCATCAGTGTGTTGAGCTTATCATGATAAGAATAATTTCTTATTCAGAACTAAACATTAAGTTCTGATGATTTCTTGTTATCAAGATTTTTAGGATTCCCAATTTTGAACCAATGTCTGATATGAAAACTGTGGTAGACCTAATGTTCTGTAGTATTTCTTTCTTCATGAAGGTCTGAAGCAGAATGCTGTATGATTTTGTCTTTCTGCAATACCTTCTTAACCTATGTCCACATTCCTACCAACTTCAAATTATATGCTCTTTTAAATAAACAGCTGGAATGTAATTGTGATTATTATATAAATTGTAGGCAATATTCCTTTGCCACTGATGATCATTTTGTTAATGTTGTTTCTTCTTGCTCCTGTATTATCTTAAGTAGCTGCTGTGATTTAGAAATATTGCAAAGAAATTTAGTGGTGCAGATCCAGTGGAAGAAATTTTTTTGAGAACTTAAAATATTCTGTTCCTGGACTTAGAAATGTCCCTGGTAACAGAAGATTTAGTAAGACTGGTAGGACTTAATCAGAGATGAATGGATTGAGACCTGGGTACCTGTAGTAAAATTCAAGAAGTTGACAGAGTGTGTTGTGTTAACATAGATATCCAACTAGATATTTCTGTGTATGTACATTTGATACAGTAGCACTTTTAAACCATTGTAAAGATAAAGGATAAGGGCCATTCGCACCCCTATATCCTAAACTGTGTGGAAATGCGCACAATTAGATAATGTTGCAGTTGCCTGTGTATAGCAGTATGCAGTGTTGGAGAGGTGCATGAGAGTTTCACATGTAAAGTTAGATACTTGACTTATCATAGAATCATAGAATCATAGAACAGCTTGGGTTGAAAAGGACCTCAAAGATCATCGAGTCTCAACCCCCCTGCCAAGTGCAGGGTCGCCAACCACTAGACCAGGCTGCCCAGAGCCACGTCCAGTCTGGCCTTGAATGCCTCCAGGGACGGGGCATCCACAACCTCCCTGGGCAACCTGTTCCAGTGCATCACCACCCTCTGTGTGAAAAAATTCCTCCTAATATCTAACCTAAATCTCCCCTGTCTCAGCTTAAAACCATTCCCCCTTGTCCTATCGCTATCCACCCTCACAAACAATCGATCCCCCTCCTGTTTATACGCTCCCTTCAAGTACTGGAAAGCCATAATGAGGTCTCCCCGGAGCCTTCTCTTCTCCAAACTAAACAAGCCCAGTTCCCTCAACCTTTCCTCATAGGAGACGTGCTCCAGCCCTCTGATCATCTTAGTGGCCCTCCTCTGCACTTGTTCCAAGAGCTCCACGTCTTTCTTGTGCTGGGGGCCCCAGGCCTGGACACAGTACTCCAGATGGGGCCTCACAAGAGCCGAGTAGAGGGGGACCACCACCTCCCTCTCCCTGCTGACCACTCCTCTTTTAATGCAGCCCAGAAAATAGTTGGCCCTCCGGGCTGCCAGCGCACACTGATGGCTCATGTCCAGCTTCTCGTCCATCAGGACCCCCAGGTCCCTCTCCGCAGGGCTGCTCTCAAGGCGTTCTTCCCCCAGTTTGTATAAATACCTGGGATTGCCCCAGCCCAGGTGCAGCACCTTGCATTTGGCCTAGCTGAACCTCCTTAGGTTCTCATGGGCCCACTTCTCCAGCCTGTCCAGGTCCCTCTGGATGGCTTCCCTTCCGTTCAGTGTATCAACTGCACCGCTCAGCTTGGTGTCATCTGCAAACTTGCTGAGAGTACACTCGATTCCATCGTCTATGTCATTGATAAAGACATTGAAGAGCACCGGTCCCAGGACTGAGCCTTGGGGGACACCACTCGTGACCGGCCTCCACCCTGACATGGAACCATTAATCACAACCCTGTGGCTGTGACCAGCCAACCAGTTCTTAACCATCCTTCAAATCCATACCTCTGCAACTTAGAGAAAAGGATGTGATGAGGGACCCTGTCAAAGGCTTTGGAGAAGTCCAAGTAGATGACATCCATCGCCCTCCTCCCATCCACTGATGCCGTCACTTCATCGTAGAAGGCCACCAGATTGGTCAGGCAAGATCTGCCCTTGGTGAAGCCATGCTGGCTGTCTCGGATCACCTCCTTGTCACCTTAACATGTGCCTTAACATGTCTTCTAGGAGGATCTGCTCCATGATCTTCCCAGGCACAGAGGTGAGGCTCACCGGCCTGTAGTTCTCCGGGTCATCCTTTCTCCCTTTCTTAAAAATGGGAGTAATATTTCCCTTTCTCCAGTCACTGGGGACTTCACTGGACAGCCATGATTTTTCAAATATGATGGAGAGCGGCTCGGCAACCACATCAGCCATCTCTCTCAGAACCCTAGGATGGATGTCATCCGGCCCCATGGACTTCCACACATTCATTTTCAAGAGGAGGTCTCAAACTTGTTCCACTGTTACAGTGGGACAAAATCTGCTCCTCTCACCCACACCTCGAGGTTCAGGGTCCTGGCAGACACGGGGAGCCTGACCACCAGTGAAGACTGAGGCAAAGCACTTACTGAGCACCTCAGCTTTTTCCACGTTTGAGGAAGCCACTTCTCATCCTCATTTACCAGAGGGGGAACACTCTCCTTGACTTGTCTTCTCTTGCCTTTGTACCTGTAGAACCCCTTCTTGTTATTTTTCACATCCCTAGCCAAGTTCAGCTCTACCTGCGCCTTGGCTTTCCTGATCCTATCTCTACACATGTGGACAACAGCCCTGTATTCCTCCCAGGCTACACAACCCTGCTTCCACTTCGCATACATTTCTCTCTTTTCCCTCAGTTTAAGCTGCAGGTCCTTGCTCAGCCATGCCGGTCGCCCGCCTCCTCTGCTCAATTTCTTTTGCTGGGGAATGGAGAGCTCTTGCGTTCTCAGGAGGGTGTCCTTAAAGAGCTGCCAGCTCTGCTCTGTTCCTACGCCCTTAAGGACAGTTTCCCAGGGGATCCCATCCAGCAGTTCCTTGAGCAGCCGGAATTTTGCTCTTCTGAAGTTCAGGGTCCTGACATTACTCTTTGCCAGGCCTGCATTCCTCCAGATCACAAACTCCACCAGGGCATGATCACTACAGCCCAGGCTGCCTCCAATCTTAACCCATCTAATGCTCTCCTTCACGTTGGTGAGCACCACATCCAGTAAGGCTTCACCTCGGGTCGGTCCATCTAATACCTGGACAAGGAAGTTATCCTCAACAGACTCCAGGAATCTGCTGGACTGTCTGCTGCCCGTCTTGCCGCTATCCCAGCAGATATCTGGGTGGTTGAAATCCCCCATCAGGACAAGAGCCCGCGAACACGACACCTCCTGCAGCTGGAGCAAGAAGGCCTCGTCCACAGGCTCCCCCCTGGTCAGGTGGCCTGTAACAGACCCCAACCACTAGATCTCCTTTACTGGACCAATCGCTGATTTTAACCCATAAGCTCTCAACTTAAATACGGGGACATGAGAGAAAGTTATGAGAAGTCCTCTTTTACAGAATCAAGTATCTACCATCTTTTTAAAATCTTACGTTATAGGAATGATAAGGCTTATGTTCTATCAGGGTAAAAAGTGTAACAATAGAACAAAACAGGATTGTGTTTTCTGTGGTACATGTACTTAAGTTTGATACTGGTAAAGCACAGAAAAGTTGCTGCTGCTGCAGGGCTGGATCTAGCAATGGAAGACCATTGTTTTCTAAAAGAAAACAAACAAACAAAAACCATCATTTAAGTTATCCAGCTTTCTAAAATGTAAAAAAAAAAAAAAAAAAAAAAGCAAAAAGTTGTGCAAGTGAATCACTTGTGAGTGGGGAGGCAGCACATCAGAGGTGAATGAGGAATGAGTGATCATGTAGTTATATCACAAACCAAGTAATTCCAAAAATTTATAGTCACCTAACATCCATTTAAAAAAAAAATCCATATAAACTTGGATTGATTAAGCCCAAGCTTTTCTAAAAGTGTCTTTGATTCTCTGCAGCTTTCTACTAACAATAACATAATTCACTTAGCTCAGAAGGCAAAATGAATTTGTAAATTGTCATCTGCATAAATTTTGTTTTGCATATTAGCATTTTCCAAAACATTGTTTAGAAGTGGAGTTTCATTGTTATCTTTGATTGGATTAGGGTATGTCTGGCTGCCCTAGTGAATCTTGATATTCAAAAGGTTGTCCCTCATTTTGAGATGGTTTTCCAACTTAGATTTTTTTCAAATGCATTACTGTATCAAGCTAACACATTTTAATACTGATGCTTTTGCTTGCTAGTGTGAACAACCCATGAAAATCCAGCCTCGTCCCTTCCAGTCGGAACCATTTTGTGATTGGTTTGGTATTTGTGATTTGTGATTGGTATGGCCATTTTTTCTTCTGCACTTACTTTATATAAAAACTTTTGAGGTTTTATTTAGTTTCAATTACTTTGAAACTGAGTAACTTTTGAGCATAGTATGTCTATTCTGGAAGAAGTCATGTGGAATTATTCAGGAATAGCTGCAGTGTTTAAATTAATAAGCTCTTTTAATTCATGATAACTTTAATGCATATACAGCTCATTGACTTCAAAAAGCATTTTCAGTCATGCTGTGCTAAACATTTTGAGCTAATGCAATTGAAAAATGATCAGAAAAGATAATCTCTTGAGAAATAAGTCTGCATTCTAGCACAGAAATATTAGACCTTACTTATAGTTTGAGATAATCTATCCATCCTGAGCTATTGCAGGTACAGTGCTTTTGGTAGCTTAACCTGCTTGGATGTCTGAGCTGTGCTTCAGTTAATAAGTGGACTATTGTCTAGATGTACCTAGGTAATGACACTGAGTTTCAGAATGTGAGCACCTACAGTTTCAAATAACTTGTGGGAAAAATTTGTTGCAAAATGAAAAAGTATGTATTTTCACATCCGGTCCATTGAATGATTTTCCTGAGTAATTCTTTTTTAACTGAAATATTTCTTTATGCTTAGGTTCTAAATCTTGTAGACTGGCTGTAATAGAAGTACTTTTTGAGCCACCTGCATGATCATTTTATTTCTAATTTTCTTGAGATGGCTACTTGGCTTTTCATGATAGTGAAAAGCTTTCTGCTGTTAGCATAGTTTGTGTTCTAGTCTGAAGGGATTTTCTTATATAGAATGATCACAGTGTATCCAACACTGTATCAGAAACGTGAAAATATGTCTGAAAGTATCCCTTAATTCACCAGTGTTTTGTTGGCTATCTATTAAAATTATTGCGCTGATTCATGCTACTCTTTTGCTCAGTAGCCTCACTTATCTCCGTTACCTTGTTACATGGGATTCTTTCAAAGTCAAATCATTTTGCACCTTGTTAGATGTCTGATGCTTAGTTACTTCCATGCTACACCACATACTTCAAAGAAGAGTCGTCATCTATGTCATTTCTCAGAATGCCAATGTGTAAAATGATTGCTGGTATCAGACTGAAGGTTCAACAGCAAAGAAGTAAAAAAACCCAAAAACTAAAAAAAAAAACAAAAAACAAAAAACAGCTGTTTTTTCAGGCAGAGCTCGTTCAACTGTCTTTTTGAATACACAGGTGTTTCTTTTGCTATGGGAGTTTGAAAGCCATGTGAAAGCATTTGTTATTGAAGGGATGTCATGGGTGGTCAGCCTCAGGTTAGTTCTTTGCAAGAGCAGAGCAGCCACATGGAGTTCATTTCAAACTGTTTTAAGATGCTACTGTAGCCGCTCTGAAACATAGTGTCAATAGATAGAATGTGTTGATATTACAGAGTTTGGTTTTCTGTTAAAAAGTCTAAATCCATCTTGTTTGTTGATATACATATGTTGCTCTGAAAGTAATGCCTCCTATTTGTTTCCATGGAAATGAAAACTGATATAAAGAGCACAATATTATTATTTGATAGAGCAAATTCTCAGCTACAAAATACTGTTTTTCAACATAGCCACTACCATTAGCTTTGCATTTTTGCATGTGATAAACAAGAGCCTGTGTGCTGTGCTTGTAAAAATCTGCATGGCCATCTGGAACAACGCGTTTCATTCCACCGTGTGACAACTATGCATGACTGCCTGGAATGTGGCTTGTCTTCCACATCGCTGTCACCACTGCTGAAACACACTACCCACCACCTCACTGCGCTCACATCCACTGTTTGGTCTCCATAAATGTTCAGCAAGCACCAGTGAATGTCAGTGGATGCCATTTTGTCTGCATGGAGGAATTCAGTTCCACCCCTTTGCTTCATTCCATATCAGATGCCATTCTGTCAAACTTCCCCTCTACTGCCATCTGTCACACAGCAAAAACATGTAATGGAATATTGGCGGGAACTTTCAGTCTCTACTGCCATACCACCAACATCTGCCTCTGATGCTATGAACCAACACAATAAAATAGGAAGCATTATTTTCAGAGCAACCTTTGTATTTCTAAATATCTTAGTTATTCTTTAAATGGATTCTTTTTTCTTTGCTACAGACTTCTTTTTCAAAGATTTTACTCAAATAGTGGTTTTGATAGAAATTTCATTTTGATTTGAACTTCAGCTAGGTCATTTGAATTAATGTAATTTGTTTTGTATGGCAGTCGTGCACTCTGAAAAAGCAGTTAACTTTGAGCTCTGATGTAAGTTTCGTTACGTTTGTCCATTTTGTGTTTGGACTTTCCAAAGATCCAAGATTTCTCTAGGTTATATGTAGACTTTGAGTAGACACAGACTACCCTGAAGATTTTATTTGTGAATAGGCACTGAATTTACAAGAATGATCAATAGCAGAGTGATATCCAATGTATTAGGGAGACCCACTAGGCACCTTGAACAGACTGCCTATTTGCAAATAAAATTTGCCTACAGTGCTCTTGTATGACTAGAAGCCAAAGGAATAGTGGAGATTGCAATGCCTGTGGCCAACAAAACATAGGCATATAAAAATAGTTATCATTTTTGTTCTTGAAAGGGATATTGTTCTCCTAAAGTCATAACTGTGTAATGATATCTGCATTTAGTGAGTGAAAAAAACATATGCAATTATTCCTAAAGATGTCTTCTTATCTGATACAGAACAGTAAGACACACTGATAAAGAAAATAAGATACAAATGACAAACAGTATGGTACGCTAGTCAGAATAGTGACTGTTTTTCTTGAATATGTAAAGCAAAATAATGCATTGGAAGAAAGACACTTAAAAACATTTATTTTAAGTCAGTAATTTATGCCTCCTGAATGCCAGTACAAAGCCAGATTAGACTAGGTTAAAGTTTCTCTTAAAGGCTGGCATATTGATCTATTGCTGCTCACTAATATTTGGACCTCTCCAGGCTAGAAATTCTTGTATGCTTCCATCTTTTGTTCTGACTTTTATCTTGAGTTACTTCTTACCCTGACCTCTTGGGAAGTTTTTGCAAGATGGAAGTAGAGAGTTCTTGCATTTTTTTTACTTCTTTATACTCTCTTATGTTGCTTTTTTGTTTTGTTTTGTTGTGTTTGTTTTTCTGTTAAATCCTTCTCTGCCTTTCTCCAACACTTAAATGTACCAATTCTGTTCTTGCCTCTTGGTAGCACTGAAAGCTGAACTGTCCCAGATCTCTCTGCCTTTTCTCAGAGGGAGAAAGAGGAGAAAGGAGAAACTCCAGTCCCTTCATCATCTATGTGGCCCTTCAGTGGACTTTCTCCAGAAACTTCATCTCTCTTCTGTACTGAGAAACCCAGAACTCCAGGTGTGACCTCAATAGTGCTGAGAAGAGAGGATCACCTTAGGTGCCATTAGCCTTCTCAGCAGCAAGGGCCCATTGCTCACTCATGTTCAGCTTGGTGGCGCCCAGCCTGTCCTGGTGCCTGCCTCCAGGACAGTTCAGTTTCCTGTGGTACTTTGCTGAACTTCATTATATTAGTGTCAGCCCATTTCTCCAGTATACCAAGGTCCTTCTGCATAGCAGCATGAAACACTGACATATCAGTTCTTCCTCCAAGTCTTGTGTCATTTACAGACTTTCTGAAGGTGCGCTCCGTGCTATCATCCATGTCATTATTAATGAAGATGTTAAACATGACTGGACTCGGTGTTAATCCCTGGGGTACACTGCTAATTCCTGACCTCCAAATCACTCCAATAATCATCATACTTTGGACCCAGATGTTCAGCCAGTTTTTGACCCTGCTCACTATCTGTTTGTCCAACACATACTCTGTCAGTTTGTCTACTGTTTATCACTAATCTTTAAAAACAACAAAACAAAACAACTGAAAGCAGAAATCTGAAACTGAAATCACAGCAAAAAAAAAAAACCCAAGTATACGCAAGCTTGGTATAGCAGTCAGTTTTCCAATCAGCTCTGTTATTTATGTACCTTGTGATAGAAAGATATGTCCTGTAGGTGTCAAATCTCTTCCTTGGTAGGAGAATTCTTTTACTCCCTTGGAGTTTTACTTCCGAATCAGCTGTTTAAATAAGCATTTTGGACTCCTGAAAAGTCGTAATACATGTATAATCATGTTGCATTCTGTTAAATGTTTTATATACCAAGTGCAAAAGGAAAAAATGGACAAATATTTAGTTTTTCAGAGTTCTTTTCCTTCATTTTCAAATGCTATATTTCTGCCTTCCTATCCAGTAAGGCTCTGTTTGTATTTTTTCCCATGTGCTTTTACCAGCCTACTCTTTCTCACTCACCAAGTGTAAACTCAGTTTTAACTTCTGCATTTGGGAAAGAGATGAATGATTTGCTGTAGAAAAGAGAGGTAAAAAATGATGGTCAGAAGTTATGCTTTGTATGACTTACGTTTTATGAAAAATGGGGTAATGGTGAAGTATATTTATACTAGTGGACAAATGGATGCTGGCTAAACTTTGTGTTCTTTTTCTGTGGGCAGTTATTTATTATGTACGTAGGACTGTTTTACAAAGGGTATTCAATGTGTAGATCTTTAAAAAAAATAGTATTTTGCATCTAGATTGAAAATACACATATAACATCTTATCCTGAAGAGAAAATCTTTAATTTCACAAATCAGTTCACAAAATGTATACTGCAGTTTATTTTCGTATCTTGTAGTGCTGTGTTGTGTCTACACAATTTAAATCTAATGTACTAAACATTTTTGTCTTGGTATAAATATGTTACACATGCTTTGCATGAATTTAAGCTGTATGGTTGTTATCACTCAGCTAGATAAATTGTCCATCTGTTAACTCTGGAATAGAGGGGTTTTTTTTTAAGAATGACAGTGTTACGCACTCATTTCTTTTTGTAACTGGTTTTGAAGAAAAGCCAAAGATGATTAAAATTATTTGTGGAAGTTCCAGCTCCACCCTATGAGATTTTTCTTCACCGCTACCAGTTACTTGCTATTCTCATCAACAAGTGTTTTTGCATTCTCTGTTTATGGGGAAAAAGAAACCCAAATCTAAAATATCTCCAGAGGGATCTCCCTCTAAGGATTCTGATGAAAACTTAACTGATATATGAGATTTTGATGGGCTGCAGAGGAGAAGCAGTGATGTCTGAATGAGCACCTGAATACCTAAACATCTGAGCTATAAGAATAATGGGCATTTTATGAAATGTCAGTAAATTGGAGTTTGTCTTCTAAGTTGGTTCAGAATCACTTATGCTTGAAAGTGAAAGCTCAGCATCTTCACAAAACTATGTGCACAGTAGGTTTTTAAAGTAGGTTTTTAAAACCTCCATCCTTGTTATCATATTTAGCCTTAACTTTTTAACAATTGTAATTGTCCACAGAAAACATTTCAAGATAAATGCACTATCAGGTTTTGAAATTTACTTATTTTTGTAAACACTAAGACCTGGGGAGCAAAATAAGGGCTATATTGTGGATTAAGTGAAATATCTCAAGGCTGTGCTTTTCTGATAACTGAACCTGAAGTGACCTTTCTCAGACACAATTACAGAGCTGTATGTTTTTCCTTTAATTTCATCAGGGGTTTAATTAGTATACAAATAAAACTTCCCTTATCTTCCTTTCTACCTAATTGGCTTGTCTTCGCTTATATATGAAGTATGTGAAAATGGGCTGTAATTAGGGTGACCGTGTTAACCTTTTTTTCTCAAACGTACTGTTGCCTAAAGGCCTCAAGGCCTAAAAACAGTGCTTTGGATTATTGCTTTGCAATCACTATGGCTCTCCCATAGGTTTTCTCATGAGCAGAAGGGCTTTGGGTGCTGCTGGTTCCCACTGCTTAACGGGATCTTCATTCTTCTCCCCTCTAAATGTTTATTGATTATCTCACTGCTCCACACTCAGCCTCCAACAACTTAATATCAGGTGACAGTCAGGAGAGTTCTCCAAGTAATTAGAGTGGAGCATTGAGGGAACAATTAGGAGCAGAGTTATTAAACTTGATTTATCCTATTCTCTCCTGAACACTTTCTTGGATATCAGAACATCGCACTTTCACAATCTACCCTGGCTGAGAAATTAGTGGCTAACCTGCTGCTTATCATTGTTGCCTTGCTGCCTTGAGGCACACCCTCTTGGTTTCAGTCACTCAGCTGGAAATATTAGAGTCCATAAAGTTTATCAAGGGTTTTAATTAGATCAATCTGAAGAAGGAAAAAAAGAGAGGCTTAGAAGCCATTACTTTAGAACATTCCATCTGTATTTGAGCAATTGTTATGGCTTGACTTTACCCATAGTAGCAAGGAGCTTCAAGTGAATACTGGAATTGTTTTTAGGGAGCTGTTGTGTTTACACTTTGCTTTGATATTGCAATATCAAAATTGGTAGAATTGAAATTCTTTAGAGATTTCTCCAAATAATGTTGAAAGTTATAAAAATAAAGCAGTAAGATTTTTGGTTTAATAATTTCCATATGACTTTGTCATCAGCTAGTGTGGATTGCTGGCCATACTTCATAAGAGTTGTGCTTCATATTATTGCTTCATTAATAGTCCTGTGTTGGAATTGGTAAGCGGTGTTAGTTAGCAGATCACACAAGCTTTTCAAACATTGTGGGTCTCTTTGCTTTCTGTGGTCAGCAATGTAACCTGTGTGCTGGAACAGCCTACCCTTCAGTATCAGCAGGAGAATTACTAAAATGAATATGCATTCTTTCTTACTAGAGTGTTCATATTAGCATGTATTTTTCCAGCATAGCGTCTATCTTTAATTCATAGATTTCAGTTTCTTTTTCAGGATTATACTACTTAGTGCCGTATTTTTTTGGCTCACACATTTTTTGAAGTGCTTTTGGCTCTTGGCTAGATCTGAAGCTTTTTCAAATTAATCATCAGTGTCTTGCAAATTTTTATCAGCCTTTTTTATATACTGCTTTTCATACTTACTCACAGCATATTTTCAGTGTTTAACAGTCCAAATCAAGTACCCCTGAGTACAAATTATGCAGTGTGTTTTTAAAACTTCAGCAGAAAACGTATCCATAAATTTTGAAAGCAAGGTGCAAGAACTCAGTCTTGCAATTTTGCAGCTTCCTCTATTTTTCTGTAATTCTTCAGAATCTGTGAGGAAACTTGCATTCTTAAATGAAAGTTTAGAGACCACTATTCTACACTGGTATCTCCAAAAGTAATGCCTCCTATTTATTTCCATGGAAATTACAACAGATACAAAGAGGTCAGCAATGATGTTTGACAGAGAAAATTCTCACCTACAAAACACTGCTTTCAACATAGTCACCACCATTAGCTATGCATTTCCACCAGCAATGAACTAGAGCTTGCATGCCATTCTTATAAAAATCTGCACCAGCAGAGGTGACCTGTTGTTTCACAGCTGCTATGTTGGTGTTGTTGGTAGGAAAATGTTGCCTAAGTAGTCCATGTTTCATCATCCCGAATAGATGGAAGTCAGAAAGCAAAGCTCCAAATCTGAACTATGTGATGTGTGTAGTAGTAGTAGTCCAGCCAAGATTGGCAATGTGCTCCATGGTCTTCAGACGGATATGGGGCCTGGTATTATCATGTTGCAAGAGAAAGGGTGTCTTCTCTGGTCCAGCTCTGGAAGATCAAGCCTTCAACTTAGTCGGCATCATTATTCACATGTTGCCACTCCATGGACGGCTGTTTTGTTTCTGGCTTATAGTGGTTACACCACATCTCATCTCACTGGTGACAGTGTGATCCAGAAAACTGTCACCTTCAGCATTGTATTGGTTCAGTAGATCCTGACAAACTTGCATATGGTGTTCTTTCTGTTCCTGTGTGAGCATTAGTGGGACCCACCTGGAGCAAACTTTGTGATAGTCCAGTGTTGCCACTGTCGCTTCCAATGCATTGAAGCTGGAATTCAGCTCTGTACACAGTTCCTTGGTCATAATCCATTGATTCATAAGGATAAGCTGTTTGAGACACTCTTCATTCCAGGCTATGCATGGCCATCCAGAAAATGGCTTGTCTATCATGTTGTTTTTACCACTGCTCATGTTGTTTTTACCACTGCTGAAACACCCCACCCACTGCTTCACTGTGCTCACATCGACTGTTTGGTCTCCGTAAATGTTCACGTGTTTGTGGATGCCAGTGGGTGCCACTTTTTCTGCATGGAGGAATTCAATGGCACACCTTTGCTTCATATGCACTTCTACATCGGATACCATTTTATCCGACTGCCCCTCTGCTGCCATTTGCCACATGACTGCAAAATGTAATGGAAAATTCGTGGGAAGGTTCAACTTCTACTGCCGTATCATCAACATCTGCCTCTAATGTTGTGGGACAACATAATAAAATAGGAGGCATTACTTTCAGAGCAGCCCTCATAGTCTCTTTTTTTAAAAAAAATAAACCACTCTATATAAAAGATGATATTTAGCAAAATATGAAATTATGTTATTAATACTGTAATCTCAAAATGCATTGATTTATCCTAGCTGAAAGAAGTAGCAACTAGCCAGGTTCTGTATTAATTAGTTCTGTGTGCTATTTGTCATCTGTTGGATTAATCTGAATTGATTTAAAGCACGTTAATTCTAAGCCAGAGTGGAAAAAAAGGAAAACAACAGCCAAAACAACAGCAAACAATATTTTGCATTTGGAAAAGTCTTGCTAAAACAGGAAATGTACCATAAAGTAGTGATTTAGACTTAAGAACTGCAGGAAAACTGTACTTTGTGCACTATCAGAGAACTCTGAATTATCTAAATCATGCAGAATATTTAAATGAAAGAAACTAAAATTGTATGTTTGTGAATTTTTTTTATTTAATGGTTGTTTTAAATTAAGGTTTGAGAATATTCTGAGAATATTCTGTTTCTTTAATGCTATGCTCTGGATTCTTTCCACTGTGTTTAGATCTGGTATTTGTAAATACAATACTTGTAGCATAGTATATGTACCTATTTGATCAACAAATCAGTTTATTTTATGAAATACAGTTGTACACAGGCAATGTACTAAAAATTGGGATGTTGTGAGCTAGTTATGTTTTTACTACAGAATTTGTAAAACCTTAGTATGTAATGGTCCAAATATACCTCACAGTCAGTCTGTTTTCCACTTTGTTTAATAGCCTGTGGCATAAATTGAAGTTAATTATTTGGCCTGACAAGTAACTCTGCTTTCTGTCTGCTTGCAGAGACTCTCTGAGGCAAAGATGGAGCTGAGAAGAAAAGATCAATCTCTGCGTCAGCTCAATAGACTTCTTACCCAGCTGGAGCAGGACAAGCGTCGGCTGAAAGAGAGCATCCATGATGCAGAGAGTGCCCTCTGCATGGCAGCGAAGTGAGCGCTGGGACCTTGGGGAGATCACTTAAAACAGACAAAAGATCAATTCTTACTTTCATGCACAGGGTTTTAACTCTGGCTAATGTAATGCTAGAAAACAGAAGTACATCTGTCTCTCTTTGAAATTCAGCGATAGTTTTCTAAAAAGAAAACTGTTAGTTCAACATGCTAGATTTATGTTTTCTGTAGTTAGCTCACAAAAGCGCTCCGATTTCTAAGTCCTAGAATAGCATGGGCGTTTTGGGTTGCCAATTACGTTACTGATTTGACAATGTCTCTTTGGTAGAGCCCTGCCACACCATTTAATTAGGAAATGACTGCTAGTTTTCTGCATTTCCAGATCATCTTTTTATAGAGTGATACAATTTTAACTTACATACAATACATAATACATACGAAAACATCAACTAGGTGTCAGGTCTTAGCTGTCAAAGGAGCTGAAACTCATTTTGGCGCTGATCGTATCTGTGGAACAGGGCAGATCTTTCAGCTAATTTCAGAGAGTTTTGGATTTAGATGTAAAACCTGTGCCTTTTTATATTACAACAGAGTGGAAGGAAATGCAAAGGAACTGACCATTTACATTAATGTGATTATTACTAACCTCCTAGAATCATATAATCAGATGAGAATATTTAAATGTTTAAAATTTCTCATCATACCCAAGATGTAAATATTTGACCTCTTGAAAACATAGCTTAGAAGGTTGAAGTGTTTTATGTACAAATAAAATCTTGTAATTGCTATGGTTTTTGGTGAAATGCTCAACAAGCTAATGAAAATTCTGGGTGATATTTAGTATGAGTGTATTAGAGTAGATTTGACCTGAAGAAGGATTTGGTCTCGAAAACTTGATCCTTTTCACCCTGCTGCAGCCGATCTTATATACTCTAGTATAGAGCATTCCCTGTGGCATTTCTTAAATTCAGTATTTTTTTTAACATAAGGCCAATTTAGAAACGATTTTATTTCTGTATATAGTAGTTGAATATCATGAAATACAAAAATGTCCCCATACCATTAATTGTTTTTTTTTTTTAACTTTTGAACATACCAGGAAAAGAGATGAAATATACTTCCCATTTGTCCAGAAAAATCTTTCTTTAATAACTGTTCTACAACCTGATTGACTGTAAGCAATGCATTTTTATTTCCACGATCCTGGGTGTCTTTCAAGTTTTTTTCTTTTTTTTTTTTTCTACAACCTTAACAGAGAGGAAGATGACAGGCTCATTCTGAGAATGCCTACCTTGATTTTCTTGCAGTGATGGCCAGAAATTCTGTTTCCGGAGTAGGAAGTAGCGTTAATAAAAAGAGAGTCTTTAAGCATCGAACCCGACAGAACTAAAGTAGCTTTTTTTCTGTCTTCTCTGCTAGATAAAAGTGATGTTACAAGACACATTCTGCATTCACAAACCACATTTAAATACAGTAACCCTAAATAATATTTCTGTGGTCCAATTCTAGTTTCCCTTACACCTGTAGGCACTGAAAAATATATGAATGACATTTGGATTGTGTCATGTAGGGGTGCAAAAAGATTCATTTTGTTAAACTTCTTCTTCTAAGTGCTGTAAAGAAGTATTATCAGAGTTTTATTTAAAGATGTTCAACTACTCCCAAGAAGTGAGATAGTAAATCAATGACAGTCACAAGGATTTTCTTCACAAAACAGTGAACACCTGAGAATATGCAATGAATAGTTTGGCTTCCATATCATTAACTAACTTAACCTTTAATTCTGTTGGACTGGCTCTCTAGAACCCATTTTACCCAGACAAAGCAATCACTACACAAGTGATGCAAATTGAGAAGGAATGGCATGTCCTTTTAAATCCAATCTGAAGAAAGATCAGATCCTGAAAAGGCAAAAATCTGTGTGACAGCTTTACTAAGATTGTAATAACCAATGTTATTTTTCTGTCTGCCTTATTATTTTTGCTGTTTAGGATAGTATGAATCAGTAAAATGAGGATGCAGTCACAATTCTAGGCAGACCACCACCATGGTTTGGAATTCAGCTTCAGGAGCTCCTAAGAGTTACAGCAAAATATTAACTTAGCTGGCAAGATTGTCCTGGAATACTAGGCTATCAACTTATTTGGTGTAAATTCTATTTGATTTCCTCTTGTATTTTTTTTGGCCACTATGGCCCACTTTTCTTAATATTATGCAACTTCAACTACATTTCTCTAAGTGCATTAGGTGAGACCAAGGTTTTTTATGTCAGCATAACTATTCAAAGCTGTCTTTCTTACCTAAGCCCCAGTCTACAAAACGGCATGAGTAGTATTTCATTATCTGAACTCATGTTTCTTAGAGATAGGGTCCTTGACTGGACTGGAAAAGACCAGTGGAATGTGTAAAAGAATGGTCAGTTTTATAGAAGACTGTTTTTTCTTGTCTACAACAATACTTGATGAAAAACGTAATCTGACAGTATTCTCCAGTGTGAAAATGTAATCTCATCCTACTAGAGCCTGGAGTCCCTTCAAAATGCCCTTTTTATCCAAGATTGCAGATTTCCTCTCCCACAACACAATGATTATTAGTTGATATTCCTAAAAGTACGATATGTAAATTACGTATTTACAGGTATATAAGTAAATAATATATAAATAAATGCCTGTAAATACTAGTTTAATCTCTGGCGTACAGTAAAGGCATATTCCATATGGAAATTTGTTGGATATTGGTCCATGAACTATTTTTGTAAGGTTTGTACTGGAGTTAAAAGGAGGGGAGACTAATATAATAGTTTGTAAGCTGTCAAAATTCTTTTTAAAGACATTTTTGTTATAAAGTAGCAGAAAATGAATTTACACATCAGTAGAACTTCAGTTTTATTAACTATGTTTTTTTGCTCTTACAATAGAGACAAAGAATTGATCATTAACCAGATGAAATCTGTGGAAACTGCTCTTCATATGGTAAGAATTTGAAGTGTTCTGTCTGCATTTGTATTTCTAATCACATCAAGCTTTTAAAACTACTTGTTCTCAGGGAACCAGGGATGCAGAAGTTGAACAGCAGCTTCCTTTCAAGTTTCCACCTTCAGCTTGTTTTGGCTCCAAAAAGTACTCAGATTTACCAAGTTAAAATACAATTTTGTAATATACAGACCTCTTTGTTTTAATATAAAACATATTATTATGTAAATATTAATATGATGAAATTCATCTTCTGTCTCTACATTACTGAGCAATATTTCTGTTGGCTGTTGAGCCTGAGTTGCTGAATTACCTCACTGCTGAGGTATGTGGTTACAAACATGGTGCTCATAAGATATATGGCTTTGTTATGCTGCTTTAATCTTTGATACATAGTAAGTATCATAAGGAAAAGATGGCAAGTATTAACCTATATGCAAAATTGTAAGTAATATGTTAAATCGTTTTTTAATTTATTAGTCTAAAGTTTTCTCTTTGATATTATTTTACTCTGATACAGTATTCTTTGAAGGTTCAACAAAACTGAATATGTAATTATTTGGGAGACAGAGCTGTTTTTAACTGTAGCTCTGGTGGCTGGTTGTTTTATAATTGTTTTTAGTCCAGAGCAACACATAGCAAAAAAAGAGTTTTTATTACCTTGGAGTGTTCATTTCCCTTATCACATCTTGAATTCTCAGTAATGTGGGAATCTATTCTTTATTTTAGTTTCCGTGTCCAGCAAAACTGTTGTTAATTTAATTTTCAGATACCCTTTTCAAGATTTTCTTTTCTTTAATGTTCACAAAAAGAGACAGTACCTAAACTGCTTCTGTGTTTTGGCTTCACCAAAAGTGCTGATAGGTAATTCTTTTCTTTTGTGTCTCCATCTCCTTCCTGCTTCTCTTAAGCTTGGGAAATCTACATAATGCAGAAAGTGCTGTGTTTTTTTCACTGATGTATACGTGTAATGTCCTTGGCCTTGAGAATTTGTAATTCTAAATTAAAAGTTTACATTTTGCTTTAGAAGACAGTGCAGTGTTTATGCAAGGGTTGAAATGTTTGGGGCAGCATTATAGGCAGGTCCTGTACATAGTACTGTTCTTCCTAATGCAGTGAATAGATTAAAAAAAACCTGTCATTTTTATTTGAGAAATTTAGTTACCATGCATGCTTTTCATTTCTTGATGTTTGTTAGAATTGTACATAGTTGTTAGGTCCGAATAACTAATTATTGAATGGCAGAGTAATTTATCTGGTTTGTCAACCTAAAGAATGAGGAAAATATAAGAATTAGAAATGTCAGGATGATCTTTTCAGCGGGAAATAAAACAATTGATTGTAAATCAGTTGTAATTTGACGTATTATTTCTCCTACAAGAACAAAGGGAAATTATTGATCTTTGTTTGGGAAATATTTGAAACTTAGGCCTGACATCATAATGGTATCTAATTATCTAACATTAATGAGCATGACTTATGTGTAGCCTATCAAGCTTACATTGTTGTTCTTAAATGTTTTCACACACTGAGTGAAAAATGGAAACAACATGAAGTAGATGAAATACTACTAAAGGGGCTTTTTTTTCCCTATTGAAATTCTGGGAATTGCATTCGTTTTCAAAAATGAATCAAAAGAGAAAGGATATCAATTTCTGAATCATCTGGAGCTGAAAAAGTATCTGTATTAGCTGCAAATACCTTTATGGGAGTTTGACACTGAACATTGCGGTATTTCTACATTTATGTATTCATGAGCAAATATCCACAAAATTCCACTGCATCACCTGCAGGATCTGTGTTATCAATGCATAATACTAAATTTTTGCTTATAGAGCTCACAGGGATTTTACAGACATCTGTAGTAATCTTACTTAGTCTCAGGGTAAGAAGGCATACACCGATATCCATTAAGGCAACCTCATTCTTTATTGTACACTGCCACTGAAAAAGTTGCAGAAGGCAGCAGTGTAGGTGCCAGATTGAATGTAGGTGGGTATACTTGGATGTAATCTTCAGCAAACAAAGCAGAAAGTAGGGCTTAGGGATCTCTGTGCCTGGTTCCAATACAACTCTAGACAAGGGATCGTTTACATTATTTGTTGCCCCCCTGTGACTGGATGGAAAATCTAGTATCATATATTTGACTCTCAACAAATGCATCTGACACTGGGAGCTGGTTTATTTGCACAAGAATTCTCATGATACCATTAAAATAAGAGAACCTTTTTGTTGTTGTTTTATACCATCTAAATATATTTTTAAAAGTAAAGTTATCAAGTGAATATTTTAACAAATTTCCAAAAGGACCAGGAGCAAACAAGGGACCTAATCTCTGATTTTGTTTTGATTCAGTTCTGTTTTTGTAACTGAAAGGTATTAGCTGAATTTTTGAAAATGTAGGTTTGGAAAAACAGATTTTTTTTTCCCCATAGAATCTATTACATTACCTTAAACTGAAAAACTTTGAAAAATAGAACAGGTTAAACACTGGCTGGTGAGAGAAATTGTGCCTGTAACTTGACCCATTCCTTTAAAAAAATAGAAAAAATAGTAGTAAACTAAAACATAAGAAAGCCAAATGCCAGTAAATGAATTTTTCTGGAAGAGTTCTTCTGGAATAAATTCCCACCTGTTTTAAGTTCAAACACACATATTTTGTCTTATTTTATAAATTGTCTACAGTCCTTCTTTTATGTATGGAAAATAAATGGTTTCTTGAAGCATTCCTCTCAAAATAATGGTGAGAAGTGTTTTATTTTTGTTATAAATATATGCATTATGTTTTTTTGATGAACTATTTCATTATTAGCTTCTTCTGTACTTATTCCTATCAATATCATTTTTTTTTCCTAAAACACAGTCACAGACATTAAATCTGTTAATTGTGTACAATGAGATTTTTTAACATATGTAGTTAATGACTTCCTAGTCATGTTAATCCAATCCATAGAAAAAATCTTTTAATTCTGTCTGTGCTAAAATCTTCAGCCTTCCCTTCGTTTTGATTCTCAGTTTGAGTGTTTGTGGTCGATTGGTCTTAGCTAGCAGCCAGACACCCCCACCCAGCCATGTGGTTTCTGTCCCCCTCAACAGGATGGGGAGAGAATGGGGCAAGAAAGCTTGTGGCTTGAGATAAAGGCAGAGAGATAGCTTAGCATCGTGGGCAAAAGAGCTGACTTGGAGAAAGTAAATTTATTAATTAAAATAGATTAAAATAGATTTGGGTAGTGAAAAAGGAAGCTCTGGATAGTAGAAAAGGAAGACAAAGTGAATTAAGGCAACACTACAGCCCAGCCCCTCTTCTTTTGAATCTTTAGCTTCAGCTTCACTCCTTCACTCCCAACTCCTCTATCTTTGCTCTGAGGCTGGCAGCTGTAGTAAGTCCTTAACAGTTCTCTGCTTCTTCTTCCTCCTCACATTTATCCCCTGCTCCAGTGTGTTTCCTCTCCACAGTCTGCAGTCCTTCAGGAAAGCTTGCTCCAGCATGGGCTCTTCATGGGCTACAGTTCCTTCATTAAATATCCACCAGTACCAGTGGATGCAGCATGGACATCTGTTCCAGTGTGGTCCTCCATTCAGCTGCAGGGGGACAACCCACAACATCATGGTATTCTCAATGGGCTGCTAGGGAATCTGTCCTTGCGCCTAGAGCACATGCTCACTGTCCCTCAGTAGCTTTGGTGGCTGCACTGCTGCTTCTTACTCTTTTCCTTGCCTCCCCATATGCTCTTGTGTTTTTTCACGCAGAGTTTAACAGAGGTTCCACCATTTTGACTGCTGGGCTCTGCCATTCCCTGCAGTGGAGCCATTGGCATAAGCCAGACATGTCTGTATCCAGCATGGGACAGCCCCAGAGTCTTCTACAGAGCTCCCCTCTCACCCTCCCCGCTGCTGCTGGGTCCTTGACAGCTACACACAATACAGTGCTGTATAACTCCCTTTTCTTCAGCCTCCCTAAGTCCCTCTTCTCTGAACTTCTGCCTGTACAAAACACTGTCTTGGGAAGTCATCCCAGTGAGTCAGCCTGTACAGAGCCAGGGAATTGTTTGTGATTCTCCTTGTGCTCTTAACTGTTAGAGTCTTGATGAGCTTTATGGGCTGGCAAAGTTTTGAGTCTGCCTAGAACACCAGATGCTTAGTATTTGTCCTTTTTGTCAGATTAATAAAATACCATGTCTTCTCATCTTGGACTTTCACCCACTATTCTCTGTGAGGTTGATGAACTGTGATAACGAGTCAACAAAAAAACCTCCCCAGAAATATTTTTCCCCTATACCTGCTAGCAGCCCACTCATTCTGACATTCTGGCACAAGTCCAGGATCAAAGCCCCTATCCAGTGTGTTCTTTTCACTCTTGGTTAGTAAACTCCTTTTCGTTTCGCTTCTGCAAGGCACTTCATTTCTGCTGATTGAAAAGATTGTATGCCAGTTGGCAGAAATGCTTCCATGCAGTCACTGTGTTACACTGCCTCACCGCTGCTCCCCTCATGTGCCTGTTGTCTTCTCTGAAATACCTGTAAAATGGCCAGGTGTGAGGCTTGGGCCCCTCAGTGCAACCAGCTGGGAAAAAAAAAGAAAGTATGCTTTTGTTATACAGAAATACAATGTATTAAAAAAATACGGGACAGACATTCCATTGGAAATGAGGTGAGAAGGTGGAACACTTGAGAATTAGTAACATCAGATTCTTATTTTTGACGTTGTCCATAGTAATAAAAAGCATTTCCTTATGATACTTGTTTTATGGCCTGTAAGGAGTTCATCTGCAGTACCCGTAAGTCCGTACACAAGTGAATAACATCAGTGAAACATCAGTTGTAAGTAGCATTAATCATTAGTTTCAGCAAGAAGACCGCAAATTGGTTGAGCTAATGTTGGCTGCCACAATCAGACTTTAATAAATGTTGCCCAATACTTTTAGATCCCACTTAGATAATTTTCAACCCCATTTTTTTTCTGAGTTAACTGAAGTCTCTAACTGTGTATCATATCATTATTTAGGTATCTCAATAAAGACGTAAAAAATATTTTTAATAGATTTAAATATGATTTTTTCCATTTCTTAATTTCATTTGCAGAGCTGTTTGTTCTAGAGTGTTTATATGTGTCAAGCGAAGCATGCTTGTATTTGTATGTGTGTGTTCAGGGTCCGTTTATTACTGTGGTCTTCAGCTGTCCTGAACAGGCTGCATCACAAGCCTTTTGAAGCAGTGGCATGTGTTCATGCAATTAAAATTCTGAATGACTGCTCTGAAGACTTTATAGTAGGAAACAAGAAATTATTTCCCCGTGACAAGGAAAGAAAAAGCAATAAAGAGATGAGTTTTTCTCCATCTCCAGTTAGCACCTTTTCATTTAAATGTTTTATGAATCACTTTTGTTTCCCCTCCTACTAATCTGACTTCCTTGATCCTTGTTCCCAAAGATCAGTTGTGCAGGACATACAGGTGTTAGCACAGCTGGCTTGCTGATGACAACTCTGTCCATATAGCTGTCTAGTGTGTCATCACTCATATTGTTCAGTGTCATTCTGACCTAGCCAAGCTAAAAATGGTACTCCAGCTCAAGAGGGATTTAAAATCCTTGACGAAATAAAGATAAGACATTGCCGAATGTCATATCCATGTGCTTAACTGTTTTTGCTCTCGACATATCTAAAATAACTAATTTCAGAGCACATTTTTCATCTTTTTTTTTTCCTTTTTTTTTCTTTTGAAGGCTGAATTGATTGAATAGTTTTGTGTAGTGTGCCTTTAGTAAGGAAAAATTCTTGTTAGGAGAATTGTCGAATTACTGAATGTATCAACTGTTATTTTCTCCAAGCATAGATTCATTTTCAGCCCAAGGTCATTGCTAATCCATTCATAGGGGATGTATTATAATGCACATCCTGCAACTATAGTGAAGCTTGGGTGCAATGGTCAATGTTTGCAAAAATGTCTCTGGGTCAAATTAACATCTTACTCAACAGAGCATGTAATGTCTATGTATTGTAAGAAGAGGAAGCTTGAATTGAGCTTCTAGGTAAGCTTTGGACAGTATTCTTCTACTGTGAAGATTAATTTCCAGAATTTTGTTTGGCCTTGCAGAGAAGAAAAGCAAACGAGAAACTAGCATACCCAAAATATTTGCTTTATGAGATGCATACCTCCTTACACAAAATTATGTTTTTGCACTAAGTAGCGCTTATTGAAACACCACCTATGAAATGGCTGGAGTTGTAATAAGATACAGGTTTGCATGGCAGGAATCAAAAAGGAGAATCACTAAATCTGCACGTTAATACAGATTCTTTTAGTAGATTTTTAATTGTGGCATATCTAATATGATTCATATATGGAAACCTGTATGAGAGGATGTGCAGATGCTGTCCAGTTCTTCCACTGTCAGCAGAAGTTGGACACTTGGAATAGGGGATGTATTTCTTCTTTTTGATGAAACAGTATGCAGCAATCTATTGATCTTTAAAGAGTGCTCGAGTCTAGCTGTGTTGGACATTCAAGTAGTAACCATTCAACTGTACCATGTAGTCCTTTCCCCCTTTATCTTCTGTGTGACGTTTCTCTGTCTGAGAGAGATTTGTTGTGATTTGGTGTATTTTGGCCTTCTTAAAAAAATTGTAGAGTTTTTTTTTTTTTTTTAGTTCAATTAATTGTTAGTTCCCAGCGTCATCATTTCTCATCTGATTCATGCTCTTTACTTGCAGGTTGAACTGTGGTTTTAAAGTTCTCATATGTTTGATTTAAAGTGGCTTGAGTTTGAGCAGTGCAGTCTTGTCACTGGCAGTATCTCGGAATCTGGAGTGACTCTTGGATTCCTGAAATGTCCTCATGCTTTTATGCATAGTATAAAAATAAAAATATTTTTATATATGCTATAAATATATTAATTCTGTGTGTTTTACCATGAAGAATGATCCTAGCCACAACAACTTACTTGTCTGTGTGTTGTACAGTTTTATGCTGCCCAGGAGGTCGGTCATTATGTGACTAAACCAGCCACGTATTTGAAAGACTGTGGTTAAGACTAAGATGTGGTTTGCTTTCTAACTGCCTCCTTGCTTTAAAAAAAAATTCTAAAAACCTTTGTGTTATTTATATATCACATGCAGCATAGCTAACAGCGTGGTAGAAACCATTTTGCTGGCACTCTTTTAGAATGATTTGCAAAACATATATGTAGTTTCTGTTATCTAAGCAACATTGTCATCTCAAAGCCAAGCAGGTGGAAGCACTGTTTGCCGTTCACTATCACTGTATCACTACGCCATTCTAGATTTTTGTTGTAGCATTTAAATTGCAGATAATATGCTATTAAAGTAGTAATTGGAAATGAAAGCATAACAAGCCTAAAGTATTTTACTTTCTATGAACTCTTTTTTATTTGTAATTGGTGAAAAAAACTTTGGGCTTAGAAAAGGTTCTGCTGTACTCCTTATGTAGTGAAGTTTATATCCAGATATTTTCTGTTCAACATGACAAAGCATTGAATTAGGCCCAAAATGAGGGACTAGAACCAATGATTTGTTGTACTGGACAGCAGGCAAAGTGTAAGCACGTGTTAATACAATTTAGAACTTGCTCATGTTTTGTACTATGTCTGTATTGGCATAACTGGACATTTCAGCTCAAATTGTGCAGTAGGATAACAAAGCAGTGGACACAGAAGAGGTCTGCAGAAAAAAGAAAAAATTCTCTCTGATCAGCAGAGAATTTTTAGAATCATTTTTGGACATGTAGAATTAGTCCATCAAATTCTACACCTTTGATTCAGTCAATAATGTAACTTTGGTTTATTATTCAATTTCAGCTTTGATCTGAATTCATCAGTACGTTATTGATTTTAAATTGAGTGGCCATGGTGTTGTATTCTGTGTAGTTCTCTTAATTAATTAAAAAGTTAAATGCAGTCATAAGTCACTTTGCTCATTTGTTTTAAAATGTTTTGAATACTGTTGCAGACTTGTGTGAATCCACTTGTGATTTTTCCCATTTTTAATCAATATTTATGTAAGTTCAAACTGAAAAATCTAGTGGTCATACTTAGCAGCCCACTATCACAGTACTTACTATGCTCCTTATCAAACAACTTTTGCGAATTCTCATTGTCCCAGACAAGTAATATTTAACAAAGCTAGGACTGATCAAAACCTATGGAAGCACTGCATGTAGATAGATTTATATATGTTTTTCTATATCCATTTTTTGAGTATAGGGAAGTAGAACTGGTTTTATAAATTTTGGATTGTTGCAGTAGGCCTGATTATTTTTTTTTTAGTTTGTAACATTAAGTCTCTAGCCAGTGGAGCATTTTCAGATAAAATATCCTTGCTTTAGATTTGTGCAGAAAAAAAAGAGTAAACAAATGCAAAAAAGCTCTGAAACTTGCTTCATGTAGCCCAGTGACATAGATGTTTCCTCCTGACAATCTGCAGAGAAAAGGAAGGTTTGTTTTTTTTTTTTTAAATAAAATTACCTTACCCTAACAGTTTTTTATTTTCCTGTTAATTCTGTAAAATGTGTAAGTGCCATGCTTACTTCCTTAGAGATTAAGGAAATAACAATCTCCCAACTCCCCTCCTTCATCTTTCTAGTTCTTAATGAAGATACCATATAGATATGGCATAGCCAGTGTGATTCAGGATAGGCATGGCATTAAGGTTTTTCATTCCTTGAATTAGCTGCCAAGTGGAAGACTGTTTTCCCCTTTATTGAAGCAATGTAATGTTTTTTGCACAGCCTGTGCCTTGTCTTTTGTTCTTTCTATTTTCGTACTATTTTCCTTGAACCTGAACCTTTGTGACCATTTTTCAAAGGAAAACTTCAGCTTCATTTTTTGTTTCTCAGTTTGCACATGGATAACGGGAATCACTCCTCACTACCTACCTATTTATAGACACAAAAAGTTTGGGTTTGGTGGTTTTTTTTCTTTGTTCTTTAAGTTGCGAAGAGTCATATCAAAAATCATGCTTGTTAAGAAGCTAATAAGTACTTCTGTGACGCTGTAGAGTTAGTGGCTTATGCTTACCTCAATTCAGCCATTTGAAAAAATGGCTTTTTTATTTTATTGTTCACTGCCAGGCCCCAATACTAAAATGGAGAGTTTGAAACTAATAGGGTTAAAAGGACTTCCACTGTCTGTACTGTGTGTGTATTATACCTCCATTGCTTATACATTGTTTTTTTTCCCCCTAGTATTAGCAATCTGCTTTTGTACTTTGACATAGGGATTTCCCTTGTGAATATTGTCACAGAAAAAAGAGAATCATCAATATCGCAGTTAAACTTGACTTTCAAAGCTAATAGTATCTCATTTAGGGGCTCAAATTTAATAAATTTTCTTTGATTCTGGGTGAGTTTTTAAACATCAAACAATGAATTGGCCAGGGTGCAGTAAAATATTTAGATCTATTGACTACGGTTCAGAAGGGTAGAAGGCAAAACACTGGTGGTTTGATGTTGATAAATTCTTAGTACCTTAATCCACATTAATGTTTTCTTTTATCTGTGTGCATACTGGCAGCAAATACACTGAAATGTTGTGATATATAAGCTATAAAAATGTAAATCAAGTGTACGTATGTGTAAGTGTATATAAGTATACATGTAGACGTATTTAAAGTAACGTGTTTTGTCATATTCAGCAAGGTTAACATCTGACTGGAATTACACATGCTGACAGAACACTCCAGAGAGTATGTTTGTTCCACAGGACTGTATATGCTGAACCTAGTGCTCTATGTGTGCAAAAAATGCGTAGAGGACCTTTCCTGTTATAAAAATTGCATCATAGTGCATATGTTTGGCAGCCACAGGTATTGACAGGAATTCTTTAGGTCAACTTGGGAAATGTAGGGCTCCCTAATTCCCACAGAAGAGAGCAACGAATAAAATAAAATCTTTTCTTCTTTGTATCAGTAGATTTGCACGTGCAATGCTTCTTTCAATCACAGCAGATTTCAAAGCCTGCGCTATTATTTGAAATATGTTCACTCATCAACATTTTACAAAAAACTAATTTTGTAAGCGAGTACAAAAAAGTAATCTGGGATTTAAAATGAATGGGAGTATATTTTAATTCATGAATGGTGAGTTCTTTGGAGTGATGAAGGCTCTAGATAACTGAAATTTATTTTAAATAGTATTTAGTAAATCGTGCAAATATACATATGTATTTTGGGTGCATTTAGTACATCCAAGTGTGTACTGTTGTTAAACAGTTGACTATTTTTGTGGTCCTTGCTATTGCTACTCAATAGAGACAGTCCGTGCCACGTAAATGTTCTCTGTTCAGTATATATATTTGTATGTGCTTCTATCCTTCTGTATTAGAATCTTATCTGACTACTGGGATCTTTTGGAGATGCACATGATAATTTTTATATTAAACAGAATGAAAAATGTGTGTGTGGCAGCATATACTCTGAGTGATGTGTCCATGGAAGTTATGTGCTAGATACGTTACCCTTCAAATCCATGCTAATGGCCTAATTACGTTATAGTAATATGGAAAAACGTGAAATTAAATAATGAAAACATATTTCTCCCTCGTGCAAGAATTATAAGTCTGGTTGTGGTTAAAGAAAAAAGCATTAATCAATTTACATGGCTAACAGTTTTTACCTACGTGTTTTTAACACCCCGCAAGCGGGCAGGATTCTGAATTAAAATCAGTTTCTCTATAGGTCAGCAGGTGGCACTGTGACACCAACTGCATTTGGTTGTGTTTGGGCCTTATGTAGAAATCACATTGTTAGCGTTTGGGGGTTTTGTTCTTTCATTTCAGATTGCCTGCAAAACTAAATAAATAAATATCAAACTGCTTGAATTTTGTGCAAACTGTAGCATTTCCCACTCCAAATTGTCATAGTTATGAACTGCATATAAGTTGATTAATACCAGTTAGTGCAATATTTCTTGTATGTGAATCTGCAGTATGAAAACTAGCAGCAGATTTTTTCACCTTCTGTTAACTGCAGTGCTACAGGTTGAGGCTTCTTTTGGCTTTGTTTGAGGATTATTCATTTTACTCAGGGCTCTAACTGAACTGGTATTAAATGAACCTAATTGTGAAGGACTGATACGATCTCCATACAGCAGACAGAACTCGCGTAACAGTTTCTTGTTTGCATGATCACACGAACTTTTTAATTTCATAGCTGGTGGGTTTTTGAGTCAGAAGTACAATTACTATTTGTTTTCTTACGGTGTTTTTACAGGGGACAGATCAGTAAAATGTGTATATCAGGAGGGCTCGTGAGCCCTTAGCGTCTCTTCTATCCTCCTCATTTCAGAGTAGGGGAAGATGTTTTTTCTTCTTAACATTCTCTCCCAGCACTCTGAATTAGAGATTTATTTGCAACGAAAAATCAATTAGCCCTAAATTTATTCATGGATTTCAGGTCCAGCGATCAATGCAAGTCCACTCAGTGGGCTCAAGGGGACCCAGTTCATCCCAGTTAATGTGTCTGAAGGGGAATTACCATTGATGCTGTTTTTTTCCCTTTAGGTCAGAGATCAGACCTTGCTGTCATGGACTGCGGCAACCAGGAATGACTTCACCCTGCAGCTACCCAAACTGCACCTAGAGACCTTTGCAGTGGAAGGGCTGAAAGGCGGGCCAGAGGTTGTAGCATTTCAGGTTAGAGTCTGAAACAATCCTGCTTCTTCCTTCCCTTTTTTGCATCTGAGATAGAACGAAAGCTGGACTGCTCTGAATATGTGGAGAACAAAAAGCTTCAAAACTATTGCAGTCAACAATTGAAAGAGAAATTATTTCCATACATGCTCTTAAATATTGTATTTTGGAGATGAAGTGAACTTTTAATTTTGCAATTATAATGTTAAATAACTGATAGGAATATGGCCATGGAAAATCATCGTGGAAAATATTGTATTTAAAAATTAATATCAGTGTGTTTTACTTTTTTTTTTCCCCTTGATTTAGGCAAGGCAAAGCAGGGAAAAAACAACATTTTATTGCTTATGTGGTCAGTATCATATTTTTTGATGTTACAGTTTTAGTAGTAGTAGTGATTTTTGAGCATTCCTTATTTAAAATAAACTACTACTTGGAATACTCAGTTATAGAAGCTATTTTGTTCGTGTAGGTTTAAAGACTTGTATGATTAATAATAGTAATTTGGTGAAGAGGAAGAATGGGGTAAAAAAGAGAAATGAACTACAAATGTACATATTTGTAGCTCT
This sequence comes from Numida meleagris, assembly GCF_002078875.1. Taxonomy (NCBI): domain Eukaryota; kingdom Metazoa; phylum Chordata; class Aves; order Galliformes; family Numididae; genus Numida; species Numida meleagris. The sequence continues at coordinate 32,554,562 of NC_034438.1, forward strand.
GAAAATGGATTTTGGTTAGTGCTTTCATATCTTTTTTTTTTTAAAGTTTGTTGTGTCTTAAACGTAAACTGTCCCTTAGTCTTCATAGCTGTGCAGAATGACTTCATTCTTGTAATACTTACTACTAAAGGCAGATCATTTAGTTTTCTCTATGAGAGAATGAAAAGTACAGTGAGTACATACTTCTTCATTGTGCTCTCCTATGTGAATCTGAGAGAGGAAAGCTAGTCATATAACAACCCTTTTAAATTTACTACAGCTTTTCAGTTCTAGATGGAGTGTATAATTGCAGGAGCGGGGTCACAAAATGAAACATACTAGAGTGGTGTATTCTAAGCTTCATACATCCATGCCATTTTCCTCCTGCATGCATCTATTTCAATATCATATAGTTTTAAATTATGTCTTTATTATCATACTTTCATAATAACATAATAAAGTGTAACACCTGGAATTCTCATGAACTTTAGTTAACACATCTGTATGCTTCTACCAGAGAGTAGAGTGGAAATGTTTTCAGACAGTGATGAGCACTTCAGTGGCTATGCAAAAGGCTCCTACGAGTAGCATATTTTCAAAGAAGACATTGAAGAAATCACCAGCATTTTAAAATATTGCTGTTCTTATTCAGATCTCACTCTATGTTTGCTGCCTTCTACTCCAACCCCTGTTCTTTGTGGTGTTGTCTTGTAGAGGCATTTGGAAAGCAACTAATTCCTTCTTCCTATTTAAAAAGATGAAGAGCATTAGGAGTCTCAAAAGCTGCTGTTCGCATTTGTACATAGTGCTTGTGCTAGCGACATAGCACGGTGCACTCTGGCTAGCTTACTGGTGGTGCACTATTATAAATGTACTTTGTGTTCACCTGACAGTTCCAATTACACATGGTTACACTGTAGGTACACAACCAGCATCAATGATACACAGACTGCCTCATTGTTCTTTTCTTCTGTTTTTTTTTCTCTTTCCTTTTCCTTTTCCTTTCCCCTTTCTTTTCCCCTTTTCCACTTCCTTTCCCCTTTCCTTTCCCCTTTCCCCATTTGCCTTTCCCCTCTTTCTCCTTTCCTTTCCCCTTTCCTTCCCCTTTTTCTCTTTTTACTTCCTTTTTCTTTCCTTTCCTTTTTCCTGATTCTAGTTACTCGGTGCTCATTTGATAGCTTTCTAGTATATTATAGTTTTTATTTATTTATTCTGTGTAGCTGGCAGTCAGCTAATTTCCTTTAATTTCACTTCTGTATGCAAAACTGTATTTAAAGCAATCCTAAAATCTTGAATGAGTTAGTAAACAACTTGTGAACACTACTGACTGAAATCAGTGGAATTGTTTGCATGCTTGGTTTCTCTAACTGCTGTATGTGTATTCTATAGTTATTATAGGATGAGTACACTTCACTTGAAGGCCTTATTCTCTGTGACTGTTAGACATAAGGAGTTATTTACCAAGTCTAAATTTGTTGCTATACTGTGCTTTCTCTAAAAAACTGCAGAGAAATGAAGATCCTAAATTAGACATTATGATGGAGATGAAGCAACAGTTCTTGAATACTCATAGAAAAACACGTTTTTTTATTTTTCATGCATCCAATTCATAGCAAGTGGCTGGAATCAGTAACTGATCTTTGTTTTATATCCAGTATTTTGGTGAGTCTCACCTTTTCCTCACAAGAGAGGAAGATAAAAAGCTTCTGTATACATACACATCTGTGAGATTATCTTTCTTCCAAAATTTTCAGAAAACAAGTGGCACTTAAAGGCATTTGACAGGATGAAATCTCCTATCCTTAATTTACTTTATGGGCGTAGCACTAGAGATCTGTATTCCTTGTCAGTGGGAAATGGGAAGTCTTGGAATTTTTGAGTTGCTATTATCTCCGTGTGAGTGAGATTAAGGAAAGCTATGCTTTCTATAGAGGAAACAAGTACAAAGAAAATTGGCATAATGGACCCAGGTTGCTTGACTGTGAACCAAGCTATCAGGTTTGTTTTTTTTCTTGCATACTTAATTATTAGAAGGCTGCATTTTTTTTTCCCCTGTTGAATGGATGTAACATTCCAAATACCATTACTACTCACAGGGCTGATCAAAGAAGCAGACAAAAGAAATCCCTGCATAGGAAGTGGCTCATGTCTTGTAAAGAATGTCATGCAGTATGGTGATAGACCTTTGGGTAGTGAAGCGCCTGGGAAACAAAACTCTGAATCTTCTCCAAAGCATGCATTTTACTGATTTGCAGAATTAGATAATTAATCAAAATGTAAGTTATTCAGCAATAGTGTCCTTGCACTGAATGTCTTCTAAAACCCCATTCAAAGACTGAAATGCATGGCTAGTGATAAGTGTGACTTAATTTATAGGTATTCGTTAAATTCTTGGAAGCTGTAACAAGTTACTATAATAGTTTGAAAGTGTGGCTTGAGATGGATAAGTAATGGAGAAGGTGCAGTGTCTTCAGGAATAAAGTGATGTGATGGCTGTAGTTTTCAAATATTTTCATCTGATATTTAATTACTGTGAAGGATATTATGTCATGAAGATGTACTGTTTGTTAGTTAGCTAAGTTTGAAAGTGCAAAGTAAAGTGTTCCCTTCAAGCGACTGAAACACATGAAAGGAGGAAGTGTTCTGTTCTGGACGTGCCTGAGTATTTCCATGAAGACAGAAAGTGAAATTGTATGTGAAATTTAAAGTTTATCCAGGCATTGACAATTAAAAACAATGACAAATGGAAACTAGCTACATGTATCAGAATCATATCCACCATTTGTCCAGAAGATGCCATTAACAGCGAGTGGGTGGCTGTGTGGTCAGACACCTGCTGATGTTCACATGTGGTAACTGCCTGCAGAAGTACAATTACAGAAAGAGTAATCATTTTCTGTGTCATGGGAACTACCTTGACCTCTATCTGAGAAGTCTCCATTTGCACATTTTATTAATTGACCCTTTTAATTTGTGGTGGTTGCTTTTGGTCAGTATTTGGCATGGATGTCTTGCTCCTCCTCTAATACTTGGTTGCTGAAGGATATAAAATGACTTCTGAATGTTGCTTTAGAAGAGAATTGATGTTCAAAGATGAACTTATGTTGCCATTTTGCAGGATTCACATGAATTAGAAACTCCAAATAGGTGAGTTTTCTGATTTTAATGAGAATTTTCACTTTTGGTGCATCTATGTCATGTATAAAAAAGCAGATATGGGGATGAGACTATAGGCAGCTTCTGGTATATAAGGGATGCACATACCTACAGCTGTATTTGTGAGCATTTATAATCCTTACAAGAAAACATTTCTCTATGTGTTACCCTTCACTTGAGATGTGAAATTGACAATTTACCTGGTTGTTGGAAATCCCTTGCATTTTAATAAAATTGTACTTTATTTTAAACATAAACTATGAGTGATTTGAATAAATGTAATTATTTTTCATTACTAAGCTCTCCCTTAGTTTTGACAAAGATACTGTACAGTTGTAGTTTGCTTTCTGTCCTCCAAGTGCGTTTGAGATGGATAAGTAATCTTGCTCCCTGCCTGCTTCCCTCTCTGTCTCCTTCTCTTTTGTGTTTGCTTCTCACCACACACCTGTTCCTGCTGCACGCGTGGTCTTCCTCCCATTCCCTCCCTGCTGCTTGAGCCTGCTGCCTCCCTCTCTCACCTCCCTCCCTCCCTCCTTGCTGCCTCCCTCTGTTCCTGCCCGTTACTCCATCTAGGTCCCTGCCTCAGCCTCTGCCGGTCTCTCCTCTCTGTGCCTTCTTTCCACTCCCTCACTCTTGTCTCATTTGCCATCCCTTTGGTACCCAGCCGTGTCCCTCCATTCCCCTCTCTCTGTCTCTGCTCTACCCCCTCCCTGGCTCTCCTCTCTCTCTGTGTCCTCTCCCTCTGCCTTCAGCATGTGTTAGTCTGTTCATACAGGCTAAAGAAGTCCACATGGGATTTCTTCTTTCAGTTCCTCAGGTGTTTGGAGGTATGTTGAAATGAAAAGTGTAGTAATAACACGAAGGCTTATAGGGGTGGTAGTAATATAGTCAAACACTGATCTATTTTCAGTATTAGCATATAATCATTATACATTTATGAAGGATGTATTATTACCGTTTATTATATGTACATTTTATATTCATATATGATTTAGTCATGCCTTGTCTGATGGGGTTATAGGTCTAATTATTTGGGCAAACGTAAACGTAGTTTTAAGTGTTAGGAACATTTCAATTTGTAAGATTTTCACTTGTTCATTAATTTTAGATTTACTCCTGATAGATTAGAAGGTAAAAGATTATACATCATTCTGCTGGTATTTTTTTTTTTAAATAAAAGACACTTTCTCATTCTTCTGTTTACTTCTTGTCAATAAAATATTTCTTGCCAAATTGAGGAAGCAAGTGGTTTCAGAGGTATCATTATAATTCTGTCATCAGATTTTATCATCTGCGTAGAGCAAATCTTTCAAACATTAAATATAGCTCTGGTATGAGGGCTTAATGGCACGAATGAATTGTGCAATGGCTTGAAAACAGAATTATTTGTATTTTAAATCCTGCAATTCTGTTTTGGAGCTTTTTTTTCCCCTTCTTTTTTTCTTTTTTCTTTTTTTTTTTAGTTCTTAATACTTTGCAGAAAGTAAACCTTTTCAATAGTCTTGAAGGTAGTGTATTTATACGTACACGCACCCAAACTGCAAACACTTCTATTGCTTTCTTTTTTATTTCCACCGTTTCACCCACTGAAGGAACTATCCACTTTATTACAGAGGCCAGGATGGTGCCTTGTTAGGAATCTGACAACTTTGCTTAGTACTGAGTAAAGCTGAGTATTCTTTCTCTTGGAGCTCAACATCTGCTTTCAACAGCACCTGGGTTGCCTCCTCCTCTTTGCTTCTCCAAAATAACTAACTTCTTACCTACAGTCAAAATATCCTGCTTCTGCACTGACTGCCAGTCTGCCTTCAAAGATACCATTTAAAGATAAAAATGACTTTTAAAAATCCTATAATGATACTTTGTTCTTGTACGTTGAGTTGAAATGCTCACAAATAAGCACGTTAAATTCATTGAAGTGGGATTACATCTCCTGCAACTCTTACCTTTTGGAAACTTCAGTTCACCTAAAATAAAGTTGATGCAAGGTTTAAGATACAATAGTTAACATCTGAATAAAATTAGAATGACCAGACTGAAGAGCTGTAACATGAAAGTCTGATATCTCCTTGAATGTGCTCAGTTGGTGTCTGAAGTCATGTCTCCAGATAGTTTGCAACATGATAATAAGTATTTAGAAGCCATTTTACCGTAATTAATTTTGACTGTAACTCATTTAAAATGATATTTATTGTGAGCATGTATTATTGACTCTATAGTTATATATTTTGGATGTGATCTGACAGAAAGTACTCCTTATAGAGTATACATAAACTTACTTGGATTATTAAGGTGTTGGTGGTGATGGTCTCAGACTGTAATAATCCTGCATTGTATTCTGTGGTATTCAAATGAAATGCATGGTCCTTCTATCCATGCATAGATCCATTCTGCATTACAAGAGATTTTGCTTCTGGCATGAGGATAAACCATCTTACAGAGTAGTTTCTTAGGAGCATAACATAACTATAGGTGCCCAGAATCTCCCTTAAGTTGTTGAAGGATGAAGAATCAGGGCAGTCGTACAGAACTGTAGAATCCTGGAATGGCTTAGGTTGGAAGGGACCTCAAAGATCATCTAGTTCCAACCCCCTGCCAAGAACAGGATTGCCATCTACTAGATCAGGTTGCCCAGGGCCTCATCCAACCTGGCCTTGAACAACTCGAGGGGTGGAGAACAGAACCTGTTCAAGCTCCTCATCACTTTCTCAGTGAAAAATTTCCCCCTATGTAATCTAAATCTCCCTTCTTTTCATGTAAAAACATTCCCCCTTGTCCTGTTCCTGTCACTATCAGACTGTGTGAGAAGTTGTTTTCCCTCCCATTTATAAGCTCCATGTAAGTGTTGGAAGGCTGCAGTGAGGTGTTCCTGCAACCTTGTCTTCTCCACACTGAAAAAGCCAGCTCCCTCAGCCTGTCTTCATAGGAGAGGTGCTCCAGTCCTCTGATAGTTCTTGTGGCCCTCCTCAGGACCTGCTCCAAAAGTTCCACATTTTTCTTGTGCTTGGGGTCCCAGACCTGGATGCAGTACTTCAGATGGGGTGTCATGAGGGCAGAGGAAAGAGGAACAGTCATCTTACTTACCCTACTGGCCACCCCTCTTTTGATGCAGCTCAGGATACAGTTGACCTTCCAGGATACAAGTGCACACTGCCAGCTCATGTTAAGTGTTTCATCTACCAGGACTCAAGTCCTTCTACTTTCAAGGAGTTCTTTTTCCAGTCTGTGTGTATTTCTGGGATTGTCCTGACCCAAGTGCAACAGCTTGCACTTGGCTTTGTTGAACCTCGGTAGGATCACACATTTCAACCTTGCTGAAGTCTCTTTGGGTGGCATCTCTTCCTTGAGTTGTATAAACTGCACCGCTCAGATTGATGTCACTCACAAACTTGCTGAGGGTGCACTCAGTTCTATCATTTGTGTCTTTGTTAAAGATGTTTAACAGTACCACACTCGAGATGGAGTCCTGCGAGAAGCCACCTCTCACTGGCCTCCACCTGGACACAGAGCCATTGAACACAATGCTCTGGCTGCGGCCAGAGTGCAGCGTGATTGTTCCCTTTTTTTCAGGCACTGAGGACTTCACCTGACAGCCATGATTTTTCAAATGTAATGGAGAGTGCCTTGACAACCACATCAGTCAGCTTCTTCAAGACCTGGGGGGTGTATCATTGAGCCCCCTAGACTTCTTGTCTTGTGAGTTGGTCTCCAAATTGCTTTTCTTTTACAGTGGGAGGAATTTTATTCCCTCAGCCTTCACCTAGAGATTCAGGAATGTGAGAGACATGAGAGGGAAGCCTAACTGCCAGTGAAGACTGAGGCGAAGAACTTACTGAGTACCTCAGCACTCCCCATGTCTGTGGAAGCCAGTTCTCTCTTCTCATTAATCAGAGGGGGTACACTCTCCTTGGCCTTTTTCATCTGACTAGTGTACCTGCAGACTGATCCCCTCTCTGCACATCCAGACAGCATTCCTGGATTCTTCCTAGTCTGCGTACCCCTGCTTCCTCTGCTGGTACATTTCCTTGCTTTCCTTCCTTCAGTTTGCCCATCAGTTACGTGTTCAGCTATGGCAGTTTCATGCCTCTGCATGTTTTCTTATACTGACAGGATGGAGAGCTCTTATCCTCTCTGTAAGGTGTCCTTAAAGAGCTCTCTTCTTTTCCTCTGTCCCTAAGGACAATTTCTGAGGGGATCTCATCCAGCAATTCCTTAAACAGCTGGAATTTCACTCTTCTGAAGTTCAGCGTCCTGACTTAATTTTTGTCAGGCCCATCTTCCTCAGGATCACAAACTTTACCAAGGTATGGTCACTACAGCCCAGACTGCCTCCAGTCTCAACCTCTTCAGCTGGTGAGCACTACGTTCAGTAGTACTTCTCCTCTGGTTGGTCTGTCTAATACCTGGACCAGGAAGTTATCCTCAGCGCACTCCAGGAGTCTCCAGGATTTCTTGTAGTCTGCCATATTGTTTTCCCAGCAGATGTTTGGGTGGTTGAAATTCCCCATCAGGATGAGAGCTTGTAAGTGAGATGCTTCTTGCAGTTGAAGCAAGAAGGCCTTGTCAACAGTCCTCCCTTGGTAAAGTGGCCTGTAGTAGATCTAGACCACCAGATATCCTTTATTGGCCCTTGGAAGCTTCACTTTGGGAATAGCTGGTTCTGATAATATTCTTACTAAATAAAGCAGACTTGAAGGTTTCAGGATTTGAAAGTCTGTATTTGTTACTGTTTATATTACTATGTTTGGTGATAAAACGTAACATTAATGTATGTTAGCCCAGTGCAATTTAAAACAAATAGGTGAGGCTTCTTCAAAGTACTAATGATGCTGAAAATCTGGCTTTTATGATTTGATTTTCACACCACTTCTCCTTTTTGCTGATTATCTGTGTTCCTAATTTCCTCCTCTCTCCACGGCATTTCTTTTTGCAGTCTTTCACTCCCTGCCCTCAATATGCATTTAATCCCTCTCTCCCTTTTCTTCAGGTTTTCCTCTCCTTATCATAAGCCTGTTTCCCTCACTTTCTCATCAAAGTTTTGCTTTTTTATGTCTCACCTTGCCTTTCTTCATCCTAAGAACTGAGCAGAGACTATATGAAGAATCTGTGTCAGAAGGCCTTGTAGTAGGTGATAATGATTGCACCCCGTTAAATCTTTGACAGTTAGTGAGAGTAAATATTGAAGTCAGTATCTGTAATCACCAATTAATTAAATACTGAAAGCTTCCTCTTTATGCCTAAGAAGCTTTTACCCAGACTTTTTTGTAAACATTAGTTTTATAAAATCTTTTTAGTCAAGATCTGCTGCTGATTATCTTGAATTCCAAAGTTAGTGTATAATCATTTAACCTTTCAGTAACCTTTGTTAATGGAGAATTTTCTTTCTTGACCCTTTGAAGCAGTTATGCCCTCATCCACTTCGAATTTTTCATACATTCATATCTGTGGCATGTGGGTAATCTTTTTAGAAGGATCTGTGCAGATATGTAAGAAAGTTCACTCAGTAGATGTGGTGAGGTCAGTGTGTGTCCAAAGCTGCCTCTATGAATCTCAGACTCTAAATGCTGGAACAACAAAAATGAAACAGCATCCAGTAACAGAAAATAACAAAATGTAATTACTGCAGCACTTTCTTTATTAATCAGGTTTTCTCAGAAATTTGTGGAATTATCTACACACAGTATCTTCAGTAAAGGAGTGATTTTATCAGATAACCACTGTGTAGCCTGGATGTGATTACATTGTTTGATATTGTCTGCAGTGTATACTGTTGTAACACAGATAAGCCCATTCAGAAACACAGCTGTTAAACTGCTGATGATCATGTGGGTTGCAAAAAGAATTCATGAAGTGAATGTTATCAGAGATTAGGAATTATCTGGAGCCTTACTTTTTTTGTGTGCTTGTTTTAATTTAAAAAACTAGTAAGTACTAAGCAAGTGAGCCTATGCAATAGGATTTAATAAAGCAATAGATTTTATTACACAAATATCTTAATTGCAGGAACAGAATCAAAACTTTTTATATTAATTACATTTAAACAAAAAAAATTATTTAAATGCTGAATATTTGTTTAGTATTTTTCAATTAACTGCTTAGTATTCCATCTTTATAGAACATCTCCCTACACATTTGTTATTCTTACTGATAGCTTACAGAATAAAATTTTTATAAAACAATGTGCTATATTAGTGCTGGCATTTTGTATTGGAATCAAGGGAGACTTTTCTGCCCACATACTGCACTTGGTGGGCATTGTAGTTAAAGGCCTGGAAAAGGAAGGGTTATCTACAACTTGAGTGAGTTTATTATGGCTTAGTGATTTGCTGATTGATTTCATTTGCTGTCAGTTAAGGCTCTCTTAATGTCAGTTTTCTTTGCATAATGCCTTGAAATACAGACTGATGAAGTTTTTCGGATTGATGCCGCTTACATAAACTGACCCTGATTTGCCCTTCTGCATGACAGTATAAGTGACAGCAGTTTGAGGAAAGTATAGCAATGAATATGCAACTTAAGGATTAAGTAAAACACAGTAAACCTTTCAGAATATAAAACTAGGCATTAATGGCTGTTCTGATAATTTCACAGTTGTCTTTTATTTAAGAAATAGGTTAGGGTAACATCCTAAGTGGTATACTACTGAAGTGAAACTCAGAGAAGATGAGTTTTGAAAATATTAGAAGTTAAATTTCTCCCTCAAATTTGACCAATTTGTCGCAAATTTGTTGCATATATATAAAGAACCTGTGTGTGTGTGTGCGCGCGCATGCATGTGTATTGGTATATTGTGGCTTAGAAATTCACATATCTTTTTACATAAGGGTTTTCTCTTTTACACAGTTATCTTGCAGAAATTATAATGAAGTACTCAGAAACCATTATCTTGATTTTTCAGTTACTGAATTGTTTGATGGTCTAGTGATATGTACAGCTAGCATCCTAAGGTCTCAAGTTCCAACACTTTTATTAGACTGTGAGAAGCAAAAAATTTTTAGAACTGATAATTTCTTTTTTCTGTATGTATTCCAGGACAAACATGCTTGAAAACTACTTGCTCAATGCAGTATCCTATTTTATTATAATCTTCCTTAACTCTTCCTTTGTTATGGTTACTACCTGTTAGAAGCAAAACAGGAACTCAGCATCTGGGGAGAAAAGGGAGAAGGCTTGAGAGTGCTAAATTAATGGAAAGAGGAGTGGACTGTTTAGTAAACCTGAATCATAAGGATATACAGCCTGCATGTTGGCTTGCTTACTGGCAAAGGATTGAATATTTTCTGGCATCTGAAAAAATAATATAAATGGAAAAACCATCATTTATTTATCATCCTGGAACCTTGATAAAATTTGTCTTTAGATTCCTATGAATGGATTCTATATCATAATCTGTTTTGTAAACATACAGTTCTAAAATAGAGATCTGGAGGAAGGAATCACCCATTCCATCTGTAAAGCCAACTCTCAATGCCCGCTTAATGCTTGAAGTTTATAATTTAGTTCTGACTTCTTTCTTTTCAGAGGCAGATTGTGTGATCTGCTCCAGTACCAGCACCCATTTGTACATTCCCCTCTTCCTGATCATAACAGAGTTGACAAATACTAAAGGGAGAGATAAGAGAGCAAAATGTGCCCCCGCTACTTCCTGTAGTGCCAGATTTTCTCCATCTAGCTTCCCATTCTGAAAGAAATCCCTTTTAAAAATAAATTTAATGTTGAGAAAGATTACAAGTTGAAGCTTAAGTTCTGAAATTTTTACAACTGCTTGCAGTGACCACAAGACTGGGTTTTGAGCAGTGAGTCTCCTACATGTCAAAATGTGATGTTTGTCTGTACCTTGGCAAAGGTCACTACTCTAGATGCTTGATTTGTTCTGCATTTATTCCGTGTGAGACTTACTGCAGATTTTTCTCCTTTGGGAAATAGAATGTGGGACGGAATAAACACTTAATGCCTGGAGGGCACACAGACTGGCAGTAAATCTGGTTGTCCCAGCTTATAAACAGGTTAAACAGGGAGAACTAAACAGGGGAAAGAGTACAAGAAACAGGACTAAAATGCCTCGAAAATCTCTCCCACTGTCCAGCATCTTAGTTCAAGTACCTCTTGAAACAAAGGCCGTACTTTTCTATTCAGTGGCCTTTGGTGTTTCTTTCTTGTATTTATTGTTTCACTGCTTTTTGAATCCATGTGAAGTTAACTATTCACATTACTTGTAGAAAGAGCTTCCAAAGCTTAACTTCATGCTTTCTGAAAAATTATTTTCAGTGTTTGTTTTGAAAATTGTTTCTGTTACTTCATTTAATGTTCTCTTGTTTTTGTATTAAAAGAAAGCACATAATTATTCCCAGTTCACCTCCTTTATGCTACTTGTGCTTTGATATCATCTGTCACGATCTCCCACTCTACTACCTGTCATTTCTATTCAGGTTAGTTTCACAATTTTCAGATTACAAGGTGAAAAACATTAGGAATCACCTATAGTTTCTAGTTTTAGTAAACAGTGGAAGGAATTTTATCTCTGCTACTATCATCCATAGGAACAGTCACTCACAAATGATCTGTAGTGGTTCAGCTCTGAAAAATGAACAAGTAAATAGTGTGCTTCTTGAAACATTTGATGTCAGAGGTAGTTCAAAAAATGCTTTCCTCTAGGGTGTTTACAAGTTAGTATAACCTGAAATTTGTGGATTACAAGTAGTCCCTCTGGTTCATCTTCCTTCAAGGTTGCCGCAAAAACACATGATGTTGAGGTGCCTGCAGCCATTAGCAAAACTGGTGAAAAAGACGGACTAAAAAGGATTTTCTCCATCTATTTATCATACTTTGCTCTAGGATATTTTACTTCCAATCCTACTGCTAAATAATACTTTATGCTCCCTTGGCCAATTTGTCTCACAAGTGCCTATCTGACATAGTTTTGTCCTTTTAGTGTTCCTACAAACATCCAATAATTCAGATAGTCACTACATCTTCTTTTCTTAGGCTTCTAAGAAATTGGATCCAGTTGTTGACTGCTGGCCACATAGGGGAATGATCACTTGACTCCCAGTCTAATTATTTAAATTATTGTCTGCAATCTGATGATACTTTTCCATTTAAGACAAAAACACTTAGTGAATTTACTGAAGACAGTAAAAGATCAGTGTCTTCCAAAAGATTATCTAAAAAAGCAACATATTCAGATAATAAGTCTTTGATCTGAATGTGAACAACCTGAGTTCTGCCAATAAAAGAGTTATTCTCTTCTCTTTGTCTTTCAATCTGTTCCAAGTAAGCAGCTTTCTCACTTAGCTTGTTGACTTTTTGCACAGAAGTGGCTTTAAACCTAGACTCTGTTTTAGCAGTGCTTTACTCATACATTAGTTTTCAGCATATGTTGATAGGAATTTACCCTTCTGAGTTTAAGTAATCCATCTTCTGTATGACTATTACCAACAAGGTAGGCAAACCATCTCCCATTTAATTTATTCAAAGGCTTGTTTTTGCTCATGGCCCCACTGGAAGTTGTTCTTCTTCCAAGTCATTTGATAGTGAGGGTTTACAGTCTAGCTTTTATTTGGTATATGGATCCTTCAAAAACCCACAACACCTAAGAAAGCTTGTGTTTCCTTTTTTCTCATTAGTGGAGACATAGCTGTTATTTTGTTGATCACATTCATTAGAAGCTGAGTACATCCATTTTGCCTTTTTATTCCTAAAAACTGGATCTCCTGTGTAGGTCTCTTGACCTCACTTTGCTTTATGGCAAAACTGACTTTCAGAAGGATTTGGACTATTTTATTCCCTTTCTCAAAAACTTCTTATGCTATGTTGCCCCACATGATGATATCATCAATGTGCATCACTGTCCGTCATACGGCAGGTGTTCAGGAACTTCCCCTTCTTCCAATGCAGTCTGGATCATCCCATGGCAAATGGTAGGGCTGTTTCCACTCCTGGGGCAGTCAATTCCAGATAGTGTGTCTTAATTTAGACCACAGTAGTCCACTGCTAGCGTCCACTCTCCATTGGACTTTCGCACTGGTCATATGGGACTATTAAAGGTGAGCAAGTTTTTCTGATTACTCCTTGGTGCTTCAGCTGATGAATCAGTTTATGGATTGGAATCAGGGAATCTCAGCTGGTGCAATATTGCCACCAGTACACCATTATGATAGCAGTCAATACCTGCTGTTCTCTAACCCTTAGCAAATTCACAACAAGAGGGTTCTCCAAAAGACACAACAGTTCTCATGTCAACCTACCAGAAGGGAGCCTTGTCACTCCTAACAAATCCTAACTACAACATGGATTGTCTTGGTCTTTTTGCATTAAAAATACAAGGGGGACAGATATCCCTCTGCTTATGTAAGATGTTTTATCTAATTCAGTTTGAAAATGTTTTAATCTAAAATTAGGAATTGGACTTGATGATCCTTATGGGTTCCTTCCGTTTCTGGATGTTCTGTGACTGACAAACTGCTTCCTGTGTCCAGAAAGAAAGGGCTACCTTCATAGCTCTAGTCAAAATATTTAAGGAAATCTATTCTGAACCTAGATTTTGAGAGATGGTAATTTTCATCTGCTGGGGTCAGTGACAGACCTTCTCTGCAGTGATTAGCACCACATTGTTGTTAAAACTGATTTTTTAGTGAGTATTTAAAAAGATTTATAAAAAGTCTCAATAGCATCTATTTGCCTTTTGATCATTTTCCTTACTAAAACAAATTGAATTTTCTCTTAAAAAAGTAATGGAGCAGCCTTTAAAGCCAATGAGAGAAATGTATTTTAATTTTCAATAAATTAATTGTTACTAATATGTTGGCAGATATTCCTAGAGTTCGTTACTTTGTTTAGGTAGTTTGTGCATAGCATTTCAAAAATTTTCAGATCTAGCATTCACCTTCCATCTGAAGTTCTTTTGTGGTTTCAGATTTTCATGTTTAATAACCTCTTAGATTAATGTGTGCTTGTCTTAACACATTAAATTATTGTTAAATTTTCATATGCATACAAATACAATTAACCCATTAGATTTCAGAAGGTTATGACTTACTGTTTAGGTAATATTTATTGATAAAAATATCACTGTTTTGCTTGTGCAGGATATGCTATCTATAGAGAGTAGTGTCATAAGAGTGAGAAAGAATATGTTTATTGATTCTGTTTCTATAGACTTGGTTGTGAAAACAGAATTTTTTACTTCAGCTTTTTTACATCTTTTCTGGTTCCAAGATGTCATTACTATAGACCAAAAGCAACATGATGCAGTTACAACAACTTCCACTTGACATTTCACATGGATTTTGATGAAGTTTTAATCTCACGTCACCTCAAGACTGAATGCTTGATGGGACACTGCAGGTTTTTGAATAAAACTGCATCCTGACATTTCTATTACAACTACTGCTGGTTAGTTCATTTTATTAGTGGCAATATGTTGTGCTTGCTCTAGGGAGATTTTCATGCTTTCATTTGAGGCACTTTTCACACTGACTCTCATTTTCAGTGACTAGCTGTCCCTCTTTCTTTCATCCCTGCCTAGAATATATACAGCAAGAGAAACTTGAAGGAAATGTACTGGCTGACAGTACACTTCTTTCAGTTGCTGTTTCTTTCTTGCCAAAACTATTGTCTTGAAATTATCTTTCCCCAGCAGAGTAAAATATCCTTTTTGTGTTAGCACTGTGTAAGAAGACAAGAAGGGGTACACTGTATTGGTAGCATTTCCCTTAGCTGCAGCTTAAACTGTCTGTTCTTTGGGGCAGCAATCGTTATTCCATTATGTCTATCATGCAAGTACACTTTGCTTAGTGCTATAGATGGTGAGAACAGTCTTTCACAGGTAAATATCACCAGCCTGTACCTGCCCATATTCCTTGATTTTGTGAAGTGGTGATTTGCTTGCATGGTCTGTTACTGAGTATTAAAGGGTATGGGAAACTACTTTATTATAAAAATCTCAGGATCCTTTCTGTGTGCTCATACCAACAGACTCATTGCCTAATGGTCTTAATCTATCGCCTTCCAGATCAATGTTACTTTTGAAACTATTACACTTCGTAGTAATTTTCTTGGCAGTTGTTGTTATGCCCATCCACTGTGGTTTCCAGTAGAAGCACTTTCTCTTCAGTCTCCATTTCAAAGCTCCCTTTTCAATTTTCTTGTAGGAATTCATGTCATTACCTCTTGCAGAGAATCTAGCCTTTTATTTAGAGCTTCATTCCCTTGGGCAACCCTCCTGAGACCTTTGGGGTAAAGTAATTGTTATCGAAGTGGAGGAGATAGAGTTAGGCCCTGTGTGTGGCACTGAGTCAGCTTTGGTTGGGGGAAAAAAATAGTTGTAACAGAACTGACCTGCTTTTTGGCACATTTAAATTGTGCCTGCCACGCTTGAATGGAACACAACAAAAAGTTTAGTGTTGAAATGAGATACAAGGAGAACAGATCATTAAAGAAGTGCCAAACAGCTGCAAAAGTTCAATTTTTGCTGAATGCTGTTTCCCTTGAGGATTTTTTCTGATGCCTTAGAAGCTGCTGTATTTACATCCTCCACTGATGTTGCCACTAGACGTTTTGGCCAGGGTAGCCAGGGCAGCCAGGATGGGATTTCAAATGCTAAAATGTATGGGGGAAATAAGTTTTAATCCTTTCTTCTCTAAGCATAGATCTCCTATATCTACAATAAATGACCTGAAATTTTGCCTCTGAAAGCCAAAATTAATTGGAATATGTTTTGTTTTTTGGACTTTTTAAACTAATCTTATTTATGCCAGTTTGAACCAAAGCAATAATGAGAGGCATTGTGAAAGTGATCCATTAAACATGTAGAACTATAATCTGTGGAGCTGTTTTCACACCAGTTGCCTTTGTCTGCTCTGCACTTCAGCCAAATTCTGTACCATAAATAAAATTCCCAGTCTTTTCAGATTCCCATCTAAGCACCTTGTTATACTAAAGTTAATCTTTCATTCTTCTGAAGTTTATTCATCATTCCTTCTCTTGTTCTTTTTCATCTTTTTGTTTATGTTGCCCTCAGCTAAATTTACTACCTGCTAACATTCTTTTTAGTTCAAGAATTTCCTGAAGGGAGAACCTAACAGGCAAGTGTTAATTTTGACTTTAATACTTTTTTTTTTTTTAGCAAATTGTGTGAAGTAGATGATTTTATTTTTCTGGCTGCTGTGTGTGCTGTTATAAATGCAATGCTTACATTGTTGGGCTGTTAGTCTGTTTGATACCTTTTTATTATCAGTGTTTCACAGCAGGTCCCTTTTGGCTTTGTTCTTTCTAAACAGGAGATACAGTTCTAAGACAACGGTAGGCCCAATAAGATCACTTGACTCATATATTATGGATGTTCAAATAAAGAAACTGATTCTTAATCAGTAGGTATTTGACTTGTAACTTCAAAGTGGTCTAAAACTTTAAGTGGATGCTTCAATTTGCAGTTATTTAGAATTCATAATCCAAATAAAAATGCTTTGTTTCAAACTGTGTTCATTCTCATTAGAAGAGTACTAGGGATAAGGAAGACAACATGTACAGTGTTTTAATTTGGAATAAAAATCCCATTTTTGTAATGTATAATAAGCATTAAATCTCTGATTAGAGGTCTGCTAATTTGCATATGCTGATCTGTATATTTCCTGTAATGTTTCTGTTGTAACTGAGTTCAGAACAACTGAAGTTTGAGTAACTGCTGAATTTCATAAATTAATCAAAAAAAATATGGCTTGAATTTCTACGCATCTTTCATATTCCTTAAAGATTGCTGCTCAATTTAGCAAACTAGTACTATGTAGTACAATGCCATTTTTCTCTTCAAGTACTCTTGAAGATTGGAGTCTTCCAGTCTGGTAAAGTTATACATGCAAAAGCTGTTCTAAAGCACTGTAAAGTGGTGTGTACCTTAAAATTACTAAAAGTGCAGTACAGCACAAGAAAATGTAAGTTATTCAGATATTGGGAAAAAATTGTTGTAGGTCCTTTGGACAATGATCTCTAATGTTAAGTGTTCTCAGTCCTTTTAAAGACTAATCTGGAGAAAGAAATCACAGCTTAAATTTTGCAGTTTCGCTCCGCAATTCAGTGATCTGTAGTGTACCAACAGCATCGGTTTGTCAACATTTCAAGTTTGTCACTTCAACAGTATGAAGCTTAAGCCAGACTACCTTTGTACTATAGAAGAGACATCTATGAAAGGCCATAAGGACTTTTTTCCTTATGCATCTGCTAATTTCACTTCAAGCATGTTAGATTTTTGTTAAATTTTGTGTGTTCTCTTTTATCTATTTGCATTCTTAACTGCCTATCTTCAGAGTATCACAGCACCACCAGTAGGTGGCTGTGCACACTGTTTTGCCCTGTCTTGAGGCCTTTTAAGAAACTGAGAAGGCAAGAAAAAGGATGAGGTGTGAAATATTGAGAAGCTTCAGGATCCTATTCCCTAACAAATCAGGATCTGAAATATAAAATAATTAGTTCTTTTATCACATGGACATCATTTATTTTTTAATTTTTTGAAATTTTCTGATGCATTTCAAAGATAGCTAAATTGTTTTTTGGGATTTCTAGACTACTTCACTGTCTTGAACAAACAAACAAAATCTTTAGATATACTTGGGTTTAAAATAACTTGCCCATTAAAAACTACATTTGAAAATGGGACTTTGCTGCTGTTGCAAATTTTGTGCCCAGCCCAGCACTTTGATCAAAAAAGCATAATTTCTCACAAAAATTGAAGGAACCTTTGGAGACCATCCAGTCATACCCTTCTGATCAGGCAGAGCCACCTAGAGACAGTTGTCCAAGACCCTATCCAAGCAGCTTTTGAACATCTCCAAGGTTGGAGGGACAACAACAAGGAGGGAGATCCACAAATTTCTCTGTGCAGCCTGTCCTATTGCTCAGTCACCTGGATAATGATGTGTTTCCTATGTTCAGACAGAACCTCTGTGTTCCAGTCTGTGCCCATCACTTCTTGTCCTGACACTGAGCACCCATGAAAAGAGCCTGGCCTCATATTCTTTGTACTCTCACTTCAGGTACTTATATACATTGATGAGATCTCCCTGGAGCCTTCTGTCCTCCAGGCTGAACAGTCCCAGTTCTCATCCTTTCCTCATCATATAAGAGGTACTCCTGTCCCTCAGTTGCCTTTGTGTCTGGACTCTCTCCAATATGTTCATGTCTCTCTTGTATTGTGAGTTGCACACTGCTCGAAGTATGGCCTCACCATGCTGAATATAGGGGAAGGATTAATCTGCTCTACTTCTTGGCAATTACTCTCCCTAATGCAAGTCAGGACATCATTGCCTTCTACACCACAAGAGTACACTGCTGGCTAATGGTTAATTTGTTGTCCACCAGAACTCCCATGCCATTTCTGCTCTTCTGCTTTCTAGCTGGGTGGCCTCCAGTATGTATTTGTTCATGGGATTGTTCCTCTCCACTTGCAGAACTTTGCACTTTTCCATGTAATACTTTCTGAGGTTCCTGTCAGCACATTTCTCCCACCAGCCAAGGTCCCTCTGTATGGTGGCACAACCTTGTGGTGTATCCACCATTCCTCCAAGCTTTGTGTCGTAAGCAAACTTATTGGGGGTGCACTGCCCCATTGTCCTCATTGCTAATGAAGACATTATAGAGAACTCGGCCCAGTGTTGACTCTTAGGGTACATCTCTCCACACTGACTTCCATCTAGACTTTGAGCCACTGATCACCACCTTTCTGGGCTTAGTCAGTCTGTCAGTTTTCAGCTTTACTGCTCTACTCTGATTCATCAGGCTGGTCATTTCATTGAAGTAACTTTTAAATTAGTCAAGTGTGACTTCCCTTTGTGAATTCACGCCGACCACTCCTGCTGATTTTCTTGTATTTTTGTGCCTGGTAATAGTTTCCAGTATTAGATACCTTTCCAGATACCATCACCTTCCCAGGGACTGAAATGAGAATGACCATCCTGTAGTTCACTTGGTCCTCCTTCTTACCCTTTTTGAAGATAAGAATGATGTTTGCTTTCCTTCAATCTTCAGGCACTTTTCCCATTCACCATGACTGATGAAGGACTGTAGAGAGTGGCCTCACATTGACATCTACCAGTTCCCTCAGCACCTGCGGGTGCAGTTTGCCACCAGACTGGTGCTGCATGTCAACGTTATTAATGTATTTTTATCCTGTGAGTTGCAGTTAGTTGTCTGGGAAAGTCATGCTACTGTTTTCATGAAGCTGCTCATCTCCTAACTTAGTGCTGGAGCACTGTCATGTTTTATGATTTTTGTTTTCTTTGTGACAAGCACTAAGACACTTTTGACTTTGTAAACACTTCTGCCATTATAACTTGCTTGTACTATTTCAGTAACATATGATGTAGAACTTTAATCAATAGTGAAATCTTTTATAAAATAGAACATTATATGGAGTAAAGGAAAAGTGAAGATGTCACTAAAAAAGAATAGTTCAGTGGACTACTTTTTCTTTGCAGACTAATTCATTACAATTTCTGTTGTTAAAAGAGGTAAAACTTCGTAAATTTTAACAATAGTTAACTTGCATCCCATGTTCGATCCTTCAAATGGCTTTGTAATCACAGAATCACAGAATGGTTGGAGTTGGAAGGCACATCTGGAAGTCACCCAGCCCAACCCTCCTGCTCAGACAGGGCCACCTAGAGTCAGTTATGTTTAAAATTAATATTCTCCAGCCCCACAACTGTTACATCCTCTTTGTTTAAGTCTTCCCACTATTCAAGTGTCTGAAAAGGTTTTAACTTTTAAAGTGGTCTGAGTTGCATTAATAATTGTTATTATAATGTTCAGGGACCACTACATCTGGCCTTTCTGAATAGAAGTAATTTTCTGATGTATATTCAAAAACAGTTTTTATTTATAATAGAAGACAAATTTTTATTATTTCAGATGTTCTATTCCCAGTTTTCATGTCACAGCATTACCAATGCATTTAAAACAGGAAGTCCTTGCTTAAATGTGGATCCTGCAGATATATCTGAATGTCAAATTTTGTGCTATAAAAATTAATCAGGAGAGTTGCTGAAGTATCTTATGTCTTATTGCTCTGTATACTTAAGAATAAAAGAAAACACTCCTTAGCAGGAGAACAACAGAATTCTGCAGAGCAAGACATCCCTTCTCTGAAATTCTATTAACAGACATTGTTGATTGTTGAACAGTTTTCAGAGCAGTATCTGCAGATACAAACACAAATAGAAATCTAAATTAAACTGCTGGACTCCAGTAGAGATGTGTTTAATCATTACTTGATAGATCTTATAACATGCAGGTGACCAGCTTCTCTCTCCATTCCATGTGTATCAAGCTTTCTAACCAGTTAAACTTGTATTGTAGAAAACAGATTTGTGACTCAGAGTGTGACTGACATGAGTTACAGAAAATCATATGTAAATGAATGCCTTCCAATGGCACGTCTAAAAACCCAATGTATTTGCCTTTCTCCCAGTGGCATTTAAAATAAGTGTTCTGCACACTCATTATCAAGGATTCCATGTCACCCATTGGAAGACCCAAAAACATTGTTTTCCCTAACCTGACCCTGAGTGAGAGAAATCCAAGCTGACCCTGACTCTTTGCTAGGGAGCTGCAATATAGTGTAAAGAATGCATACCCAGGGTGCATAAAAGCTGCCTTCCACATTGTTAAAGAATTGTAAATAACTGAGAAATTGCTTCCTTCTGGACTAAAAAAATCTACATGTCACAGAAAAAAGTTTGCCATACCTGAAAATAAAAGCTGGAGAATGAATACGTTTTCCCTAGATTGAAAATTTTTGGACTTGTTAAAGAAGAGAGCAAATGAAACAGCTGAGTTGAGCAGCAAGGAATTTATACTGCTGTTTCAGATAACTGCATGGGCTTAATGTGCCTTTATAAGTGTCGGATGAATCTGTGTAGATTAGTGGCTTCACTGGCTTTGTGGTAGTAGACGTGAAAGGAAGAAGGTAAGGAAACCTCTCGATGTATTCTAATTTAGTGATACTTGTAAATATCGTGAGGGAAATAATCAAAAGAACACATGAGATTTTTTTTTCTGTAAGACACAGCTTGTTGTGACATATTGGTATAATCCTTGCTTATGAGTCACAGGCCCACTCCACAGAGGTATTTCAACATATGTCTGATATTTAACATATGGGAAGTTGCTATATGAAGGCTCTCATGCAGTTTTATATGGGGTGTGAGTTGTATCCATATTCTTGCTTGGTATTGTTTGTGAAGAGCTGCAGCATTTTAGTGAAGTTGAACATAAAATGAAACAGTTTTAAAATCAGGATCTAAGCTCACAGAAGCAGATTTATAGAACTGTGTGCTTCTTCTTCCAGGACTAACACTACAGTGTGTAAAATATTTTGGATATTCTTTGTGATGAGAATATATGATGGTGTTAATTTACCACTGCTGTTTTCTACATTTGACAACAAAATAATTTGACTTCACCTATGCTTTTATTCTCAAAAGCAATAGTGTGTTTGGAAATAAAGAAAGGAAAACAGTAAAACTCTTTGTGAATACGTGCTTTTGATACTAAGTTTATTTTTGCCTATACCATGGAATTACATTCAGAAGACCAATTTCATATCATCTGAGATATGTTCTTACAGTAGAAACTCACTACAAGTTATTTCAGAAGGGAAAACTGTAACCTGTAAAATGTGATTAACCAGTTGTAAAGAAGTCCAATAATCTTAACAGTGTTATACCATTTAGGACAGATACGAGTTTACCAGTACTGCCAAATCATTTGTACTCTCCTGTGCTGCTAACTTTATTATCAGTCTGATCAATATTACACGGTTGGGACATTCTTCTGCTATATACATGAAAACAATTATATTTTCCCAGCTATATTGTAATCAGATTATTTACTTTCACTGGTCTGTATGTTTACTCTGTTTCTTCTGTTTCTGCCAAATTAATTTTCTTTTTTAACATGGAGTGGGAGGATTAGTAAATCAACTCATTTTGATAGTAGGAACATTAACCTGAAATTGTAGTGATTCTTTGTGGAAGTAAGTAGCGTTTTCTTATATTTAAATACAGTGAAAAGTAGTGTTAGCTGTTCAGTGCTGTAGTGTGTAGCTGAAAACAGTTCATCCTCACCTTCTAATTAGGGTGCACCATGATTTGCTTTTCTTTAATACTATTAATCTGTAAGATGGTAGAAGGAAGACAAAGACCCATGTAAGATGTTTAGGTCCGGAGACTGAAAATCTGCCTGCCTTCCAGCTTTTGTTTGGTTTCTTTGATTAATAAAGTTAGCTCTTCTGTAATAGATTTGGGTGTATGCTATTTGGCATTTAAGTATAACCTGCCTGTTGCTGATTATTTATTCTACTTTTTAAAGGCCATGATTAAAAGTTTTATGGATGTCTACCAACTTGCAAGTTCCAGAGTTGACATGTTAGTGAAAGAAACAGCACCTCATCAGCTTCGCACTGCAGTCCCGGTGTCCAAGCTCCAAACAGCTTGCCTTCGTGAAAGTGAGAGCTTACAATTAGTAAGTCTGCTTTTTAACTACTTTTTTGTCATTTGGATTTCCTGACCATCCGTGCTGCATAGTTTCTACAGGGTGTAGTAGTTTTTCATTTTCATAAATATACTAGATCAGTAAAGACAGTGGCAACAGAAACCTGAGACTTTTTCAGAGGAGAATATGGGGGTGTAAGAGTTAACACAAGAATCAGTTTTAGTGCTGTATCTTCTTCAAGAACCTGTTCTTTGCGGCTGTCACTGGAAAAGTACACAGTTGAATTTTGGACCTGAAGAATTTAACTGTTGAAAGATAAAGCACCCTATGAAAACATAATGTTGTTAACGGTGCATATAAGCACAATATTAATTAGGGTACATGATTGTTTTGTAGACAATTGTGATAAATTATGCATCTCAGTAGAGGAAAACACTGTGATCCAGTTATAAGGCTAAATAAATCATTATTTTCTAAAATGTTTTCCACGTGGACACTTGAACTTGTTTAAGGCTTTAAAGGTGCTTCTTCAGAACTGAGAACTGTTTCTAGGGTTATTATTGAATGCAGGTACATTTGTGCCACACATGCAGGAGGCTAGACATGTAAATAAATAAATGGCCTAAATATGTAGCCAGATATGTCTAGAATGAGACTGCATAAGTTGTGCTACTTGCATATACTTGATGTATTTCTTCTCCATCTATCTTTACTTTTCGATGTAAGATTAAGAAGAAATCTTAAATCTTTAAAGGTATTTTTGTTTTGTTCTGTTTCTCTTCTTCATCCTCCTTTCTTTCACTCTCATGAAGCAAAGAACCATAAAGAAAATGAGGCCTGTTTGGTTTTCTTTTAGAAACAGAAGATCTTTAAATGGAGAGGAGTCAAAGCAAATGACAGAAACACATGAGCATATAGATATCCAAGGGTTGTGGCTATTACTTCTAAATTTTGATTGATTCCAAAACAATTGCATTAATTTATTAACGTACTTCAGAATTGGATCAGTGCTGAACTTCAATTTTAAGCTCTCAGGATGATCATTGTTGGATGGATGTATTGTCTTATTTGTGGATGTGCAGTCTTTTTAAGACACTCAATGAAATTGCTTCTTTTCTCCTCCAAGCAGCCTTTCAATGTATTTCTGCTAGGTTTACATGCATCCTGCTGAGCCTGTGCCCAGTGTAATTGTGTTGCTCCTTTGCCTTTTATGATTGCTGTTGTTGTTTAGATCAAGATGATCACTTGTATACTGAGGATTCGGAAGTCTGCCAAACTTGCTGCAGTGATGTTTGCTTTCATTCTGATTGAGAGAGCTATTAGAGATTACTCTAGTTCTACCTGTGAAGGGCTATGCAGTGGCTTGATTTGTTACAGTGAAAACAAACAAATTGCACCCCCAGCTCTCTGGTGCCTGTGATTAAATGCAATCCTTTAGTAAGTAATTTGTGTCTGCATACAGTATAGATGTACAAATCATACAGTTTGCATTGTAATACTGTCTGTGGGCCCTTCTATGCAACCCACTGAGGAGAAAAATAGCTCCTCCTTGAGTAACAGTTTAAACTGAACCTTAGCATAAGTATTAATTGAAAGTATTTTAAAATTTTAATGTAAAGCCTCCCCCCCAAAAAATCCAAATAGTAGTTTCTCCCACTTCCTTGAAAAAATTATGAATGTTTATTGGATATTTTATAATATATGTACTTTTGGTGGAATTAGTCCATAATATGTGCAAATGTTTCATCAAGTATGACTTTCAGTAACTTCAGGAGTCACGGGTTTCCAGCATGGCTTATATTTTAAATGTAAGTTGACGGTGTCCTGTTCTGATTTTGAGGAAATTTTGCACTAAATTTTCCTCTGTTTAAAAAGTAGCGGTTTTTTTTTCTTGATTATTAGTATTTTGTAATAGTCTTTCTTTGCAACCATAACAGTTTTGCTTCTGTGTGTTTCCTTTTCTATTTTCTTTTCTTTTTTAATTTACATTCTGTGTAATGCAGCTGCCATAGTCACAGTTCTGTCCTCCACAATTTGCTGCATTTGGGTTATCTGCTGTATTTGGGTTATTTGCTGATTTGGGTTGTCAGAGGAGGAACAAAGAAGCCAGCAGTGAGCCTCTAGTATGAAACGAGATGGAGAATTTCACTGAGCGCTGAACTCAGCACTGGACTGGCTGCCATTTGGTCCATGAAATTTAAGAAACTCTTCCAGTTAAAAACTTCTCAGTGGTCTTCCCTTCACATGTCTCTGACCTTATGCCCTCTTATGATTTGCCTTGGGAAAGCCTGATGTGCTTAGCAGGTGGTCTTTAGTGGAAGTATTTCAGCAGTAGGAGCTGTACCCAAAAGAAGCGAAGATACCAGCTGAAAATGCTCCCATGTTTCTTTTTTGCTGTTTTTTGTTGTTATTCAGCAACAGCTAGTAACGTAAACATCACAAATTGGACTGTACTTCAAGGTTTCCTTTTAAATGAACACTTGCCAATATTTTAGCAGTACTGGACTCTACTATTTTGATCCATTTTATATCTTCAAATATATTAAATCATTACCATGCTTGCACTTTCATTCAGAGTTGTAGGAGCAAGTAGGCTTTGAACTGAGAGCTTTTAAATGCTGTACTGTGAAACAGCACAGTCATAAGCAATTACTTTGTGGGTACTGTGGGGTAAGATGTGGCATGAAGTTAGTCACACAGCAAGCATGTGAGTCCCTGCCTAAGGGAGTTTGTGGCCACAAGTGCAGTGCTGAGGGGAGCAGATGTAGTGATGCTGTATTTTTTAGTGTGCTCTGACATGTTTGAGTTACTAAGGGAATTCAATTCATTACGGCAGTGCTCCGGAAGGTGTTTTCATAGCTTTTGAACCTGAGATTTTGTGCCTGGTGTCAATACTGCTGTCAGAATTTTAAGAATATCTAGTCTTTTGATACTAGTTTTGACAAACAAAAGAAACCTCTTCTACTCCATTCCAAGTGGTCAAGTGTTTCTCTGACCTGGAGAGTCCTGTATGTCTGTGGCCGTAAGCATGCAGCTGATCTCATTATACTCCCCCTTTTTTTTAAGATTTTTTTTTTCTTTCACATCAGAATCAAAGGAGAGTAGAAAAAGAAGGGGAAAAGAGAGTAACTTTATTAATCAGATGAGGCGGGAAAAACTTTCTTTGCTATTCTGGATAAATGGAAATTTGCGGAGCCAACAGGGTGATTTTAACTGTAAAAGGTGAGAAGGTTTCAGATGGGTGAAAGGGGTTCAGTGAAAGTGTCCAAGAGGAGCAGAGTTCTCATGAAACGAGCCATGAAACAACTGTTGTCTTTGGATGCTTCTCCTAACTGAGGTTGAAAATCAAATCACTCATTGCTTTATGTGGCTTTGCATCATCCTTTCTTTTTAACCCCTACAGTTGTGGCTACATCCGTCTATTGCCTGAAAATTTCTAGTGATATCCCATGCAGTTCTGGAAATGCAAAGATTTTAAGTTTTGGTAAAGTGATCCTGTGTGTGAGAAATACATATAGCTTCATATTTTTTATTGAAGAACAGCATTAAGCAGAAAGTATACTTCCTACTCAGAGCAGTCAGCTCTCAGTTCTCATTCTCTACTTGCACCTCATTCATGGGAGGGAGAGAGAAAATAAATGTTGTAAACTCAAACTTACCAGCTAGTGACACCACTGACTGTCTCTTCCTACTTAGCTGGACTGTTCAAGGCAGTGCATATCTTTCCCCCCTGTTTTTGTTTCCATGTCACTGTTTCAATCCGCGTTTGAAAGCTGAGGGTTGCATCTAATCAGGATGCAGTGTCTTACACATAGAACGATGGAAAGGAACTGAAGAAGAAGAAAAAGACTATTTTACTTTTCACTTGCTGCACAGGAGAAAGGCTCACACTCCATCAGTGTGATGTTATGTGACAGAGAACGTGCTTCATGGGCCAGAGCCATATCTCTTGCATTAGAACATGGAATGACTGATGCAGCTGGGGGAATTCTTGCCAGATGTTGCATGAAGATGGGTCCTTGATGAAAACCCTGCTTGGCTTTTCCACTACTCCATGCTAGTCTGGTGTACAGTTGAACCAAAAAGATTTTTTTTGAGACTTGGAATTGAACAGGTTTTGTGAAAGACTTGGAGACACTTATTCTTAATTTGCCATGAAAAAAAAATAAAGCAGACTTAATATTTTCATTGTTACCTTTGTCTCACAGCATTTTCTTGGCAATAGTCCAGGACAGAACTCAGTAAGATGTAAACCTCAAATAATTGTAACATTGCTCTGTATTGTTAATTAGCTGTGCATGGATTATTTACTGTGAAACGTATGAATGTTCTTAAAGTGTTACTAAGTAAAGGAAAATCAAAGAGGACCACAAGGAGAACTTCCCAACTATGAGATAATAGTAGACATGAAAGAGTGGAAACAAAAGTATGAGCAAAAAATTAAAATGATTCAATTTCCTAAGCTCAAAGTCTTTATTAGGATGACCCTGGAAAGCAAGAATATCTACCAGGGAGCAAGGACCAAGACTATTTGACCAAGGACCAGACTGCATTTCTTACCTGACTGCAGGCAACTGGCCTCCAGCTGACAACTTTACTGCATAGTCAAGGAATGCAGGTATCCTGGTATAAATGCTCACCTTGTTATGTGGTATTGCTTACATAAGTAGCAGTTGTAACCAGGCTGTATAAATCATGTAGTTTAAACTATTTGCTTATTATGTAGTACCAATAAAAATATAATAATATGAAGCCAACATTATAAATCACATTATGTGACTTGAGGCAAGGTGTTCAAAAACAGTTACAGTAATCAAAAAACACATTTGCTGTTTGGTAAAGAATACTTCCTTTTCTTTGCAAAAAAAATTTTGATACTCAATATTCTAGGTATGTGAACTTTTAACTTGTCAGACTATTGTAACCTATTTGAAAATTATAGTAATTTGATTAAAATGTTGCCTATAAGGCAAGAGGTTCAGTTAATAGAATCCATATGTAATTAAAATGCAGAACTAAATGTAATCAGACCCCAGTGACTGGTGCCTTCATATTGATAGTTTTACAATGGCCTCTGGGGTTGAAAGTTTATGTTAAAGTTACTGATGTAGCTGTGTTCCAGAAAATGAGCAAGACATTCTAGCCATTTCAAGTATGACAACATGCTGAAGCAATCGTCGCGCAGTACAAAACGTTGATACTCTGGATATTAGGGGTATCTTCCGCTGGCAGGTGGTAAAAGCTCAAGGCTGCTTGAATATACTAGTCAGAGAATTGCATTTAGCATCAACGCTGTTGTGTAAACATCCCTAAATGAAGGATCTTGCTGTGATCATGTAGAGATGTCCTTTCTTTCAATAATTTATTTACTTAATTTGTGTGAATTCACCCTTGAGTCATGTGAAAGTTATAGACACAACACTATGTACCAACCCACAAAAGAAGTTTAAAAAAATTTCCTGAACTTAAAAAAAAATAATATTTTCTCTGGACAGTTTTAAGAGTCGACATCCTGTGTTAGAGTTCTCTAATCATCACCAGCACAATTTACAATCAGAACACACAGAGAGCCAGTTCAGACCAGCTCATCTGTTGACTTTGGCAGAAGCCCTTAATCTCACTGTGTGCAGCTGCCACTTGAGAGCTGGGGACTCGGCAGAGAGCCGAAGGAGGGTGGGATATGGGGTTGGTCAAGGCATGAACACATAGGCCTGCTTCATATCAACAGTCGTACACTGCTTTTTTATAGTCTTTTCATTTTACAGCCTTTAAAAAAAAAAAAACAAAAAAAACCTGAAATTAAATGAGGACCTCTCATGAGCCACTGCGCTCCAGGCATAAGAAATTGTAATGTCTGGCTTCCAGAAACTGTCCCGTCAAAATGTGCTTCTGATTAGGTGGCTTAATTACAGCTGTGAAAACAATGTTGATTTAGGCCTCAAGATTCCAGTGCATGTCAGCCGTTATTAGCTAGCCTTGGACTGAAGCCACCATTTTAAAACTCTGTACCACTAAAGTCACACACTGCCTGACAACTTTTTATTTAGGTAGAAATGTTGCCAGAAGCAACACATTTTATGCAAAATATTTTTCATTGCGCAAATTTCAAATGTGACACTGTTGATGGACATAAAATGGGTAGTTACGGCTGGACTTCACCGAGTCCAAAGCAAAAAAAAAGAAGAAGAAGAAAACCCACCCTGTTTAAAATAGTTCTTATAAAGTTTGACTGACATAATGCTTAATTTTAATTCCTTTAATTCAGTTTTATTCCAAATCCAGCATGTTGGTTTAACCACCCAATTTTATTGCATCTAAATTTTCCTGACAGTTTCATTTGCTGTTGGGAAATAAAATTGCCATTTTTGCAACATGGGAAATAATGGCTAGTTTCAAAACCAATATGTTTGAAACTTCCTTTGCCTGAAGCAGGTTAAGGCACACACTCAATTTACTTTAGGGGAAAAAAACTCATTAAATAGTTTTTAATATTTTAATATAATTTAAGTAACTGCTTTCACAGTGGGAAAGCTTATTAGGCCCATGTATTTACACCTGCAGAGAGGTAAATGTTTGGGTAATTAGGTGGTTTCCAATACTTCAGCTTTTCATTGTAGTTGCAGAGTTAATGCCATGAATACTGTCAGTGGACACAATGCATTCGCCGCATTTAAGTATTACCTTTCTACTGGTAGTATTCTGCTTTCAAGTGCTCAAGGAGGAGATTTAAGTGGTTTGTTTAGTTGTTGTTTTTTGCTGTTTTTTGTCTGTTTTGAAAGCCTCCTCAATGACAAGAATTGGCTAAGGAATGTGAGTGAATATGTGTGGGTGTTAGCTCTCAGCAGTTGCCTGTGCTTTGGAAAAGCAAGGTCTACATTCTCACTTCACAGTTGCCATGAAATTCCAAATGTCCATGCTGTGCAGTTTAATGGAAACCATGAAGCTCCTAAATGACCACAGGTTTATTTCGATGTTAAGCACAAAACAAACCTTTCAAGTCATTGGCTGAGTTGCAGAAAAGGAGGGTCATGTTTTCAGGAAGCTAAGCTCCTTTCCCGTTTTCGTTCATGGTTTGCATTTCTATGGCATTAAAAATGTGTTTCTAGTGAGGTACTGAAACTACCAGCTCACAAGCAAGGGCCCTCAGTTCCCAGGGCTGAAAACAAGACACTTGGAAACTAGCGCTGTATTCATCTCCTACCCTAAGTGCTCAGGCCAGGGCAACAATTGTACTTCCTAGAGTAACTAATTGGAAATTAGTTCAGAGAGACTAATGATTTGGACACGGAAACAAGTCTAAAGCATAGATTCAAGTTTGCCTTGTAGAGAAACACTGCCCATTCATTTGCTGTCTGCGCCAGATTAACAGGGGAAAGGAGCTGAATGCCTATGTTTCATTTTGTTTGGTTTCTGAAGGGAAAAGGTAGAAACAAGCCAGTCTTTTATTTTATTTGCAAAATGATTTGTGAGACTTTGTGGAACTGGATGCTTCAGAAAGGCCCCAGTGGCTGTGGAGGACAACGTTGAGTGAGGAGACAGCTGTGTGATACTATTTTCCTTGTCAGATGTCTGAGCAGCAGTCCTTCAGAATGTGTTTCATTGGTAATATACAGTGCTTTTTATCTGCCAGCTGCATGTGTTCGCTTCGTGTTTGCTACATGCCTTTGTTTCTTTTGCCTTCCTCCCACACCTCACTAAGTGAAATTTTCAGAACATCAAAATAAGAGAAACTTTTTAATATGATTGCATGTACTGCTAGTGCTATAGTAGAAATAAAAGTATTGGGAGTGCTAGACAGGCTGTTATTTTGAGAACTTGATATTATAGACCAGGACATTTAACCCTGAGAAAAAGTTTTTACAAAAGAACAGAGCCAAGGAAACAATTTTACTGGTTTTATAGAAGAAAAGGAATATTCTCTACAAAGGCAGACAAATTCACTTCTTTCCAGACTCAAGAACTTTTACTCAGGCCAGAAGGTGCTTCCTCCTCCCTTTTGAAGAAGTTGTTTCAAGAAAGGGAGCTGAGAAGCGTCTATTATTCCCTGTTAAACTGTGGGTTAAACATAAAGAGAATGTCTGTCTTTTCTATGACTGTGAATTCACTGAGAAATTTTTGGAGGGGATTAAAGCATAGCTGTGCCTGAATGAGTCTAGCTCAGAAACTTAAATGGTGTGCGGATCCATGGAATCCAGATTGTCATCTTCCTGATGTTTTCATATCATTTTAAATTTAAATCACATAAAGTATACTGTTGTGAATAATGATTTTATTGTCCTGACTCCTGCTTAATTTTGCATTTTTTGTGTATCTCAAGCTAATTATACAGCACAATGTTAAAGAAGAAAATTCAGAGCTGATCTTCATTCATTAGCTTTGATGAAGAGTGCAAGGTGTTCAGATGCTACCTGGGAGTTGAGATTAGATCAATTGGTATAATTGGTAGAAGGATTTTTGTTGTCTTTCATGGCATTTCTTCTTACTTTGTAACAGCATCTCACTGTCCACTCTGTAGGGAGAAAATCTTGTTTCTCAGCCAGCCTCAGGAATGCCTGTGTGTGCAGCACGCCTTCAGTGCGGCATGCATAATGCTACATGCACTCATTAAAAAAAAAAAGAAATTGTGTTGGCATTTAACTGGATTGGGCTGAAGAATCTACAGTGGGGAAGTAAGTATCCCCCTCAAAAGACGTATTTTAAGTCCTTGTTAAGCAAAACCTCATGTTTACATGTTTATATTTCCCTCTGGATGGCAGGGAGGCAATGCCCAGCCCTAGAGAATTCAGTGTTCAGCTAGGGGCAAACCTTCCCTCGTAGGAAACAGCTTTCTCCAGTGACTCTTTCTCCTCTAAGTCTGCTCCTGGTACACTACCTTGGAAGTGCCAAGCATCATTTCCACTCTCAGTCCCACAGCAGATTTCTCAGTTGTCAGACTAGACCACGCAGAAGAGCAGTGAATCATTTACAGGCCAAAGGGAGATACTGATGGTGGTGAAGAAGGGTGCTGTAAACCACAGCAGTCTCCTTTAGCTTATGCCTTTCTGGAATTTATAGAATCAAATTTTTTGTTCATGTTCTTTTCTCCTACCTTCTTGTGTAATTGTTCATGTTTACATCCTTTTCAGCTGGGGAAAAAAAGAACAAGCCTTTGTGTTCTTTTCTGTGACATTTTCACTGTAGAGTAACATGTTTTTGTAGAAATACTTCTGCTTACCTACTTCCATTGTCCAATTGTTTGCATTTTGTACTTTAAGGATAAAAGTTAATGCAAGAAATAAAAAACTATGCTCTATAAAATATGTTAGAGAATATGACTTGCACAGATAAAAAGACAGGAAACTCAGTGTTAGGGCATAAAGCATAACACTGTTCTTCACTCATGTCTGTTCCTGTAATGTAGACATGATTTAGGGGCATACAGTCAGCAAGTTTCTTCTTAATGTTTATTTTTATTGGGTTTTACATATTTAAGTCACACTGCTTAATATTTAACCAGCATATACTTATTTATTTATTGTTGTCATCTTTAAATTACATATAAAAACCTTTCATGGAAGTCTGTGAAACCCTACATTATGTAGCAAAGGCAGTTTTTCCAGTTAATCATATTGAGGACCTATTTTCTCTAGAGACCTGGCTCCCTGAAGCATTTTGGCTTGTTGAATAAACTAATACTTGAAGAAGTTTTTAAAATATGAAATGAGTACGTGGTCGGGTAAAGAACCTCATTGTCAGCTATGGGGATATTATAATGATAAAAACCTTTTGAAGTGTTTTTGTTTCCTTTATTTTGCGTAACAGTTCAGTACAATTAAGGAGATTTAAAAACATGGTGTGTTCTTTAAGTTACATTTTTCCCACTTTACAGACATCTTTTTTTTTGTTGACTTCTTTTGGAAGCACTAGCTTTTGGAAAGGAAAGAGCCTCTTTTCATTAAGCGATCAACTGATTTTTTATTTTTTTTAATGAGAGGTAGGGTACCTTTAAAATACACAGTAAGTAATAAAGCATATTAAAAATATGGGCAAGGATAGCATGGAAAAGCAACAGTTTTGCTGCAACATTTGATGATATTAAGAAAGCAAAGTGGCATGATGATGATGTAATTATTTCTTTTCATCATTTTCAGATGGTGTAATTGTTTCAGTTCTTCCTGGTTTTTGTAGAGGGTTCCCTTGAACCTTTAGAGTCACATTAAGACACCACACTTATGAATCTGTGCCTGAGCTGCAACTGACCTGTGGTTCACTAAGGAAATGTCACCGTTAAGCTGACACTGCAATACTTGCCTTTGCTAAATTTGTATGTTCACCAATATTTTGAGAAGCCTTTTGTCCTATTTAGATATTATGGGTAATTAACCACAGTCATGAAATATCTCACTGATTTTTCAGGTTTTGTTGAGCACCTCTGTGTTTGTCACTTGATCACAAAATGATTGGCTTATACAGTGATTATAGGGATATAATCCCTGTTAGGTCCCTCTCAGTCTTTCAGACTTTGCAACACCCAAGTTTCTTTCACGGGGTCTCTTAATTTTATTGCACTCTTTTGGGAGCCTGAGCAAATCCTGCAACTTAACTAGGACTGCCTGACACTAATAACTGTCCCATTTCATTTTGATTTGTACATGTCAAAACATCTTATAGCTTTAGAAATTTCTAGTTGAATTTAATTACTTACTGAAGTTTACTATACTATAAATAAAAGATTTTTTGGAAGAACATAATCTAATCAGGAGCTCCAAGTAAAGGAATTTTAAGGTATCATTCTGAAACATAGGAAGCACACCAAATTACTGAAATATCCCTGTGTAAAATTATTTTTTAAATTTATGCTACAGCTTTCTTGCTACAAGCCAAAAATCTGAAGGATCTTCTCTCCAAGTCTCCTTCTATGCTTCTCATTAAATTTCGATAAAAACACTGTGTGCCAGATGAATGTTTTCACTGTTGTATATGGTGGCTTTTTAAAAAAAACTCTTCTGTGCTTTCAGAACACACATTTGCCATACGTATACCAAAGGACGAAATTCCATTAGCATTTTTTTAATGTTGATTCATATAAAATATGATTGGTATGCAGGAAATATTAGTTCCATTTGCCTCACTCAAACTACATGTTCAGCCTCACAGAAAGTGATGGTCTAGTACCTGACTGAAAAACAGTTCTTAAAGCTGATTGTACCCTTGAACCTAATAAGTATAAAAAAGTTCTGTTGAAGCAATTGTTACAGTGTTGTTTAATCTCAATCTGAAGTATAACTGTATATGTAAATTGGGCCAAAACCAATAGATATAGTAACCCTAGCTCACCCACACTCAAGTTGTTTATAACTGATAAGCTTGATTCCTTGCCCAGTTAGTGTAATTTGGATCATGCATTTACAAAAGACCTACATGTTAGCTGTCAACTGAAATTGAACCTAAAATATTTTTTTAGGCCATTCAGATAACAACTGTTATTTTATAAGCAATACTGCAGGACTGCCAACTGTGTTCCCTAACCATTACTGTTATAAAACTACCCTTTAGAACTACCCTACTGAATACACACTGCATGAGATACTATATGTAATTTACAGGAGAAGGAGTAATTTCCTCCTGAAGTTACATGAACCAGGTTTTACTGGGGATGAATGAACATTAAAATGTTTGTTTTGAATAAGCAAACACAAGTTTGAAAAATACCTCAAACCTACAGGGAGCCAAAGGTGAATCTTTCACTGAGATGTACTTAGGGGCAGGGGATGAAGCCCTTATCAGGATTGTGACTAAGAGGTGACAGTCTATACAACTTCATTGGATGACCAAGAAAATGCCTCTGCACTGGCCAGTGCTAGGAGCATGGAACCCTTTGTCTTCCTTCTGCATTGTTGGTTTAAATAATAAACATTCCTGTAGAGAAAATAAAGCTGAAAGCAATAACTGTTCACCTCGAAGTATGGCATAATGCTATCATTTTTCGTTCTGTCATTAGAGGATCTTTTAAAGAGGCCTCTTGGTTTAATGTTATTTAGATGAGCTGAGTTACAGGCCTGCAGCCTATTGCAAATGCAGATGTTCCTACTCAACATGCAAGTGTTCATCTATATTACAAACTGTGCTAAAACAAACAAACAAAAAACAACAGAAAAAAGTTTGTTTTTCAGATAGGTGCAGACAGGTTGCATTAGTCATCCAGCTTATCATCCCAATTCTGTCTCCTATGAGCTATCAACAATCCAGCATTTGTTACAGAATGCTAAAGGCTGTCAATTCATGAGATCAGAATCTCTCTTCACGTTTCAGGATCTGCAGTTGTTTTCTCCACTAAAAGGCCTTGTCTTTTCCTGACACCTCTTTGTAAGCCTGAACAGTACCATTTTCCTACTTGAAATATGAGTGCGATGCTCATTATGGTTTTTTTTTCATTGCTGAACATTACCCATTTTATCATCAACAACCTCTGCTGGAGGTGTGCCTGTTCCAAGTCACAGAATCACAGAACTGAAGGGGTTGGAAGGGACCTCAAGAGATCACTGAGTCCAACACCCCTGCTAAAGCAGGTACCATAAGTCCTTATGACAT
This sequence comes from Numida meleagris, assembly GCF_002078875.1. Lineage (NCBI taxonomy): Eukaryota > Metazoa > Chordata > Aves > Galliformes > Numididae > Numida > Numida meleagris. Next base: position 32,589,752 of record NC_034438.1, read on the forward strand.
GCTTCTTTTTACCACCTTTTATAAAGATAAGTTTGCTCTATGTCTTTGCCATAAATTACTGTTGAAAGAGGTGTGTGCTTTACACCTCAATCAATATGTTTCCTTTTTGGTTTCCTTCCTTCATATTTACAGCTTCTCTTGAGTTTTCAGTTTCTGCAAACTGGGTGTTTGCTTCTCTTTATAAAAAACAGATCTCTTATACAACAAATGCTTTTTCAATGGTTTTTAGAGAGATCTTGAAGGGGTCTAGTCCCTATAGATATGCTGGGAAAGCAAATAGGTAACATAATCTTCTTAATTTACTATAGTTTAGCAAACAACTGAATCTGCACAGACTCAGTGGATTGTCTTTTTAGTCTTGCCTTGCTAGCATTCTCATAGTTGAAACTGATAAGGCTACCACAAGGCATTCACTGCAGCTGCTCTCATAATTCTACTGTGCAGACACTCATCCAGTCTGTTCCAGCTTTGGTTAACAAGCCTCCCCACCAAAGGACACTCAAATATCATCAGTACATTCTGAGAATTGGCTTCTTGAGGGCATTTTCTGACTTAGTCTACATATTTATTCAAATACTTTTGAGAGAAATGGTGAGCAAAAGAATATTTTCAAGGCATCTGTCTTGAGAGTAACAGTGAGTTCCATGTTTGTTCGCATTTTAAAATGAGGTATCATTAGAATCCTAAAATGGTTTTTTTTTCCATTTTAAATAGTTCATTTGTTTTGTTAGCTACATAGATTCATTGTTCTGATCCTTATTCCTTAAAATACAGCAGATTTGGCAGAAATACACAGCAAAAAATAATATTCTGAATGCCTGAATATTTTTTAAGGTAAGAAAACTGAATCATAAAGACACTTCCAGTGTTTGCAGACCTTCCTCTTTTATATTGTTAAATGTTACTGTTAGAAATAATTACCTTTTCCGTCTTTTCCCCTTTTACGTGTATTGCTGATATATATTCATTAATTTTAAAGTGATAGAAGTATTTTATTGAATCAGTGTAATTTCATTTTTGCCAGAATCTTTGTGATGATTAGCTCTATGATTCTGCATTAAAATTAGTCTTTGGTAAAAGACAGGCAAATGCACTTCTGGCAAAACTCAGTTTCCTTGTGTGTTTAGTAATGAAATGCCTAGATGGTAGTTGCACCTGTTCTGAGCAAACAGATGAAAAGGAAGGTAGCTAAGCATTTTGCTGTGCGTGAGCAGTTAGGGGGCAAGCAGACACCATGCACCTTGACCACCTATTATGAAGCTTTTTGCTGCAGTGTCAAGTGAAAGCGAGTTAATTGGGTGAAGCTGTAGAGCATGTTAGGGGCATGGTAAAGGGTTGCTGTCTGACAGCTGAATGTCAGCAGAAGCTAGTCAAGTGTGGCTGAGAGACAGAGACCTGTCACAAAGTTCATGTGGACTATTGCACAGTTAGGGAGATGAAATGTGGTTCTGTCTCACTTTCTCCCTCATTGCATTCAAGCACCTTAAGATTTCACACTGTACGTGTCAACTCTTGTTCTCTAAGCTGTTTTCTCCTAACACTTCTGCATTCGAATGATTGGACAGAAGATGCTAATGTTTGGCAAAATGAATGTAAATACACTTCTTTCCTTTTTATGCTAGAGTGGCACTATGCATGCAACTCAGAAGAAACTCTGAAGGCTTATTTCAGACAGTCACACTGCCTAGGAGTTCAGCTGATGACTGAATACATTTCTCAAGAGAAAAAGAAGTTTGATACTTTAACTTGTTGGATAGGGGCTGCTTTTCCATGAGCATTGACAGAAGAAAAGTCTAAGCAGTGAGTGGCGAGGACTATCTCATGAGCCACTTGTGCCTCAGCGTAGGGTCACGTGTGCTTTAGTCTCCAGTTGTAGTCGTCATCTCATCTTCTTTCTGGAAAAAAGGAAAGAGCAGCAAAGGTGACAGTCAGAGAGAAATACTGATCAGAGGCAATAAAAAGCTGTAGTAAAATTCACATAGGCTAAGAAAGGCTTACTTGGAAGCAACAGGAGTGTCAGTGTCTTACAATACAATGATGCAAAACATGGAGAGCTGTCACAACGGCTTAGTAAGAGTACAGTGTACCTTTCAGTGATGGTTGCACAGCACAAAATAAACCAGTAACCATTCAGATTGGGTATTAAGACTAAAAGTAAATGAATAAAAGTTGCTTCTATTCTTGAGAAAGCAGAAACTCTGGTAGACCGTATGGGCAAAAATTATCTCTCATGAGATCATGCTCCTCTACTAAAGAATTTGGAAACTTGGACTGAGGTCTGTATAGACTAAGCATTTCACCATGCAAATAGTGAACATTTTTTTTTTTGCGCACTGTTTTGGAATTGTTACAGTGCAGTGCTGACAACTTGCCCTGAAAATGGGAGACTTCTATGTGTTTTCCAATGCAGTATCTGCTAAAAGGTCTTACTATGTAGGCTGTAAGGCAGATTTTTGGCCAAAATATTTGGAAATCATTAAAATTAACAATGCAAACCAAATTATCTGTCCTTAAGTGAGCAAGACATTGAAGATAAAGTGTTCTGATGTGGTAGGCCATCTAATCCCTTCCACTCTTCAAATGGAACAGGTTTAAGTATGTTTGAATAAAACAAGATTTTCTGTTAGAAAACAAACAAAATATTATGAAATCTTTCTTTAATTGTTTTTAATTGAGCCTCTAGAGTGTGATTTCACTGAACACATTAAATACAAAAGCACTATAAAAGCAGAAAAAAAAAGATTTCCAGATATTTTATAATCATGTTTGTTTAATAACTCCTGAAAGTTGAAGAGGGAATTCTTTGAAAATGAAAAAAAGCCGTTAGTATTGTTGGCTAGCAGCATCCAAGGAAGAAACTGTGTTGTGTGTCTACCTTTCTGACTTAATATATAATGAGTTGGCAGTCCACTGAATTATTCTCTGATGGTAAATTGTTTCCAGAATCCAGGCAGGAGTGCTGACAATTAGAATTTATACTGAATGTTACAATTTTCCTACTTTGTGTCAGAGCAGAAATTTAGTGTTACAGCCTCAGAATGCAGAATTGCAAAATCATTGACACAGGAAGCAAACTTTCTAGTTTTGGCCAGCATACATTCTTGCTTTGAAGAAGTTTGTTAACTAGAAATGTATTTTTTCCATTTTAAGCAGCCGTTTTTAGCATTTTCATCAGTCTGATGTTTTATTTGTTTCACTTCAAGTGAGAAATGGCTGTTTGAGCTACTTCTAACAGCAAGTGAATGAGCAGCATACTGAAGTCCATTGGCATTGTGTGGCAAAACCCAACTTGGTTTTGGTAGTAGCAGTCTGAGAAGGAGATTGTGAATGACCTGAAAAATGACATCTTTTTACAGGGAAATAGGTTTTCTACATAAGTGCGGCAAAATGGAATCACAATGCTTGTTTATTTAATGCTTACTGAGATTGCTGTTGCCGCAGTGAAGTGATGGAACAGGTTGCCCAGAGAGGTTGTGGATGCCCCGTCCCTGGAGGCATTCAAGGCCAGGCTGGATGTGGCTCTGGGCAGCCTGGTCTAGTGGTTGGCGACCCTGCACTCAGCAGGGGGGTTGATAGATGGGAGAATGGATGATCTTTGAGGTCCTTTTCAAACCAGGTCATTCTATGATTCTGTGAACACACAGTGATAGCACAGATGGAAGAAGCTGGAAAAATATTATTGTCCATTTGGTTTGCTGCCTACAGGTATATACATTCTAGATTTGGGGTGAGGGAGAGAGAAGGGAAGGAACCAGTACCAGAAATCAACTGTGAAGAAATATATTGTTTCCTACTTTTCCCCTATTGCTTTCTGCTTCAGCTTAACTCACATTTCTTTCTACTCTTGAGTGGTTGTGCTACAGCCTTTTCAGAGGTTTTAGAGATTGCTGGGAGAAACTACAGCTTGCTTCTTCCTCTGCACTTCTCTTTTCTGCCAGGCATCCTCACTGTCTAGGTAGCTTGTCGTGTGGTGACTTCCAATAGATAACACTTTGGCCTTGTATTTCAGCAGTTATCTTTAATTTGCCATGTGATGAAAGAATGAGTTACAGAGAGTTATACTCTATAGTATACAAAGGTATATAGTATATACAAAGGTAGTACGTTGCAACTTCAGTATTCTTCCTGCCCTTTCATTTCCTCCCATTCTTGGTCATTTTGTGTTCTAAGTGGCTTCAGAACTTCCTTACCTCAGTCAGAGCGATACCTGAAAGTTTGTTGTTCACAATCCAGAAGTCTTAACTCTCAAAGCATGTTACTGAGTTTACTTTTCTGATATATATACAGAGAGATAATTTTATGTATGTTACAAAAGGAGAGAAAGGAAGTTTGTGCTGCTGTGTTTTGAAATTGGATATTTGAAAGGAGTTTAAAGTGACTGAAGTTAGTGGTGGGAAATTGCTGAATTGGAAAGAGTTGCTGTAACACACAAATAACAGAGGGCAGTTGAAAAGTTGTGGTATTATAGTGAAAATTGTGGTCCAGTAAAATTATCTTTGTGTTAGCTTTGAAGGCTGAAACCATTCTGACTGATTTGTGGCTTCCACTCTGGTCATAGATCTTACTCCTACTGTTGGAGATAAACAATGTATTTTTGACAGTGTATTTGTGTAGTTATTTGTTTGCACTACTGAGAAAACAGATGCACAGTCTTCTACTTCCAAGCATCTGACTGCGTGTATTACTTCACAAGTACTGATACATAAAAGCAAAATAGGGTGTCTTTGATCTCAAAATGATGCTTTTGGATAGGCTGGTTCATTCATACCAACATAATACTGACAGTATTGTAATATTCCCTTGCAATATCATACATTATAAAGCAACCCATTATGAATCAGTTTTAAGTTTTGTAAAACAGCACATGTATCATGAGACAACCTCTTAACTAGATCCTAAATGTGATCATAGGTTAGTCACAAAAGAACAGTAGAGAACAATTGTTTTAGAAATCTTTTTTCCATGTCTAACAATAAAAAAATTGCTTGAATTAACTATAGTGTAGAAAGCAACTATTTCATAATACAGACTAATCTTTTATATATTTTTTTTTCTTTTGAGAGAATGTGTTTCATAAAGTTAGACTATCAGATTTTGAAAAATGGCCATTGGACGTGACCAACTACTGTGTTCCGTAAACATTCTGAAAGCCTATTTTTGCTAGACCTGCTGTGTCCCAAATACTTATTTACCTGATGAAGTGTAACAGTTTAGATGGAATCATTTCGGCTTATCAGGTAAATAAAAGTGCTATGTTAAAGATTTACCTGAACAGACACCTTATTTAAGATATGTAATTCCTCTTTTACAAATTACCTAAATGCATATTTATGTGACGGATAATCATCACAGCCCTGGCATAGTCATCTGAGTTTGTCAGTTTAATACATATTTTAGAAAGGTCTCTAAATATAATAATGTTGAATGGGCTCTGCTGGGGAGATTATAACTGCCTTTAAAATTCCATTGTATGGGTATGTGTTCAAACAATGTGTATTGTAACAGTTCTGCTTGTTTTCTCCTACTAACCTGGAGAACATGGTTTTCTTATTCTTCATGAGTGTATATAATGATATTGCATCAAAACAGTTCTTATGAGTAACAGCCAAGATTTTTTTTACACCAATCACATTGTTATTCAATCTGATTTCCCTTCTACTCAATGAATAGTGTTCTGTTCCTTGTAAGATGTACAGCACAGGATCTGGATAACTAAAGCAGAGCTTTTTTCCTCCAACAGTGAAGCTTTTACTGTAACATAGTCTATTGACTTGCTGCCAATCATTAAGTTTCATACTTTTTTTTGCTGTTGTCAAAGGAAGTCTCATTTCTCATCTCTTTACTGGGATTTTGATGCCATATTCCTTGAAAAATAACATCACTATATAAAAAAAAAAGAATATTATGAGGTACTAATTGTAGCACGTGATTTTTAGTTGTTAAAGTATGCTGATAAATTAATATAATGAAAGAAGTACAAATTTGTATGTTTATATTTATCTTCAGTATTTCCATAGTGAAACCTGTTAATAACTTATGTCTTAGTGACTTCATTTGCTTACACACAGAAGTATTTTTAGAATGTCACAGTTTTGTGACATTGCATATTTCAATATCTTCTAAATATTTTCTATGAATGACTCTTCTTTTAGAGAGAATTTATGCCAGCTAATTAAAGCACACATATAACAGACTATTGATCAGTGTAAGAGGTGGATGCCTTCATTGAGATCTCATTTCAGATATGCTGCTACAAACACAGTGAGGCTTCTTCGTGCTTTTGCTCCGTAGCGGTTCCCATTCTGCACAGCATTAAGCAGGACTGACTAGGCAGAGTGTTACAGATCACTCTGGTTATCTCATCCTCATAACCACCATAGTTTAGAAAAACTAAAGGCACTATCTCATTTTAACTATCTCCTTGAACCAGTCATCTGAATTGTCTGCTATATGTGTTCTTAATGAAGGTGTACCATAACCCAGCTGTTTACAGGAGCTGCAATATGGCTTGTGATGAGCCAGGAAATCAAAAGAGTCCACATCAAAGAGAACTGTTGAGTTAGGTGTTAGAAGCAACCATTGATTTTTCTCCAGCAATAGTAAGAGGGGAAAGGGGAATCTTTCACGAACGTGTCTTCATACATATGGTTGAGTCTGGACTTGTTGAAATATGAATATACATATACCCTGCTGCCTCTCTCTGTATATCTGTGAGTCTGTGTATTGGAACTTGTGTGCCTGCATATATGTGCATTTCTGCCTCAATGTGTATTTGTGTATGTGTATGTGCATACACTCCTTCTTAAATGCTGAGAAGAGGGTGTTTAAAAAATAAGATATACAGTAACAGCCTTACTTTTTATCTTATCTGTAGTCATGCTTTGCACGTGAAGTTTTCACATACTTTCTGCCCTAATGAAATGATTGATTATATTTTTCAGAGCTATGTAGTACCTTGGCTAAAAATACCTCGATAAAGGGCAGAAAAGTAATATGACATTGCATTTTGTATTTTTTAATAGATATTCAAAGAAATGTTCAGTGTCTCTATTTAGTGTTTATATTAATGTCAATATACCGATGTTTGTAATCTTTCAAAGTAGAATGCACAGTGTTTTGGTTCTGCAAGTTATTTAATGTTGAATTTTAGCTGATCTAACCTTTGTAACTGTTTGACTGAATGTCTGACTCACTGAAAGATGAGCTGTGTTCCCCGGGCAGGTACATTCAGTGTATATTCTCAACAATCTTCTAACAGGCTAATGTTCAAAGAATATTAAGTGTTTGATTTCAAAGTATGGCAAAATATATCTTAAAGTAATTTAATAACTTCCATTGGTAACAAAGCACATTTTTCCCAACAGCAGTGACAGAGATAAGCTTGTTTACTTGCTTAAGAAAATCAGAACTTAGGAATGATGATGAAGAGGAGTGAATGTTTCCTGTGCATATTTTAAACACTTCAAATAATATGGACTATAGTTTTATAACACTTACTGGTGCAGAATACTTTTATGGGTGATATTCTTTGTTTCTGCTTATTAAAGGCTTGTATATACATATATATATATTCAGGTGTCATGTATTTTAAATAAACATTTGAAACAAAAAATGAACACTCGCAGATACTTCATATACACCTATTTGTAAAAGGTATAATATTATGTAAGTATTGAATGCATAATAATATATATACCATTTTTCTTGCTTGCTTAACATTGAATGTAGAATCTTTCAGGATTTTATTTTTAATATTTTTTCATTTTACTTCAGGAATCAAGAGGGAGTTCAAACATCACCATGACTTCAAGCTAGGAATTCAGCCTGACCAGTGTTGAATCCCAGATTTTTTGGCATTGCAAGCTGATCTTGACACATCCTACAACAGTTTTATGCACAATAGAGCCAATTCTCACTCTTCAGTCTATTCCTTCAGCCTGAATGTCACATCGAGTCCCAAAAGAACAATGGAAAATGGATTTTGTATCAATAATCTTCTAGAAGGAAAAAAATTGCATTAATGTAAAATGATGCAATTAAAGTGCAATTTTGCTGTTACCTTTGAATTGTAGTTCAGCGTTTGTATTTTTTGACATTAATTTTACTGTTTTATGAAAATGTGCATTCATACGTTCACATTTCTATGCTTCTAGTTCTTTGCATACCAAAACAGTTATTTTTTTTAACTTTTATTTATTGTGGTTGCTCATTTTTTATGTAATATATTTTTAAATGTTAAAGAATGACACATTTTGGGTAATTTTCCTCAGTCTTAAAAAAAAAATCAATAAGCCATTTTAGTCTCTATCTATCAAAGTTGTTTCATACTTGTCTATTTTAAAGCAGGACTGCAATACTTTAATAGGATTGAGAGAGCTATTTGAAATGTATGCCAATGATTCCTGTCATTTCATGGCAGCCCTGCCATGGTTCACTGAGCCCCCTCTTTTCTCTTGTCAGCTCAACTGAAGACAAGCATTTAGTTGCAAACTTTAAGCAGGTTGTGCAAAACAGAAATGATGTGACTGCTTCTCTTCCTGCACAATAATGTCACTGCTGGTCAATGTGAGAAGGTCAGGTTGCTCCTTGTAAAGCTACATGATACCACTTGCCTATTTGAACAAGTTAAGTTAACTGCTGAATCTGGTCCCAGCAGGCATTGAAAACTCACCCTTTTATCAAGTCTGCATTTCATAAGAAAGAAGAACAATTGTGCAGGGAGGATTTATGATGATATGTTTATGTACTTTATAAGGACAGTTCCCAAACCAATGTTGCAGGTAATATATTTAGTTTAAGCTGAAAGAGTTTAAAGTAATGGCTGTTTTGACCTTCAAATAGACTCCTTTTTTGTTGTTGTTGGTAGGACCCAAGAGTGACGCCCATCTTTGATGCTGACAGAATTTAAAGCAAGGCCATTGCCCTGCATTTTCTGCCTTGTAGCACACAAAAGTAAAATTGTATGTCAGGCCGAGATGTCGGGGAGCTGACAAGATGCCCCAGTGACATTTCAGCTGGAAAGAGCAAGTGTCTTGCAACCAAGTGGTCAAATATCAAATAATAGGTCAAGCAGGAAGGAGCTGAGTTCTAACCACAAAGAGGTTTCTGGTAACTTACTTGACAAGCTATTGGGCGCTTTGTGGCTTGACAAAGTGATGTTCTGTTGGGTATCGCTAGACAGACTGTTCTTTATCGCCTTCAGAAGATCAGACATTGACATTGATTACACTCTTTAACCCTTAAAGGTTAAATCCTAGCAGTTTCATCACTGTGAATGAAGAACAAAAGAAAATTTGTAATATACCACTTGTTTCCATATTAATCACTGAACTCCCCAATGCTATTAACTTTTGATGTACTATGTAGTTTTTGACAAAAAGATTGAATGCAAAATCTATATAATAGATTGTTTCTTATTATGGACCAGTGATACATTAGAAAAATAATATTATGCATTATGGAATTTGTAGTTTCTTCTAATATGTCAAAGACAGGATTTGATTTTAGAGTCCTGACTACTGAAATTCCATTTTTTCTGGAAAACAATATTTGTGTAGATAATAAACGACTTACGATGATCAAAGTATTCCAAATGCCCTTGTTCTCAGGTACCAGAAAGGCTGATATAAATCTCAAATAGCTGACAAAAGAACTTCAATTGAAGAGTTTCAGGTTTTCAGGGAGCCTCTTGTGCAAGTCCATTGCTGACAGTCATGATGTGCATGTGTGCTAATACACAGCCATGCAAAAACAAATAATAAATTCTCCAAAAACAAACTCTCACAATAAAAGTTATCTGATACAGGAAAAACACTCCTTTTCCTTACGCTGATGAATTTAGTTTTGAATACTGAAGACAGAGGTTTTGCTTCCCTCCAAAGCGCTGGCTCATCTCCTTCCTGGCAGAGACCGATCCTGGTAAAGGTGCTGTAAGTACCGTGTTCTTCCCTGAGAGATATAACGTCAAAGATCTGTTATATTTGCACAAAGAAAGAAATAATACATTTCATAATATATTGAGCAGTTTTTCTCGATACTGCATGTAGAAGTGCTTGTGTGTTTCATTTTTAAAATACATTCTCATGATACTCTATAGTTTCAGGAAGACAGTGTCTATTTCCTTGCTATCTTATTTCAACCTACTGAAGAAAATTGCAATGTACTTGTCCTTTCCCTGTCATTGCCAATACATGTGATATTGTGCTATGTGTGATACATGTGATCTGTAGATCCAGAGAAGTGATTTATTTATGAAATCTGTTTTTCTTTCTGAAATCCGTACCTAGCTGTCACTAGGACTGATCGCCTCTAGTTACTTCAACTGCTCCAAGCATTAAGATTGTATAGAATCCACAGCTATAGTAAACTTATTGTAGTTAATAGAAATAATCTAGAAAGCTATGATTTCTCACATATCTGTCTTATGCACTTTCATTGAAAGGAGGGCATATACCTCATTCACTCTGTTTAAATACTGACCAGCTGAAGAGACTTTGAAATATGTGCTGTTTGGATGTCAGATGTCTAATTTGTAAAGGGAAGCTCCTCTTTCACATATTGTAAAGAAGTTGTTGAGTAATAACTGGATTATCATGAGTTAAATGCTCCCACGTTACTTTTCCAGGCGTCTGATAAATTGGAGTTTGTGATAAATTCCAAGCAAATAGAAGAAATCCAGCTGGCAAGATCTCACATTAGTAGTTTACAGATGTTCCCACCAAGGCATTTCTTTGCATTTTTTGGGGACGCAATAAAAATCATGCTTGTGTAAATGTGGCAATGCAGTTTGGTAACAGTAGCTGCCAAAAGAGCATCCATGACTGTTTCATACCATTTGCTCTCTTTGTCTTGCTTCAGAAGTTACAAAGTTTGAGGCCTTGAGCCTTACTTTCAAAGCTCTACATGGTTTGGGCCTGGGATGCCAGAAGGACTGCTTCCACTTAAGGAACCTCAGTTCCATTATCTATATTGTTCTATGAGAACAACCAAGTTTTCCTTAGAAGGAAGCCAGTTTTTGGTGGGATTAGAATATTCTCCAGGATTTTTGGGAAATCACACAATAAATAATTGATTACAGATCTGCCTTCTTGTAGCTCTAAAAATAAAAACAATTTATTTTCCCTATAAGCAACTCTTCTCTAGAAGGAGACTGTAAATTATATGATTTCCTCTGAATAGGAAGTTTTACAGTTTTTAATACAAATTCTGTGAGTATGTGTTTGTGTACACTTCTCAACAAAGAGTTTATTGGGCTGACTGCATTATCACTCCACCTACTGTAAACAATTAATACTGCAGCAGTACCAGAGAAGGGCTTTTCAACTCTCCTTTCCCCCCCTACTTACTTGCAAATTCAGTACAAGCTTTAATGTTAGTAAAGTTTGATGTATAATTATGGGAGCCTTCTCCTTTGCTGGAAAAGAATTTTTATTTCTTTACAAAGTTAATAAAGGACAGTTGAAGTTGGAAGGCACTTCTGGAGATCCAGGCCATGTGCTCAGAACATGGTTAACTAAAGTTACTGAGGGTCATGTCCAGTTGGGATTGTGTATCTGCAATAATGGAGACTATATACAATCTCTTCTGATAGTCTATTCCAATGTGAATTCAACCTGAAAGTAAAAATGCTTTTTTTCTTACATTTAGGTGAATTTTGTGTATTTCTGTTTTTGCCTGTTGCTGCTTGTCCTGTCACTAAGCACTACACAGAAGGGACTATCTGCATCTTCTTTACTTTGCAGGTATTTATATACCTGAGCCTTATCTTCTACAAGCTATGAGAATCACAGCTCTCTTAGCTTCTCCACATAGGATAGATACTTCAGGCCTTCCAACAATCACCTTTGTGGACCTTCACTGGACTCACTCCAGCATGTCCATGTCTTCCTTATAGAGGCCCAGGAGGGGAACTAGCACTCCAGGTGCGCTGAAATCAGTCACATCCCTCAACCTTCAGTCAACCCTTCTCCTGAAGTAGTCCCAAGAGGCTGCTGGCATCCTTTTTTTTTTTGACTCTTTCCTCCGAGATAGAGGCTGAGACCTGGGAAGAAAGAGAACACATCAGGTGAATGATTGCATGGATGGGCTGTAGTGACCATGCCTCAGTGCTGTTCATGATCTCAGGGAATATGGGCCTGGCAAAGAGCAGAGTCAGGACCCTAAACTTCAGTAAAGTGAACTTCCGTCTGTCTAAAGAATTGTTGGATGAAATCCCTCTGGAAACTGTCCCTAGGGACATAAAAATGGAACAGAGCTGGCAGTTCTTTAAGGACACCTTTCAGAGAGGATAAGAGCTCTCCATCCCTCAGTAAAAAAGGAGGCATGAAACTATCATAGTTGAACACATATCTGCTGGGCAAACTGAAGGAAAGCAAGGAAATGTACAGGCAGAGGAAGCAGGGGTATGCAGCCTAGGAAGAATTCAGGGATGCTGTCTGGATGTGCAGAGAGGATCAGGAAAGATTCTACAGGTATACTGATCTGAAGAAAAAGGCCAAGGAGAGTGTACCTCCTCTGATCAATGAGAAGAGAGAATTGGCTTCCACAGACATGGGGAGGTCTGAGGTAGTCTTTCCTGGTAGCCAGGCTTCTTGTGACTCTGACATCCCTGAAACTCACGTCCCTGAATCTCTAGGTGAAGGCTGGGGAGCAAAATCCCTCTTACTACAGAGAAAAGCAAGTCTGAGACCAGCTAAGACTGAATGTGTACAAGTCTATGGGGCCTGATGACACACATCCCAGGTCTTGAAGAAACTGTCTGATGTGGTTTGCAAACTGCTCTCCATTATATTTGAAAAGTCATGGCTGTCAAATGAAGTCCCGGTGACTGGAAAAAGGAAAGCATCACTTCAATTTTTAAGAAATGTGAGATGGAAGACCCAGGAAACTACAGACTGGCGAGCCTCACTTCGGTGCCTGGGAAGATCATGGAACAGACCCTCCTGAAAGCTATGTTAATCGAGGAGGTGATTCAAGGTAGCCAGAGCGGTTTCACCAAGGGCTGATGGTGCCTCACCAATCTGATGGCTTCTACAATGGAGTGACAGCATCAGTGGGCAAAGGAAGAGCAACTGATGTCTTCCACCTGGACTTGTGCAAGATCTTTGATATGGTCTCACAGCACAGTTTTATCTCTAAACAGGTGAGATATGGATTTGAAAAGTGGACTATTCAGTGGTTAAAGAATTGGTTGGATGATTGCACCAGAGGGTTGTGGTTAACGAGTCTACGTCAAGGGGAAGGCTGGTGATGAGTGGTATACTTTAGGGGTCCATCTTGGGACGAGTGCTCTTCAACATCTTTATCGGTGATGCAGACAGTGAGATTGAGTGTATTCTCAGCAAGTCTGCTGATGACACCAAGCTGAGTGGTGCAGTGGATACAACTGAAGGAAGAGATGCCATCGAAAGGGACGTGGATAGGCTTGGGAAGTAGGCCCACGTGAATGCAATGATGTTCATCGGGGCCAAGTGCAAGGTGCTGCACCAGGGTCCAGGCAATCCCAGATACGCGTACAGACTTGGAGAAGAACTCCTTGAGAGCAGCCCTGTGGAGAGAGACTTGGGTTTCTGGTGGACGAAAAGCTTGTCATTAGTGAGCCAGCAGTGAATCTGTGCTTGTATAGTGGAAGGCCAACTGCATCCTGGTCTGCATCAGAAGAGCGGTGGCCAGTGAGTGAGGGAGGTGATTGTTGTTCTCCTCTACTCTACTCTCTTGAGGCCCGTCTGGAGAACTGAGTCCAGGTGTGGGGCTCCTAGCACAAGAAGTATGCGGAACTGTTGGAGCGTGTTCAAAGGATGGCCATGAAGATGCTCAGAGGGCTGGAGCACCTAACCTATGGAGACACACTGAGGGAGCTGGGCTTGTTCAGTCTGGAGAAGAGAGGGATTAGGAGAGACTACATTGCTGATTTTTGATACTTAAAGGGAACTTATAAACAGGAGGGAGATGGACTTTTTACATGGCCTGATAAAACAAGGGGGCATAGTTTTAAATTAAAAGAGGTGAGATTTAGGTTAGAAGTTTGGAGGATGCCCCATCCCTGGAGGCGATCAAGGCAAGGCTGGATGGGACCCTGGACAACCTTGTCCGATCGGCGGCAATGCCTCCCATGGCAGCAAGATTGTATGATACTAAAGATCTTTTCCAACCCGAGCCAGTCAATGTGTCTGTGAATGCTCAGCAGTAGATAGAGCCCACTGAACAATTTTTCTTCCTTCCTTGTTCACTACTCCTACGTCATCTCTCTTCGTAAGATAACACTACTAAATGATCACTGCTGATCCTAGATCATCTTCTCATGGCCTGATTAAAACTTCAGAAGTTGCTAGATTTTGTTATGACTTACTGAATAAAAGTCATTAATTAAAAAATAAATAAATAAATAAATAACACTGGATCCGCTCTAAGCACAAATACTGTGATCATTATGATTTAATTATCCTTTGTTTTCATGATGAACAAATGTATAACCTCCTAATGCAGGTTCTTCAGAATGAAAGCCAATTACATTTAATGCATAAACACATTTACATTTCTTTTTTTGCATGATACATAGCTAACTCATATAGCAGCCTGAATAACTGTTCACTCATCAGTGCTTGAATGGCTTAATTTACAGGAATGGTTCTGAATGTTCTAGCAACAAGCATCATAGACCATTTAGATGAACAATATTCTGTTAAGTAAATCATACATCTTTTACACTTTACAGGGGAAATACCATTGGATGGAAAAATATGGTATATGTGTATGGTAGTGATACATTTGTATGAATCAAGCAATATATTCAGTACCTTCAGTGTATACTAAGTTTGTTGATTTGCCAGCCCACCATGACTCCATGTATAAAATCTCTTTAATGGGTAGGATTCTGCTGGCACGCACTGGCTGGCACCCCTGCTATATTCATCCCATAACATCCCAATGATGTTTGAATGAATTAAAAATGCTTTAAAATAATTTCAAAATCCCTTGTTCACGAGGTAATTATGCAAAGAGCAAGGGAATTAAGAATAAAATATGAAGTCCTTTCCTACTTCTGTGCTATGTGACAGTTAATAAAATTTGTTCCTGTAAACAATAGCATGGGAGAAATCTTTCCTGCAATATATTTGTTGAAGAAGATGCATTCTAGTTTCAGGCTTTATTCTCAGTTGGCTTACTGATACAAGTTGATGTCAGACATTTGGGATGGGAAGCTGTATTATTAAAGCACTGACCTTAACGAGAGTCATGCAGCTAAAATCCTGCACAGTTCTTTTAAAATGTCAGGTGTTAATGTTATTTAAATGCAGTATTTGGTGGTTTAATTGAGTCATGCTTCATTGTCTTTTACTGCACATTAATGCCAATGAAACACTGATTGTTGACAGAAAGTTCTCTTCAGCAAAGTACACACTGACATATCATGCTGCTGGAAGAATAGAGTGGAAGGCAGAATATTCTTACCCTGCTGGAGGAGGAATCCTATACTGTCTAAATGGTGGCAATTTTCATTATGCACTGACAGGAAATGTGAACTGGATTTTTTTTCTTGTATATGTTTTCATGCTGCCTTTTGAGAGGACTGATAAGACAGACCTGTTGGGTCTCTAGATAAATTCATCTCAAGATTTTTGATGGGTGTGTTATGTAATTTAGTAAATGTACCTTGAAAAGTGCAAAGCCAACTTCAGAAAGATTTGTTGTGGGAGCACTTTCTGATAGCTTTTGTAAGCTTCCTTAGGACACATCAGTAGCTTTTACTCTTGTCTTTGTCAAAGTTTAGAAAAAATAACATCATTTTCTTTCTCCATATACTTCTTAATGTTAAATTTCCATGCTGAGCTAAAAACCTCAAGGGGAAACAGGCATGGACATAGCATGTAAGTTATAGAAAATTGTAAATCGTGGACTCGCAAACAAGAGCTCTTGAAGTGGAATGTGAGAAATAGTGTACATTGGTGTTCTTAGAAAATCTCGTGTGCACAGTAGATGGGTATATTTCATACTGTGCTTCTGCATGGTAGAATAACTGTTCCAAAATAACCTCCTCATATGGATAGCTGCTATAAACTTCCTTATTTTGGCTGAAGTAGCCTGCAAGCTTCTTATCTAGTCCCACAGGGTTTTGTGTTGTTTTTGGGCTTTGTGCTTTCTAGGATTTTTCTCATGACTGCAGAATATTTTCTGGAAATCATTAGAATTCTGTGTCCTGGAAATGAGTTTGCTCATGACTCACAAATGTTTGATTTTTTGCAAGCCAATGTCATTTTTTAACTTGATTTTAGCCAGCATCGTTGAAGTCTGCAACTGCAAATGGGCCCAGTTTATATGAAACTTTTGATATATTTTCTGAACTTTCTGATTCTGATGCTATCTTGTTTGGTGACATAAGGATAACACACTTTGTGGAGAGAAATATGGTTCAGTGGGCAAGGCCTATAGGAATCTGATGCTCGGGACCCAATTCTTGTATAATGCCACTGGCTCAAGGGAAATTAAAAAAAAAATCCTTCCAGTTTTAGAAACTCAAAACTGTGCTGCGAAGAGCACTGACCAATACAGGGTGGTGAAGCTGTATGTAAACTTGTGGGAACCTGGTGTAGTTACAGTCAAACTGTCCATGCAGTGTTTTTGTACATAAACGGCTTTAGTTCTAGTCAGTTGGTCAAAATGCTCCAAAGAGGAAGGCATGTAAAAATGACCATTTAAGAAAACTATGATAATATTTTTCTGATTTTTTTTTTTTTACTTTAGGGAAATAAGATAAAAAATGGAGACCAGCTATATAAAGCTTTAACTGTGAAAGACCAGAAAAGACTTGTGAATCTCTGGGTCTTTAGAGGATATGAAGTAACTTGCAGCCTTGTACTACAGAAAAAGCCTAATTATTTCTAAGAAAGGGTTTTGTGTGATTTTACTAATGGATTAATATTTCAGGTGGTTGGAGCACTTCCCTTATGAAGACAGGCTGAGGGAGTTGGATGTGTTCAGCCTGGACAAGAGAAGGCTGGAGGGAGAATGCATTGTGGCCTGCCAGTGCAGGAGGGAAATCTACTTTCGACACAGGTAAATAGTGATTGGACAAGGGGGAACAGTTTTAAATGAAAAGCGAGGAGATTTAGATTAGATGTCAGGGAGAATTTTTCACTGAGAGGGTAGTGATGTGCTGATACAGGTTGCTCAGAGAGGTTGTGGATGCTCCATCGCTGGAGATTTCCAAGGTCTGGTTGGATGGGGCCCTGGGCAGCCCGATCTACTACTTGACTGTACTGGCAATCCTGTACGAGGCAAGGGTGTTGAAACTAGGTGATCTTTGAGGTCGCTTCCAACTCAAGCTGTTCTGTGATTCTATGATATGTGCAGAAAATGCTGGCTGTGTCCCTCTGTCAGAAGCAGAACAAAAACCTCTCCTCTTTCATGTCAACTTCTCCTTAAAAGAAGACAGAGAAAAAAATACACATAACCTCAGCTATCCCTTCATCATGGAATCCTTTTATCTGTGAGCTTGAATGTAAATTATCCTGAATAAGAATTTCCACCCATTTTTGCTGCAGTACTTAAAAAAAAAAAATCCTCACATGAAAACTGTTACCTATCTGCAAAATTATGTCCTGGCCATCTCCGCTATACTAATAACCTGAAGTCTGTGAAGGTATCCTAATTTACTGAAAGTGTGCATTTTCTCATGTGAAACATTCTCTTCTACAATTGTAACTACATTTAATGTCTTCACTAAGTATCTGTGAAATACTTATGTTGTTTGAATTTGCACTTCTGTACTTGGTTGACTGGCTGATCACTGCACAGGGAAAGATAGGGGAAGCAATAAACATTACTCCTGGGATATTGCATTTACTAGAATTTCTAACATATTGCTTAAAACCTAAGGGTGAATACCTTGACTGAATGACTTTGGACTCTCATTAATTGTAAATTTAAGAATTGATAAGTAGGATCGTTTATGAATGTCTGAGACCTCTTTCCCAGTAAGCTAAAATCAAATGCAGCCTGTTTTCTACACAAATAAAATTAAATTTCTATCTTAAAAAATCCACTGTTCGTTTATTTTTCAGGAGGAATCTACCTATAGTATTCTTCTGTGGTCACAGGTCCTGACCAGACTGCAAAAGTTACATTCACAAGTCAAATAATACCATTCTCTGCAGTAGAAAATTAGGTTTCTTTCCCTATCAGAAGCATGCAGTTTAACAGTGGGCTGAGCAGGAACATAAGATTCTTCCTATTTCAGCAAAAATGTTTCTGTCTCACGTACACACACAGCTTGACTTCCTGAAGGGTACAGATTAAACAGTTGGGGTTATTTGAAAAAGTGTCTGAAGTCTTCCTTCTAGCCAGAAAGAATTGCACTATAAAGATTTATAATTTGAAAGGGAGGAGTTTCCTCTTTTTGGTGCAGCACAAAAAGCCTTGGTTTCTTTTAATAACTGAAATGGTTTCTACCTCTGTCTGAGTCTGCGAGAACTTCTTACAAAGTTCACAGTGTAGTTACAGTTCACCATGTGAGATAGTCAAATACAAACTTATTTCTTTGTACAGCTGCTAGTCATCTTTGTTCATTGTCTGTTGTCTAATTCACACCCAATTTAGAGACTGTAAATCTGAGGCTCTCAGAAGGATATAAATCTTAGGGAGATGAAGTTGAAATGCTTGGAGCTACTTGAGTTGACTTTAGACTGGAATCTGCAAGGTTGTACACCTGAGGAAAGTGACCAAACCTTCACTGTGGTATTAACAAGCTTTATTTTTTTTTCCTTTTCTTTTCCTTTTAAATTCCACTTTTTAAATATATTATTTTCCTCTTTGTCTGCTTTGTTCCTCTCATTATGTATGCTTATATATCTAATAGTTTCCCCACTATGAAAATTCTGTTTTTTCTGGAGTGAAGCAGTTCTCTGTGAGAATGAAGAAAGGAAGAAAGCAGCTCAAAGTAATGAAACTTTGAGTGTTTCTACTATTGTCCTGTGCTAGAAAAGAGCTTAATTATTCTGTCAGAAGTATAGGGTCACTGAACTAAGTTGTAAACCCAGTTCTGTAGTTTTGTTCTAAATACCAATGTAAATAAATTCTAAAATATATTTTAACATCTTTTCTTTGCCCTGGTTATTCACATGGTGAGGGGTTAATCTAAAAAAAAAGAAGTATCCTGTCCAAGAGGAAAAAATTATTTTACCCTTAGTACTTCTGCTTTTCTTAAAACAATTAAAATTATGTAATTTGCACGATAACTAAAAGTTTTGAAGGTAGGAACTTAGAGAAGTGTAAGGCTGATAGCAAAATGAAGGTCATCAAAATCAATTACTTCACTCAGTACATATGCAGAACATATAGTGTGCAATGTACACACCAAGAGACCAGTATATAGCAGCCACTCTGATAGCATTCTGGAGGAAGAATTTGGTCATTTTGAAATTTGACATTTCTATCTACAGCAAAAGAGAGAATGAACATGCCCTAAAATTCCATAGTTCATTCACTCTGTCTTTAGCTCACAGTACCCAAGAGCGTTCAACTTGTTCAGGAGACATTCCTGGTTTATGATGATTGCTTCTGTTATGGCACACACTAGTGATCTAATCATTCTCATGGATCACAGAACAAAGTCATCTAATTAATAAATTGCTGCAGCAAATAACAGCAAGCAAATCACTGGCTGAAAGTTTCACAAATCACAGAAATACATAATCATCTATGCTGGAAGGAATGTCTTGATACATTCTAGTCTGAGTCACCTGCTTAGAGCACGGTCTGATAGAGCAGGTTGTCCAAGATTATGTCTAGTCAGGTGTTGAAAATCTCCAAGGATGGAGACTATGGCTGTGTGTTCTTCCTCACCACAGGCAGATCTTTATTTCCCATAGCCCTGTGTTATGGTTTTGTGATTTTTTTGTTGTCGGTATTCCACATCATTACATCATGTAAGGTACGGGCAGTTAAAGGG